>NW_027316500.1:40319042-40399042 GCF_026437365.1 Eucyclogobius newberryi | reverse complement strand
TTCCAGGGGTTTGTAAGGACCATTGGCGCTGCATTTGAACTATTCCAGGGGTTTGTAAGGACCATTAGCGCTGCATTTGAACTATTCCAGGGGTTTGTAAGGACCATTGGCGCTGCATTTGAACTATTCCAGGGGTTTGTAAGGACCATTGGCGCTGCATTTGAAATCAGGTGCTGTTCATTTGGAGCACAAGTCGTACACAGTAAGTCAAAGTGCTTCACACAACAAGAGGCACTAAACTAACAAAACACAACAAAATTAAAGCCGCAAGCGGCATCCAACGGCCCTTGCGGGCCGCCGGCCTTCCGACTCTGCGCTTTCGACTTGATAAAGATGGCGCCCTTATTGTGTTGAATTAAAAAAGAACTTGACAGACGGCGACACATTGGACATGGCAAATCCAGTGCAAATGAACACAAATGTCGGTCAAATGTGCGGGTCCGCCACACAGAGACCGTGACACTTGGAATAAAAATATGGATAAGTTTTGATGCCCCGCTTGTTTAGATGATTTTCCCCAAATATGAGCTTGATCGAGCTATTGCCCTTAGAGGAGTTTGTTAAAGTGTGAAGCGCAAATGTGAACATTTCAGAGATTTCGCTGTTTTCCCATTTCTGACATATATTTGCGGGTCCGCCGCACAGAGACCGTAGCACTTGGAATAAAAATATGGATAACTTTTGATGCCGCGCTTGTGTAGATGATATTTCCCAAAGTAAAGCTTGATCGAGCTATTGCCCACGGAGGAGTTCATTAAAGTGTGAAGCATAAAAATGTGGTGATTTGAGCGATTTTGCGGTTTTCCCATAGGGATAACATGGGATGTTTCTGTCATCGCTACGGCTACGCTTTACCAAATATGACTTTGGCTCCCATACTTTTAATTTGGGGATGGCAAATGAGAATTGTGTGCAAAATGTCATGTCATTTGGAAAAACTCTTGTTTATAGGCCACTCTGAAGGCCAAATAGTCCAAATTCTGCGAAAAGTTTGCGGCTCAGCTGCACAGAGACCGTAAATGTTATCCATAAAATTTGAATAACTTTAGATGCCCCACTTGTCTAGAGGAGGTACACCGATTTTGAGATTGGTGGGCCAAACGCACTAGGAGGAGTTTGTTAAAGTGTGAAGCGTAAATGTGAACATTTCAAGGATTTGGCGTTTTTCCCATTTGTGACAGTATATTTGCAGCTCCACGGCACAGAGACCGTAGCACTTAAAATCAAAATATGGATAACTTTTGATGCCCCGCTTGTGTAGATGATTTTTCCCAAATATGAGTTTGATCGGACAATCGCCCTAGGAGGAGTTTGTTAAAGTGTGAAGCGTAAAAATGTGGTGATTTGAGCGATTTTGCGAGTTTCCCATAAAGATAACATGGGATGTTTCTGTCGGTTATGCCGTACAAAATATGACTTTGGCTCTCATACTTGTATGATCAGGATGGCAAATTAGAATTTTGTGCAAAATATCATGTCACTTGGGAAAACTCTATTGTTTATAGGCCACTCTGAAGGCCAAATAGTCAGAATTCTGGGAAACGTTTGCGGCTCCGTCGCACAGAGACCGTAAAAGCTATCCTTAATATTTGGATAACTTTAGATGCACCACTTGTCTAGAGGACGTACACCGATTTTGAGGTTGGTGGGCAAAACACACTAGGAGGAGTGTAAAACATAAAAATGTGGTAATTTGAGAGATTTAGCGGTTTTCCCATAGGGATAACATGGGAAGTTTCTGTCATCGCTACGACTACGCCGTAAAAAATTAGGCATTTTTGTGTTTGGCTTTTGTGATCGGGACGGCAAAATAGAATTTTGGGTAAAGTTTAGACAATTTTGGTAAAACTAATTTTTGACCTTCAATGTTAATTTAAAGGTCACTCTGTAGGGGGCGCTATCGCGGCCATTTCAATTTTGTCAGCCTAAACTGGTCCAAACTAGAAAGTTTAACAACTGATTCAAATTTGGTCCTAATCGGACTTGTTTTGATCAAATGGGAGCAATTTTTAGATCTGCAATATTCCAAAATAAGTTGTCCAACTTTGCGGCTGCGCCGCACACAGACCGTAAAAGGCATCTCAAAAAATTGAATAACTTTAGATGCCCCACTTGTCCAGAGGACGTACGCCGATTTTGAAGTCGGTGGGCAAAACGCCCTAGGAGGAGTTTGTCAAAGTTTGACGTGAACAAAATGGCTAACTCAGGAGAGGAATGCGTGTCCCGAATTTCGTAGCTTTACGCCAAAGTTGACCTCGGGGCGCCTCCCATAGGCGCAATGTATTTTGACTTTTGTCTGTGGCGCTGTCGCGCCATTTTTTAACGAAAAAAAAAATGGCCCAGAAAAAAGAAATTTCTTTGCCGATTCTGAATTTTGGGCAAAGTTTGGTGAGTTTTTGAGCATGTTCAGGGGGTCAAATTAGAGTTCAAAGCGCTGAAGAAGAACAATAAAAAATATAGCCGCAAGCGGCAATGATCGGCCCTCGCCACACCGCCGCCACGCCGCAAGAGGAGGGGGCGCTAGCGCGCCCCAATTGTCCTTTCATTACGCCTACTGCTGAATCTGTGACGCTGTCACATCTTCTCCCCTTTGTTTTACCATCAAAAAGCTATTTTATTTTGAATTCTTGGCAAAATGTGCGGCTTTGCCGCACAGACACCGTGACTCTTTGAATGAAAATGTGGATAACTTTTGATGGTCCTGAAGATGAGTCTCACCAAATTTCAGGTTAATATGTCTAACGCCCTGGGAGGAGTTTGTGAAAGTCTAAAGTGTAAACATGTTCTGGCGATTTCCCCATTGGAATAACATGAAAGGTTTCGGTCATCGTTACGGCAACGCCATAACAATTATGACATGGGTCTCATTGACTTTTTTGATGCGGTTGCCAAAATTGAGTTGTGTGTCAAATTTCATATAATTTCGCAAAACTAAACATTTAACCTCCATATAAAATCTGTAGGGGGCGCTGTGGCGCCAAATGAATTTATTTCACTTCAAGTAGGTTTAGGGCAAAGAGTTTAACAACTGATTCTAATTTGACGCAATTCGGACTTTATCTGCGCAAACGGCAGAAATTTTAAATAAGGGAGATTTCTGAAATTCTAGCTACAGTTTGCGGCTTCGCCGCACACAGACCGTGAGAGGTATCAATGAAATTTGGATAACTTTTGATGTCCCACTCCTCAGTAGCATTTTCACCAAATTTCAGCTTTTTAGAGCCAACGCCCTGGGAGGAGTTCGTAAAAGTACGACGTTTGGAAAAACTCCGAAGTCATGTTTAGCCATTTTTGAACCAATATGGGCGACATTTGGTTGGGTGGACGGCGTTGCCGTAATAATATTTTTTACTTCTCTTGTCACCATCTACCTCGGCGCCAAATTTCATGATTCTACGATCAGATTTTTTTTGGGTCATTTCCCATCTCTCAATGCATTTTTGGTACATTTGGGGGCGCTGACGAGCCAGTTTTTTTTGTTTTAGAAAAGGGAAATAGCCAGAATGTAGAGAGGCACGATTTTTAGAGGTGTGAACATTTTTGTGACTTTTCGTCAATGTTCACTGGGTGAAAAATAGGGGGGTTGGTCCCGAGAAGAAGAAAGAATAATATTCCGATGCGAAAACAATGTTTCCCATTTTTCAAATATCATAAACTATACATTTTCTACCTCATGGTGTGGGTCCCTGGTCACTGACGGGTACTTTCGTTAATTTTGAGTGGGCTCCGCCCACTTTGTGTTTTTGGCCCTCTATACAGTAATAATGTTCAAGTTTTGCATTACATGCTTATATGCACGGAACATGCAAGAGATGGGGAACGTATTCGTGAGCTACTTAGGGCAAATGAGTGCTTTATATGGGGATGAATGTAAAGTGCTCGTTTAGTGCGCACTTTTGCACGGGCTTCGCCCGTTTACAACGGTAATGTTCCATTTTCCTACTACTAATTAGTATGCACGGGGCGTGCATGAGTGAAGGAGTGCGTTAGTGAGTGTTTGGAAGTGGGCGAGCGCTTCGCGCTCGATTTCGTGCGCACTACGTGCGCACTTTCGCAGCCGTGCTTCGCACGGCCTTACGAGATTAATAGGCCTCTCGCCAGCTTGTGGCGCTCGGGCCTAATAATATTTTTAGCAAAAACAATATGGCCGTTTCCACTATAACAACAAATTATACATCGTTTGAAAGCTCTAAGCCTTCCCGATGCCGCCATGGGGTGGAATCATCATTACGAGCGCTTACGCGCTCGTCACTCCCTATTCCGTCGGGATGCCCCGCCCACTCCCCATAGACTTCCATTGATTTGAGCAGATACAAGCATGGCCCATGCCTGCGGCATGGATTCTCGCGTACGGGACGATGCCAGGAGGGTTTTTGGAGGAATGCAGCGCTTCGCGCTGCTGTTGTCAACAATGAGTGAATGGGCTATGCCCATTCACTCATTGTTTACTATTTCTGTCATAGTAGGAGTAAGTATGCATGATCCATGCCTTCGGCATGGGCTAGTTCACTGTACTTGCCAGGGGCGACGGGGTACCAAACATGCGGGCTGCGCCCGCATGTTTGGTACCCCGTCATAAACATTCATAAACATTCAAATGTATTTTCACTGGACATTTTCCCCTTAAATGTGAGGTGCACATGCATGTTCTCCCCGTGTCTGGAGGAACAACCTGCCTGACATAACCTTAATCTAAAGTGTAGACACTGGAAGCAGGGTGCTTTTCACCATGAGCTGACATGTTTGACCTTTGTGCAGCTTTGAGCAGGGAAAGGGCTCCGTGAGGGCCCCTACCTCCGTGAGGGCCCCTTCCTCCGTGGGGGCCCCTTCCTCCGTGAGGGCCCCTTCCTCCGTGAGGGCCCCTTCCTCCGTGAGGGCCCCGTCTTGTGTTTGAACGTGGACCAGGAAAGAATCAACTCAACATAGTGTCTTTCAGAAGTGAGTAGAGCTTAAGCACATCGAGCCTTCCACCTGCATCGTCCTCCTGCAGAGTTCACTGTACTCTCTCCTGTGGCACACATGTCCCCTCACACTGGGGTACATCCATGTCCCCTCACACTGGGGTACATCCATGTCCCCTCACACTGGGGTACATACATGTCCCCTCACACTGGGGTACATCCATGTCCCCTCACACTCGGGTACATCCATGTCCCCTCTCACACTGGGGTACATCCATGTCCCCTCTCACACTGGGGTACATCCATGTCCCCTCTCACACTGGGGTACATCCATGTCCCCTCACACACTGGGGTACATCCATGTCCCCTCACACACTGGGGTACATCCATGTCCCCTCACACACTGGGGTACATCCATGTCCCCTCACACACTGGGGTACATCCATGTCCCCTCACACTGGGGTACATCCATGTCCCCTCACACACTAGGGTACATACATGTCCCCTCACACACTGGGGTACATCCATGTCCCCTCACACACTGGGGTACATCCATGTCCCCTCACACACTGGGGTACATCCATGTCCCCTCACACTGGGGTACATCCATGTCCCCTCACACTGGGGTACATACATGTCCCCTCACACTGGGGTACATCCATGTCCCCTCACACTGGGGTACATCCATGTCCCCTCACACTGGGGTACATACATGTCCCCTCACACTGGGGTACATCCATGTCCCCTCACACTGGGGTACATACATGTCCCCTCACACTGGGGTACATACATGTCCCCTCTCACACTGGGGTACATCCATGTCCCCACACACTGGGGTACAGCCATGTCCCGGTGCGAGAGCTATCATTCATGTCCATCATGATTTGGACATGTCCAGGGTGGTCGTCACAGATGGTCTGATCAGCTCAATGAAGGCGCTTCTATTAGCGCTTGAGCTGCTGCCAACAGCATGATGGAGGCTAATGTGGAAATGACGGCCTTTTCAAATCAAAGCCGTGAGTGGGTGGGCGTCGACATGGCAGGAAATATCGAACCGCCTCAACTTTTCCATCGACGGACGACTGGCATTTTCCCTGGATATCTATCACAGGATTGAGTACTTTTCCACTCGCACTCGGAGAGAATGACTTTCCACTCTTCACCAAGACTAATTTATAGAGGAAAATGATAAATGTTTTGTGGATTTTTCTAGAGCGAATAATAAAAAAGCTACAAATTTCATGTTTCCAATGAGCAGAAGGCCCTGGGCGATGGGGATGTTACATATGCGAATGCGCTTTGGGCCGTGGACATGATGAATGTGTCGCCGTCACCACCAACACGTACTTGAATTCACTTCAATACTTCAATACTTCCACATGTTAACCTTTCAATCTAACTCTTGTTCTATAATATTATATATTAAAGCTTATGGAACTACATAAGTGACACCTTAGTCTTGTTGTTGTGTAACTGGTGTTGACAATGTCTGTTACATACGAACATGTTACATACACACATGTTACATACACGTTACATACAAACCTGTTACATACACACGTGTTACATACACACATGTTACATACAAACCTGTTACATACACACGCGTTACATACACACGCGTTACATACACACGCGTTACATACACACGCGTTACATACACACGCGTTACATACACACGTGTTACATACACACATGTTACATACACACATGTTACATACACGTTACATACAAACCTGTTACATACACACGCGTTACATACACACGCGTTACATACACACGTGTTACATACACACATGTTACATACACACATGTTACATACACGTTACATACAAACCTGTTACATACAAACCTGTTACATACAAACCTGTTACATACAAACCTGTTACATACACACGTGTTACATACACACATGTTACATACACACGCGTTACATACACACGCGTTACATACACACGCGTTACATACACACGTGTTACATACACACGTGTTACATACACACATGTTACATACACACATGTTACATACACACATGTTACATACACACCTGTTACATACAAACCTGTTACATACACACATGTTACATACACACATGTTACATACACACATGTTACATACACACATGTTACATACACACCTGTTACATACACACATGTTACATACACACATGTTACATACACACCTGTTACATACACACATGTTACATACACACATGTTACATACACACATGTTACATACACACCTGTTACATACACACATGTTACATACACACATGTTACATACACACATGTTACATACACACATGTTACATACACACATGTTACATACACACATGTGACATACACACGTGTGTATGTCACACGTGTGACATACACACGTGTGACATACACACGTGTGACATACAAACCTGTTACAGATGAGAAATAAGCATGTTTGGGGGAGTTTGTTTTCTCTGTCACATGAACAGTTTGATAGATGAGCCTGATCTTTATGTCTCTATGGAAACGGCACGTTCACTTTTACTCCAGCAACTGTGAATGAGACAAATCACAGCTCTAGCTATATTTTTTTAAAAATATCAGCATTATAGAGGCTCAAAAATTAATTTAGCAGAATATTTAAGCTTGGTAAATTAAATCATAAGTTCAATCATAAGATAAGATAATCCTTTGTCATTTGTCCTGGGACGAGGCTCACATTTGTCCTGGGACGGGGGCTCACATTTGTCCTGGGACGAGGGTCACATTTGTCCTGGGACGAGGGTCACATTTGTCCTGGGACGGGGGCTCACATTTGTCCTGGGACGAGGGTCACATTTGTCCTGGGACGGGGGCTCACATTTGTCCTGGGACGAGGGTCACATTTGTCCTGGGACGAGGGTCACATTTGTCCTGGGACGAGGGTCACATTTGTCCTGGGACGGGGGCTCACATTTGTCCTGGGACGGGGGCTCACATTTGTCCTGGGACGAGGGTCACATTTGTCCTGGGACGGGGGCTCACATTTGTCCTGGGACGAGGGTCACATTTGTCCTGGGACGGGGGCTCACATTTGTCCTGGGACGGGGGCTCACATTTGTCCTGGGACGGGGGCTCACATTTGTCCTGGGACGAGGGTCACATTTGTCCTGGGACGGGGGCTCACATTTGTCCTGGGACGGGGGCTCACATTTGTCCTGGGACGAGGGTCACATTTGTCCTGGGACGGGGGCTCACATTTGTCCTGGGACGAGGGTCACATTTGTCCTGGGACGGGGGCTCACATTTGTCCTGGGACGGGGGCTCACATTTGTCCTGGGACGAGGGTCACATTTGTCCTGGGACGGGGGCTCACATTTGTCCTGGGACGAGGGTCACATTTGTCCTGGGACGGGGGCTCACATTTGTCCTGGGACGAGGGTCACATTTGTCCTGGGACGAGGGTCACATTTGTCCTGGGACGAGGGTCACATTTGTCCTGGGACGGGGGCTCACATTTGTCCTGGGACGGGGGCTCACATTTGTCCTGGGACGAGGGTCACATTTGTCCTGGGACGGGGGCTCACATTTGTCCTGGGACGAGGGTCACATTTGTCCTGGGACGGGGGCTCACATTTGTCCTGGGACGGGGGCTCACATTTGTCCTGGGACGAGGGTCACATTTGTCCTGGGACGAGGGTCACATTTGTCCTGGGACGAGGGTCACATTTGTCCTGGGACGGGGGCTCACATTTGTCCTGGGACGGGGGCTCAAATTTGTCCTGGGACGGGGGCTCAAATTTGTCCTGGGACGAGGGTCACATTTGTCCTGGGACGGGGGCTCACATTTGTCCTGGGACGAGGGTCACATTTGTCCTGGGACGGGGGCTCACATTTGTCCTGGGACGAGGGTCACATTTGTCCTGGGACGAGGGTCACATTTGTCCTGGGACGAGGGTCACATTTGTCCTGGGACGAGGGCTCACATTTGTCCTGGGACGAGGGCTCAAATTTGTCCTGGGACGAGGGTCACATTTGTCCTGGGACGGGGGCTCACATTTGTCCTGGGACGGAGGCTCACATTTGTCCTGGGACGAGGGTCACATTTGTCCTGGGACGAGGGTCACATTTGTCCTGGGACGAGGGTCACATTTGTCCTGGGACGAGGGCTCACATTTGTCCTGGGACGAGGGCTCACATTTGTCCTGGGACGAGGGCTCAAATTTGTCCTGGGACGAGGGTCACATTTGTCCTGGGACGGGGGCTCACATTTGTCCTGGGACGGAGGCTCACATTTGTCCTGGGACGAGGGTCACATTTGTCCTGGGACGAGGGTCACATTTGTCCTGGGACGAGGGTCACATTTGTCCTGGGACGAGGGTCACATTTGTCCTGGGACGAGGGCTCACATTTGTCCTGGGACGAGGGCTCACATTTGTCCTGGGACGAGGGCTCAAATTTGTCCTGGGACGAGGGTCACATTTGTCCTGGGACGGGGGCTCACATTTGTCCTGGGACGGAGGCTCACATTTGTCCTGGGACGAGGGTCACATTTGTCCTGGGACGAGGGTCACATTTGTCCTGGGACGAGGGTCACATTTGTCCTGGGACAACACAAAACTAGGAGACCAAAAAAGACAAGCCTGTCACATGTGTTTATGATAGATACGACCTCCTCTGGGTCAAGTACGAGTCAGGTTTGTGGAGGTCCAAGCCTGTTCTAAGTAACAACACCGTTTATACATTGTTAACCTGTTTCCACCCACCTATTTTCGCCCTGTGCACACTGGTCAGACCCACATGTCATTGCTTATTAAAAGAGGATCTTACGTTCCACATGTGAGTGTGATGCATCATGGGAAAGCTTAGGCCTTCTAGTTTCTGCAGATGTGCACATGTCACACTGTCAGGGCTTCAGAACTTACACTACAGACGCACAAACATGAACAAAACATCCTTTTTTAGTCTCGCCTGAATATTGTCCATGTGTAATGGTCCTGAGCATGACATACTTCATTGTGTGTTTATGCTGTTCACTGTACATGAATAAATGTAAAGTTTCAGATCTCTAGAACAGGCATTTTGGTGCTTTGACCTTTTAGTATCAAAAAGTATATTTGGAACAAGTGATCCAAATATGTGCCAACTGTGCCAAACTGTTTTATTACAATTTTAGCTCCTATGATCATAAAACATACATTTTGATGTTTTGTAGGCCACTAATACCTATTATAACTGCTGAAAACAATGAATGTGAAAATGTGTAAATATGAGTTTACCCATGAATTTCCCATATAGAGGTTAAAAAATATATATATGTATATATATATATATATATATATATATATATATATATATATATATATATATATAATTTTTTTTTTTTTTTTTTTTTTTTTTTGTGTTGGTATAATAATAAATATATCTAACAAAATGTACGTCCAAAAGGCTAATAAAATCAGAAAACGTTATGCGCAAAATCCTGCCGAGAAATCTGGCTCTTTACAGCCTTCCCGGAGCTTTACGCACGAGAATACAGAAGATTCTGTGTCAATAAGCCCTTTGTCCCGCCTATCAGGAAAAAGCTCTCCTCATTGGCTAGAATAATATGTCACTCAAAGTCTCTGCCTGCCTGTTAGCAGAAGCTAAGGGCTAAAAACAAAGATGGACGCGCGCTTCGGAAGCGCCGCATTTTTTTCCTCCGGAGGCTGTAGCAAACAAACCCGGTGACAGAAAAATTGGTGGATGGTCTCATTCTGTAGGTAACAGTCTAAGGAAGAGATCGATGTCAAACACTATCGTATAAGTCAAACAGGTCATTTGTTATGGACGGAGAAATGCGCCGGACAAGCGCATTCTCGTCCAGCGAGAAACGAAGAAAAGTTTGTTTACTTGACAATATCTCGAAATCGGAAAACTTCAGGAAAAATACAAGTGGATATTGTTTTTCAATGGTTCCTTACGGACAGACTGAGCACAAGGATGAACAGAATTAAAGCCGTTTCGTCCGTCATAAACAGCAAACAGGACATGCGTTTGTAAAAGTTGAGACTTTCTCACAAACTATTGGCAATTGCTTCTTGGGGCATATTATTCAATGTAAATCAATGACATATTCGTTTTGTTGAGAAAATAAGCTTTAAAATGATGTATGGCTTGCTGGTATTGACCACGGAAATAAAAGTGATGATGTAAGAGAATATTTGAGACATAGAAAATGTTCGCCGGCGGACAGGTGGGTGGTAACAGGTTAATGCAATAAAAACATACAAAAATAAAAATAATTTAAAAAAAACATGCTTTAAATAGCGCTCCGCGGGCGAGCTAAAAATAGCCATGTGACGTCACCGCGCCAACAGCGCGTACCCGGAAGTCAGACAATGTAAACTGCGAGGCTCAATTCCCATTGAAAACACGTCATAAAGCGACGGTCAAAACTGATTATTACGACCCAGAATCGACTCATTTGTTCCACAAAGACGTTTAGCACAAACTCTGCTGCTGTGGAAGGTGTAAAAGTGATGCTCGCTACGCAGATAAACCTGAAATGACGGGCGTTTGGTTCAAAACTTTCCTGAAGCTGACGAGGAAAAGGGACAAATGTCACTTGTGGATACGGGCGTGGCAGACCTAAAGAACATTTCCACATCGGGAAAACTAGGAGGAGCAGCTACATCTGTTCAAAACACTTTGTAGGAGGATATGGACCAACATCTGACCCAAATCCTATCCCAGCAACCGCTTGCAACGAACAGGTGAGTTGCAAGTCATAAACATGACAATAAATAATAGTGACAGTGAGTGTCAGTGTTGTTTTGACTTGCATAGGCTACAACCAGTTTTATAGTGCGGAACACGGTAAACTTATACACGGGGCTCCAGCCACAGGCAGCGGTGCAGGTGGTCACGCTCCCACCTCTATAAGTTTACCGTGTTCCGCAAACACTTACAAATGCCATGTCGTAATGTTCAAAAATCTGACTTGTTGTGAACCGAGGAGAGAGAGTCTAGATGAAGACGCTGAAAGTCTTCAAACAAGTTCAGCCTTCTTTCTGCTAATACAACGTGCTCTGCACAGTAAACATCGCTTCAACTAGTTCAGATTGTCCTCTACTTTACGTGTTTCAGCTTCGCTCTTGGGACGTCATCTTTCATCAATTTGAGTGAGATTATCTGTCGAAGTCGCTGTTGTTCTGCCATTTTCCCATGTTATTTCCCTGACGGCCTGAAGGGGGCGTGCATGTTCATCCGGGACATTTGTAGTGCTCATTAATATTCTGACGTCACGCCCACGTTGATTACTCTGGGATTTAAGTTAAAGGCGGTATGGACAATTTTTTGGCGATTTGAGAACGCAGGTGGAAGTGCTCATGCCCCTCCCCCGTGCTCATGCCACTCCCCCGTGTGGACTGATACAACACACACGTGCGTTTGTTTATTAGCGCAACGGATCACATCACATCTCTCGTCTCCCGTAGATTTCTGTCCACTTCTGCGTCAGCTCCAACTGTCTTTCTCCGTCTTCATTTTGCCCCGTACACTGAGGGAACTATATTATGATAGATCCATGCGCTTAGGCACGCGGAAACGTGGGACGAGCCTGACGCGGCTGCAGGTGAGCGACAGGTGCGTTTTATGATTGATACGTGGCAGGACAAATGATTTATCCACAACACGAGGAAATATGATACAAAAATTGCTGAAAAAAATCGTCCATTCCACCTTTAATTTTTCAGCAACAAAAATAAATGTAAAAGAAGGAGATTTTTAAACATGAAATTTCTAGTTATTTGCATAAAGCATTAAGTAATAGAGTCGTAATTGTTTATATAATATAATTGTATGTGAACTTTAGTATTTAATTCTGTAAAGCACTTTGAGTTGTCTGTGTACATGAAACAAAATATATACTTGAGTTTTCTCAGACGACATTGCCATCTTTGGAGGGGGATGAGGGCGAGGCCCCTACCTACAGGGGGCGAGGCCCCTACCTACAGGGGGCGAGGCCCCTACAGGGGGCGAGGCCCCTACCTACAGGGGGCGAGGCCCCTACAGGGGGCGAGGCCCCTACCTACAGGGGGCGAGGCCCCTACCTACAGGGGGCGAGGCCCCTACAGGGGGTGAGGCCCCTACAGGGGGCGAGGCCCCTACTTACAGGGGGCGAGGGCCCTACAGGGGGCGAGGGCCGAGGGCCCTACAGGGGGCGAGGGCCCTACCTACAGGGGGCGAGGGCCGAGGGCCCTACCTACAGGGGGCGAGGGCCCTACCTACAGGGGGCGAGGGCCGAGGGCCCTACCTACAGGGGGCGAGGGCCCTACCTACAGGGGGCGAGGCCCCTACAGGGGGCGAGGGCCCTACCTACAGGGGGCGAGGCCCCTACAGGGGGCGAGGGCCCTACCTACAGGGGGCGAGGCCCCTACAGGGGGCGAGGGCCCTACCTACAGGGGGCGAGGCCCCTACAGGGAGCGCTCCTCTGTCCTCTGTGACGGAGAGGCTCTCTGTGTCTGCTCGTGCCACTGATAAACTCAAGTTCCCTTGGGATTAACAAAGAACATGTATCTATGTATCTACAGTAAGACCAGAGCTACACCTATAAGATGGAGTACTGCGGAGCCATCACTGAAAACAATTAGCAGCTCATTTTAACACTTAATCAAGCAATTATGCATAAAGATATCATGCGATTATGAGCAGAAGCGTAAAGGAAACGGTAGATTATCCCACACTCTGAGATTAGCTGTGACCTAGCAGCTGTGTTCTGTGCCACCTCCACAGCCCAGGGCCCAGGCTGTGGGCCGCTGTGGGCCGCTGTGGGCCGCTGTGGGCTCGCTTTTCCATGTAGTCAATAATGTTCCTCTATAATCTTGGTTCTCTGCTGCGCACACTGTTCTTCCATCATCAAGTGTGTGTTTGAGAAAATTGCACTTTGATATGAGACATTTTATGACATGTTCAATTCAAAAAGCAGCAGGGCGCCGTTAGCGTTCGTCATCATCAAGCACAAGCTAGTGTTATCAGTTGGTTTGACGTGCAATAGGAGCATTTGAGATTACAGAAGTCGTAGAAGAATGTCAACACCAAAAACACATCAGCAGCATCAAAACAAGCGTCTTTGGGACTACAACATGTCCTCGTTCAAAAAGGAAGTCACGAGTTATTTGACTGGATTATTTTGCCAATATTAGGATCCATGCAATCACTGGGTCTATACTCGGGCTGCACAATATCACACAACACATGCAATATTTCATCAATAGCCATGTTTCAACTGGAAACATAAGGTCTCTACAATTCACACAAAAGATGTTCAGTAATTACAAGACAAGGCAGTTTATCCTTATATGCCTCGTTTATGAAGCCTGCACACGTACAAAAGAGGTCCAAAGATGACGTCTGGCTGTGGGATGATGCTGTTATGGGGTCTTCAGACATGAGGCAGAAGGTGGTCTGTGCTGAGCCCGTTTGAGCACAGCACTTATATAGCACTTTACTATATATTTGCAAGAAATGACCAGTGGGAATGACCAGGCTGTGTGTGTGTGTGTGTGTGTGTGTGTGTGTGTGTGTGTGTGTGTGTGTGTGTGTCTGTGTGTGTGTGTGTGTGTCTGTGTGTGTGTGTGTGTGTGTGTCTGTGTGTGTGTCTGTGTGTGTGTGTGTGTGTCTGTGTGTGTGTCTGTGTGTGTGTGTGTGTGTGTGTGTGTCTGTGTGTGTGTCTGTGTGTGTGTGTGTGTGTGTGTGTGTGTGTGTGTCTGTGTGTGTGTGTGTGTGTGTGTCTGTGTGTCTGTGTGTGTGTGTGTGTGTGTCTGTGTGTGTGTGTGTGTGTGTGTCTGTGTGTCTGTGTGTGTGTGTGTGTGTGTGTGTGTGTGTGTGTCTGTGTGTGTGTCTGTGTGTGTGTGTGTGTGTCTGTGTGTGTGTGTGTGTGTGTGTGTGTGTGTGTGTCTGTGTGTGTGTGTGTGTGTCTGTGTGTGTGTGTGTGTGTGTGTGTGTGTGTATGTCTGTGTGTGTGTGTGTGTGTGTGTGTGTGTCTGTGTGTGTGTCTGTGTGTGTGTGTCTGTGTGTGTGTGTGTGTCTGTGTGTGTGTGTCTGTGTGTGTGTGTGTGTCTTTCCATGTAATGTTCTGTAGCAAGTGGAATGTGTATTATTTAAGGTATTTTTCAGTAATTCATGAATGCCATACTATGGAATATTCCAGGCCAAGCAATAACATCATGGAGACAGGAAGACAATGAGACAAGCAGAAAGCTTACACAATGCACCTGTAAAGAAGAGTAAAGCTGTAGTTTTGGTGTTCCCTGTGACATCACCACACCCTCTTTGCTTCAGCCGACTTCTTACATCCAAACACTTCAGCCATTTTCTACTGTTGAAAGTCACCGAGAATCAAATTGAACTTGTGATGCAGCCGGAAAGCTGAGTGAATCCATCAAACAGCTGAATAATTCATGGTTGCCATCACAACAGTTGGGAGGGCTTTACAGTAGCAGTGATGCTAGCTTGGCCCTCGCGGCCTCAAATGTTCCAAACCGGCCTCGCAGCGCTCTCATTCCCAAAGACTTTACAAAGTTACCAGCATGGAATTTCAAGCTCCGCAAAGATATCAAAATCGCATGACTTACGTGTTTTGTGGTGTCCATGGCTGCGCGAGGTCGTCATGGTAACAGCAGCCTCTGTGGTAGTGTGTTCCGGGGTCCACATGGCCGTTTGGTCGTGGAGCACTGTGGGCTTGTGCGGCGGCGAGCTGGCCGTACCTGCCCCAGCGCTGTGGGTGCTTCTGGGCCCTGCAGTGGTTGTAGTAAAACCATGGCGTCCATTACGGTTCCCAGGATTCCTCTGGGTGACTTGGCTTCCGTACGCTCCGCCCCCTCTGTGGTTGACGGCAGTGGTGGTTGCGGTTAGGCGAGTCCTGGCTCTCCCCACTGTTTTGGCAGGTGGGTCCCCTCCCTCTGCTGTAGTCGTGGTGACAGTCGTGGTGGTGGCAGTAGTTGTAGTAGAAGTATCACCGCTTTTGGGAATCCCACTGGGCTTGGAGAGGAAGATTGGATCCTGCCCTATCCGGTTAGCATCCACCAGGTCTGTCGGCACATAATCCCGCACTGTTCCCACCACAATCCATTTAAGCAGCATCAGGCTCAGTCCCAAGCCAATGAAACCGATAAGCAAGGGGACCACGCAGAGCCACGTCTGCTGCCGCGGCCAGAGCGGGCAGCGGAAAAACAATGCCCGCTCTTGGTTTTGGCTCTCACCTCGTGCCCCAGAATTAGTGGCCGAAATTTCCGGCTCCTCCAGGATGACTGCCCCTGCCCCTGCCGCCTCGCTCATCCTGCCCTGTCGTCCGTTGTGGCTCATTGGGGATTAATCCAGGTGTTGGGTTGGCATCAGTAGTAGGTGGCAATATGGTTCCAGAAATACACAGCAATAAATAGATTGTGTTATAATCCTTGTTCGGACATGTTAAATCCAAAAGCAAGAGTAGTCCAAGAGATGCATGCAAACACTGACACTAACGCACGATAAAACACAGCTATACAAAAGCACAGGGATATTTTAGAATATGTAAATTAGTAGTGAGGGTAGAGAGTTACAGGAGAATCCAAACGGCAAGTTCAGGAGCAGGGAAAATGGAAGAAGAAGAGCTCTATCTGTGACAGAAGGAGAGAGGGAAGATCTGTGCATGGGCAGAAGGGGGAGCTTCAGATGCACACTCAAATATATAGAGATATATTTATATATATATATATATATATATATATACATACAGATATATATTGATTTATTTATATGTATTTATATAAAAAAATGTACTCAAAATATAATCCTTCCATGTCTGGCTTGGATGGCACAGCTTCTTGGTGCGTTGAAGAGTGAAAGTTGAACTGTACAATCCACACGATGTTGTTTCTTTTGGATGATTGTGAAGTGAAGAATCCTCCACGACAGTCACTGCGTCCGCCGCGTGCGCCACAGCGCGGCTTCAGCCTGAAGGGTGTTGTCACGCCGCGGAGGGAAATCTACTGCGACTGCGACGGCTGCTCCTGGATCAGATTTCCCCGAGCTGTGCGTTCAATCCAATACCGCATCAAGCAGGTGCTTCCAGCCCCGCACATCCCGTACCCACCGACCACGGGCCGAACAGAAGGAGGTCAGTCCTGAGCCGCACAACAGCTCCAGGTGCGTCCCGCACGCGCTTCAGCCTCGCTGCTCGGATTTCTGCGCATTTGTTCTTTTATCCCCGGATGCCCTTCATCCAGATGGATCCACGAGCCGCGTCGCGCTGGAAAACTTGCAGCGACATTGGCGCAACACAAGCCCCGGCAGCGCCCGGTGTGACGGCGGGAGAGACGTCCCGTGGTGCGGAGATCCTTCCAACAGCATCACACCATCACCAGCGTCCAGTCCCGCAACTGACTCCCGCAAGACGCTCTGCCGACACACGGATGCACGCAACATACGCAAGCACCGACGAGTGAGGGAGGGGGAGACAGGAGGAGAGAGGAGGAGGGGGAGAGAGGAGGAGAGAGAGGGAGGGGGAGAGAGGAGGAGGGAGAGAGGAGGAGGGAGAGAGGAGGGGGAGAGAGGAGGAGGGAGAGAGGAGGAGGGAGAGAGGAGGGGGAGACAGTAGGAGGAGAGAGGAGGAGAGAGGAGGAGGGAGAGAGGAGGAGGGAGAGAGGAGGAGGGAGAGAGGAGGGGGAGAGAGGAGGAGAGAGAGGGAGGGGGAGAGAGGAGGAGGGAGAGAGGAGGAGGGAGAGAGGAGGGGGAGAGAGGAGGAGGGAGAGAGGAGGAGGGAGAGAGGAGGGGGAGACAGTAGGAGGAGAGAGGAGGAGAGAGGAGGAGGGAGAGAGGAGGAGGGAGAGAGGAGGAGGGAGAGAGGAGGGGGAGAGAGGAGGAGGGAGAGAGGAGGAGGGAGAGAGGAGGGGGAGACAGTAGGAGGAGAGAGGAGGAGAGAGGAGGAGGGAGAGAGGAGGAGGAGGAGAGAGGAGGAGGAGAGAGGGAGGGGGAGAGAGGAGGAGGGGGAGAGAGGGAGGGGGAGAGAGGAGGGGGGAGAGAGGAGGGGGAGAGGGAGGGGGAGAAAGGAGGAGAGAGGAGGAGGGGGAGAGAGGAGGAGGGAGAGAGGAGGGGGAGAGAGGAGGAGGGAGAGAGGAGGGGGAGAGAGGAGGAGGGAGAGAGGAGGAGGAGAGAGGAGGGGGAGAGAGGTGGGGGAGACAGGAGGAGAGAGGAGGAGGGGGAGAGAGGAGGAGGGAGAGGGAGGGGGAGACAGGAGGAGAGAGGAGGAGGGGGAGAGGAGGGGGAGAGAGGAGGGGGAGAGAGGAGGAGGAGAGAGGAGGAGGAGAGAGGGAGGGGGAGACAGGAGGAGAGAGAGGGAGGGGGAGAGAGGAGGAGAGAGGAGGGGGAGAGGAGGAGGGGGAGAGAGGAGGAGGGAGAGAGGAGGGGGAGAGAGGAGGAGGGAGAGAGGAGGGGGAGAGAGGAGGAGGGAGAGAGGAGGGGGAGAGAGGAGGAGGGAGAGAGGAGAGAGGAGGGGGAGAGAGGAGGGGAAGACAGGAGGAGAGAGGAGGAGGGGGAGAAAGGAGGAGGGAGAGGGAGGGGGAGACAGGAGGAGAGAGGAGGAGGGGGAGAGGAGGGGGAGAGAGGAGGAGGGAGAAAGGAGGAGGAGGAGAGAGGGAGGGGGAGACAGGAGGAGAGAGAGGGAGGGGGAGAGAGGAGGAGGGAGAGAGGAGGGGGAGAGAGGAGGAGGGAGAGAGGAGGAGGGGGAGAGGAGGGGGAGAGAGGAGGAGGGAGAGAGGAGGGGGAGAGAGGAGGGGGAGAGAGGAGGGGGAGAGAGGAGGAGGGAGAGAGGAGAGGAGAGAGGAGGGGGAGACAGGAGGAGAGAGGAGGAGGGGGAGAGAGGAGGAGGGAGAGGGAGGGGGAGACAGGAGGAGAGAGGAGGAGGGGGAGAGAGGAGGAGGGAGAAAGGAGGAGGAGAGAGGAGGAGGACTAGAGAGGGAGGGGGAGACAGGAGGAGAGAGAGGGAGGGGGAGAGAGGAGGAGAGAGGAGGAGAGAGGAGGAGGAGAGAGGAGGGGGAGACAGTAGGAGGAGAGAGGAGGAGAGAGGAGGAGGGAGAGAGGAGGAGGGAGAGAGGAGGAGGAGGAGAGAGGAGGAGGAGGGAGGAGGAGGGGGAGAGAGGAGGAGGGGGAGAGAGGAGGAGGGGGAGAGAGGGAGGGGGAGACAGGAGGAGAGAGAGGGAGGGGGAGAGAGGAGGAGGGAGAGAGGAGGAGGAGAGAGGAGGGGGAGAGAGGAGGGGGAGAGAGGAGGAGGGAGAAAGGAGGGGGAGAGAGGAGAGAGGAGGAGGAGAGAGGAGGGGGAGACAGTAGGAGGAGAGAGGAGGAGAGAGGAGGAGGGGGAGAGAGGAGGAGGGAGAGAGGAGGGGGAGAGAGGAGGAGGGAGAGAGGAGGGGGAGAGAGGAGGAGGAGAGAGGAGGAGGGAGAAAGGAGGGGGAGAGAGGAGGAGGGAGAGAGGAGAGAGGAGGAGGAGAGAGGAGGGGGAGAGAGGAGGGGGAGACAGGAGGAGAGAGGAGGAGGAGGGAGAGGAGGGGGAGAGAGGAGGGGGAGAGAGGAGGAGGGAGAAAGGAGGAGGAGGAGAGAGGGAGGGGGAGAGAGGAGGAGAGAGGAGGAGGGAGAGAGGAGGGGGAGAGGAGGAGGGGGAGAGAGGAGGAGAGAGGAGGAGGGGGAGAGAGGAGGAGGGAGAGAGGAGGGGGAGAGAGGAGGAGGGAGAGAGGAGGGGGAGGAGAGAGGGAGGGGGAGAGAGGAGGAGGGGGAGAGGAGGGGGAGAGAGGAGGGGGAGAGAGGAGGGGGAGGAGAGAGGGAGGGGGAGAGAGGGAGGGGGAGACAGGAGGAGAGAGAGGGAGGGGGAGAGAGGAGGAGGGAGAGAGGAGGGGGAGAGGGAGGGGGAGACAGGAGGAGAGAGGAGGAGGAGAGAGAGGGAGGGGGAGAGAGGAGGAGGGAGAGAGGAGGGGGAGAGGGAGGGGGAGACAGGAGGAGAGAGGAGGAGGAGAGAGAGGGAGGGGGAGAGAGGAGGGGGGAGAGAGGAGGAGGAGAGAGGAGGGGGAGACAGTAGGAGGAGAGGGAGGGGGAGACAGGAGGAGAGAGGGAGGGGGAGACAGGAGGAGAGAGGAGGAGGAGAGAGAGGGAGGGGGAGAGAGGGAGGGGGAGAGAGGAGGAGGGGGAGAGAGGGAGGGGGAGACAGGAGGAGAGAGTGGGAGGGGGAGAGAGGAGGAGGGAGAGAGGAGGGGGAGAGGGAGGAGGAGAGAGGAGGGGGAGAGAGGAGGGGGAGACAGTAGGAGGAGAGGGAGGGGGAGACAGGAGGAGAGAGGGAGGGGGAGACAGGAGGAGAGAGGAGGAGGAGAGAGAGGGAGGGGGAGAGAGGAGGAGGGAGAGAGGAGGGGGAGGAGAGAGGGAGGGGGAGACAGGAGGAGAGAGGGAGGGGGAGAGAGGAAGAGGAGAGAGGGAGCCAGGAGGAGAGAGGAGGGGGAGAGAGGAGGGGGAGAGAGGAGGAGGGAGAGAGGAGGAGGAGAGAGGAGGGGGAGACAGTAGGAGGAGAGGGAGGGGGAGACAGGAGGAGAGAGGGAGGGGGAGACAGGAGGAGAGAGGAGGAGGGGGAGAGGAGGGGGAGAGAGGAGGGGGAGAGAGGAGGAGGAGGAGAGAGGGAGGGGGAGACAGGAGGAGAGAGAGGGAGGGGGAGAGAGGAGGAGGGAGAGAGGAGGAGGGAGAGTGGAGGAGGGAGAGAGGAGGGGGAGAGAGGAGGAGGGAGAGAGGAGGAGGGAGAGAGGAGGAGGAGGAGAGAGGAGGAGGAGAGAGGAGGAGGGGGAGAGAGGGAGGGGGAGAGAGGAGGAGGGAGAGAGGAGGGGGAGAGGGAGGGGGAGAAAGGAGGAGAGAGGAGGAGGGGGAGAGAGGAGGAGGGAGGAGGAGGGAGAGAGGAGGGGGAGAGAGGAGGAGGGAGAGAGGAGGGGGAGAGAGGAGGAGGGAGAAAGGAGGGGGAGAGAGGAGGAGGAGAGAGGAGGGGGAGAGAGGAGGGGGAGACAGGAGGAGAGAGGAGGAGGGGGAGAGAGGAGGAGGGAGAGGGAGGGGGAGACAGGAGGAGAGAGGAGGAGGGGGAGAGGAGGGGGAGAGAGGAGGGGGAGAGAGGAGGAGGAGAGAGGGAGGGGGAGACAGGAGGAGAGAGAGGGAGGGGGAGAGAGGAGGAGAGAGGAGGAGGGAGAGAGGAGGGGGAGAGGAGGAGGGGGAGAGAGGAGGAGGGAGAGAGGAGGGGGAGAGAGGAGGAGGGAGAGAGGAGGGGGAGAGAGGAGGGGGAGAGAGGAGGAGGGAGAGAGGAGAGAGGAGGGGGAGAGAGGAGGGGAAGACAGGAGGAGAGAGGAGGAGGGGGAGAGAGGAGGAGGGAGAGGGAGGGGGAGACAGGAGGAGAGAGGAGGAGGGGGAGAGGAGGGGGAGAGAGGAGGAGGGAGAAAGGAGGAGGAGGAGAGAGGGAGGGGGAGACAGGAGGAGAGAGAGGGAGGGGGAGAGAGGAGGAGGGAGAGAGGAGGGGGAGAGAGGAGGAGGGAGAGAGGAGGAGGGGGAGAAAGGAGGAGGGAGAGAGGAGGGGGAGAGAGGAGGAGGGAGAGAGGAGGGGGAGAGAGGAGGGGGAGAGAGGAGGAGGGAGAAAGGAGGGGGAGAGAGGAGGAGGGAGAGAGGAGAGGAGAGAGGAGGGGGAGACAGGAGGAGAGAGGAGGAGGGGGAGAGAGGAGGAGGGAGAGGGAGGGGGAGACAGGAGGAGAGAGGAGGAGGGGGAGAGGAGGGGGAGAGAGGAGGAGGGAGAAAGGAGGAGGAGAGAGGAGGAGGACTAGAGAGGGAGGGGGAGACAGGAGGAGAGAGAGGGAGGGGGAGAGAGGAGGAGAGAGAGAGGAGAGAGGAGGAGGAGAGAGGAGGGGGAGACAGTAGGAGGAGAGAGGAGGAGAGAGGAGGAGGGAGAGAGGAGGGGGAGAGAGGAGGAGGGAGAGAGGAGGGGGAGAGAGGAGGAGGGAGAGAGGAGGGGGAGAGAGGAGGGGGAGAGAGGAGGAGGGAGAAAGGAGGGGGAGAGAGGAGGAGGGAGAGAGGAGAGAGGAGGAGGAGAGAGGAGGGGGAGAGAGGAGGGGGAGACAGGAGGAGAGAGGAGGAGGAGGGAGAGGAGGGGGAGAGAGGAGGGGGAGAGAGGAGGAGGGAGAAAGGAGGAGGAGGAGAGAGGGAGGGGGAGACAGGAGGAGAGAGAGGGAGGAGGAGAGAGGAGGAGGGAGAGAGGAGGGGGAGAGGAGGAGGGGGAGAGAGGAGGAGGGAGAGAGGAGGGGGAGAGAAGAGGAGGGAGAGAGGAGGGGGAGAGAGGAGGGGGAGAGAGGAGGAGGGAGAAAGGAGGGGGAGAGAGGAGAGAGGAGGAGGAGAGAGGAGGGGGAGAGAGGAGGGGGAGACAGGAGGAGAGAGGAGGAGGGGGAGAGAGGAGGAGGGAGAGGGAGGGGGAGACAGGAGGAGAGAGGAGGAGGGGGAGAGAGGAGGAGAGAGGAGGAGGGAGAGAGGAGGAGGGAGAGAGGAGGGGGAGAGAGGAGGGGGAGAGAGGAGGAGGGAGAAAGGAGGAGGAGAGAGGAGGAGGAGGAGAGAGGGAGGGGGAGACAGGAGGAGAGAGAGGGAGGGGGAGAGAGGAGGAGAGAGGAGGAGGGAGAGAGGAGGAGGGAGAGAGGAGGGGGAGAGAGGAGGAGGGAGAGAGGAGAGAGGAGGAGGAGAGAGGAGGGGGAGACAGTAGGAGGAGAGAGGAGGAGGGAGAGAGGAGGAGGGAGAGAGGAGGAGGAGGAGAGAGGAGGAGGAGGAGAGAGGGAGGGGGAGAGAGGAGGAGGAGGAGAGAGGGAGGGGGAGAGAGGAGGAGGGGGAGAGAGGGAGGGGGAGACAGGAGGAGAGAGAGGGAGGGGGAGAGAGGAGGAGGGAGAGAGGAGGAGGAGAGAGGAGGGGGAGAGGGAGGGGGAGACAGGAGGAGAGAGGAGGAGGAGAGAGAGGGAGGGGGAGAGAGGAGGAGGGAGAGAGGAGGAGGAGAGAGGAGGGGGAGACAGTAGGAGGAGAGGGAGGGGGAGACAGGAGGAGAGAGGGAGGGGGAGACAGGAGGAGAGAGGAGGAGGAGAGAGAGGGAGGGGGAGAGAGGAGGAGGGAGAGAGGAGAGAGGAGGAGGAGGAGACAGTAGGAGGAGAGAGGAGGAGGAGAGGGAGGGGGAGACAGGAGGAGAGAGAGGGAGGGGGAGAGAGGAGGAGGGAGAGAGGAGGAGGAGGAGAGAGGAGGGGGAGACAGTAGGAGGAGAGAGGAGGAGGAGAGGGAGGGTGAGAGAGGAGGAGGAGAGAGGAGGGGGAGACAGTAGGAGGAGAGAGGAGGAGAGAGGGAGGGGGAGACAGGAGGAGAGAGAGGGAGGGGGAGAGAGGAGGAGGGAGGGAGGAGGAGGAGAGAGGAGGAGGGAGAGAGGAGGAGGAGGAGGAGGAGAGAGGGAGGGGGAGACAGGAGGAGAGAGGAGGAGGAGGAGAGAGGGAGGGGGAGACAGGAGGAGGAGGAGAGAGGGAGGGGGAGACAGGAGGAGAGAGAGGGAGGGGGAGAGAGGAGGAGGGAGAGAGGAGGGGGAGGAGAGAGGGAGGGGGAGACAGGAGGAGGAGGAGAGAGGGAGGGGGAGACAGGAGGAGAGAGGAGGAGGAGAGAGAGGGAGGGGGAGAGAGGAGGAGGGAGAGAGGAGGGGGAGACAGTAGGAGGAGAGAGGAGGAGAGAGGGAGGGGGAGACAGGAGGAGAGAGGAGGAGGAGAGAGGGAGGGGGAGAGAGGAGGAGGAGAGAGGAGGGGGAGAGAGGAGGGGGAGAGAGGGAGGGGGAGAGAGGAAGAGGAGAGAGGGAGCCAGGAGGAGAGAGGAGGAGGAGGAGAGAGGAGGAGGAGGAGAGGAGGAGGAGAGAAGAGGGGGAGAGAGGAGGAGGAGAGAGGAGGAGGGGGAGGAGAGAGGGAGGGGGAGAGAGGGAGGAGGAGAGAGGAGGGGAGAGGGAGGGGGAGAGAGGAAGAGGAGAGAGGAGGAGGAGAGAGGGAGGGGGAGAGAGGAAGAGGAGAGAGGGAGCCAGGAGGAGAGAGGAGGAGGAGGAGAGAGGAGGGGGAGAGAGGAGGAGGAGAGAGGAGGGAGAAGAGAGGAGGGGGAGAGAGGAGGGGGAGAGGGAAGGAGGGGGAGAGAGGAAGAGGAGAGAGGGAGCCAGGAGGAGAGAGGAGGAGGAGGAGAGAGGAGGGGGAGAGAGGAGGAGAGAGGGAAGGAGGGGGAGGAGAGAGGGAGGGGAGAGAGGGAGGGGGAGACAGGAGGAGAGAGGAGGGGGAGAGAGGAAGAGGAGAGAGGGAAGGGGAGACAGGAGAGGAGGAGGAGAGAGGAAGGGGGAGAGAGGGAGGGGGATACAGGAGGAGAGAGGAGGGGGAGAGAGGAGAAGAGAGGGAGGGGGAGAGAGGAGGAGGAGAGAGGAGGGGGAGAGAGGAGGAGGAGAGAGGGAGGGGGAGAGAGGAGGAGAGAGGAGGGGGAGAGAGGAGAGAGGAGGAGGAGAGAGGAGAGAGGGAGGGGGAGACAGGAGGAGGAGAGAGGAGGGGGAGAGAGGGAGGGGGAGAGAGGAGGAGGAGAGAGAGAGGGAGGGGGAGACAGGAGGAGGAGAGAGGAGGGGGAGAGAGGGAGGGGGAGAGAGGAGGAGGAGAGAGAGAGGGAGGGGGAGACAGGAGGAGGAGAGAGGAGGGGGAGAGAGGGAGGGGGAGAGAGGAGGAGGAGAGAGGAGGGGGAGAGAGGAGGAGAGAGGGAGGGAGGGGGAGACAGGAGGAGGAGGAGAGAGGGAGGGGGAGACAGGAGGAGAGAGGAGGAGGAGAGAGGGAGGGGGAGAGAGGAGGAGGGGAGAAGGAGGGAGGGGGAGACGGGAGGAGAGATGAGGAGGAGACAGGAGGAGGAGAGAGGGAGGGGGAGAAAGGAGGAGAGGAGGAGGAGAGAGGGAGGGGGAGAGAGGAGGAGGAGAGAGGAGGAGGAGGAGAGAGGAGGGGGAGAGAGGGAGAGGAGAGAGAGAGAGGGGGAGAGATGAGAGGAGGAGGAGAGAGGAGGAGGAGACAGGAGGAGAGAGGAGGGGGAGAGAGGAGGAGGAGAGAGGGAGGGGGAGACAGGAGGAGAGAGGAGGAGGAGAGAGGGAGGGGGAGACAGGAGGAGAGAGGAGAGAGAGGAGGAGGAGGAGAGAGGGAGGGGGAGAGAGGAGAGAGGGAGGGGGAGACAGGAGGATAGAGGAGGAGGAAGAGACAGGAGGAGAGAGGAGGAGGGGGAGAGAGGGAGGGGGAGGGAGGAAGGGGGAGACAGGAGGAGAGAGGGAGGGGGAGACAGGAGGAGAGAGGAGGAGGAGAGAGGGAGGGGGAGACAGGAGGGGGAGAGAGGAGGAGGAGAGAGGAGGAGAGAGGAGGAGAGAGCAGGGGGAGAGAGGAGGAGAGAGGAGGAGGAGGAGAGAGGGAGGGGGAGACAGGAGTAGAGAGGAGGAGAGAGGAGAGAGAGGAGGAGGAGAGAGGAGAGGAGGAACAGAGAAGGAGGGGGAGACAGGAGGAGAGAGGGAGGGGGAGAGAGGGAGGGGGAGAGAGGAGGAGGAGAGAGGGAGGGGGAGACAGGAGGAGAGAGGAGGAGGAGAGAGAGGGAGGGAGGGGGAGACAGGAGGAGAGAGGAGGAGGAGAGAGGAGAGGAGGAACAGAGAGGGAGGGGGAGACAGGAGGAGAGAGGGAGGGGGAGACAGGAGGAGAGAGGAGGAGGAGGAGAGAGGGAGGGGGATACAGGAGGAAAGAGGAGGAGGAGAGAGGGAGGGGGAGACAGGAGCAGAGAGTAGGAGGAGAGAGGAGAGAGAGGAGGAGGAGGAGAGAGGGAGGGGGAGAGAGGGAGGGGGAGACAGGAGGAGAGAGGAGAGAGAGGAGGAGAGGAGGAGGAGAGAGAGGAGAGGAGGAGGAGAGAGGGAGGGGCAGACAGGAGGAGAGAGGGAGGGAGGGGGAGACAGGAGGAGAGCGAAGGAGGAGAGTGAGGGAGGGGGAGACAGGAGGAGAGAGGAGGAGGAGAGTGAGGGAGGGAGGGGAGACAGGAGGAAAGAGGATAGTGAGGGAGGGGGAGACAGGAGGATAGAGAAGGAGGAGAGTGAGGGAGGAGGAGAGAGGAGGAGGAGAGTGAGGGCGGGGGAGACAGGAGGATAGAGAAGGAGGAGAGTGAGGGAGGAGGAGAGAGGAGGAGGAGAGTGAGGGCGGGGGAGACAGGAGGAGAGAGAAGAGGAGAGAGGAGAGTGGGGAGGGGGAGACAGGAGGATAGAGAAGGAGGAGAGTGAGGGAGGGGGAGACAGGAGGAGAGAGGAGGAGGAGAGTGAGGGCGGGGGAGACAGGAGAAGAGAGGAGGAGAGGAGGAGGAAAGAGGGAGGGGGAGACAGGAGTAGAGAGGAGGAGAGAGGAGAGAGAGGAGGAGGAGAGAGGAGAGGAGGAACAGAGAGGGAGGGGGAGACAGGAGGAGAGAGGGAGGGGGAGAGAGGGAGGGGGAGAGAGGAGGAGGAGAGAGGGAGGGGGAGACAGGAGGAGAGAGGAGGAGGAGAGAGAGGGAGGGAGGGGGAGACAGGAGGAGAGAGGAGGAGGAGAGAGGAGAGGAGGAACAGAGAGGGAGGGGGAGACAGGAGGAGAGAGGGAGGGGGAGACAGGAGGAGAGAGGAGGAGGAGGAGAGAGGGAGGGGGATACAGGAGGAAAGAGGAGGAGGAGAGAGGGAGGGGGATACAGGAGGAAAGAGGAGGAGGAGAGAGGGAGGGGGAGACAGGAGCAGAGAGTAGGAGGAGAGAGGAGAGAGAGGAGGAGGAGGAGAGAGGGAGGGGGAGAGAGGGAGGGGGAGACAGGAGGAGAGAGGAGAGAGAGGAGGAGAGGAGGAGGAGAGAGAGGAGAGGAGGAGGAGAGAGGGAGGGGCAGACAGGAGGAGAGAGGGAGGGAGGGGGAGACAGGAGGAGAGCGAAGGAGGAGAGTGAGGGAGGGGGAGACAGGAGGAGAGAGGAGGAGGAGAGTGAGGGAGGGAGGGGAGACAGGAGGAAAGAGGATAGTGAGGGAGGGGGAGACAGGAGGATAGAGAAGGAGGAGAGTGAGGGAGGAGGAGAGAGGAGGAGGAGAGTGAGGGCGGGGGAGACAGGAGGATAGAGAAGGAGGAGAGTGAGGGAGGAGGAGAGAGGAGGAGGAGAGTGAGGGCGGGGGAGACAGGAGGAGAGAGGGAGGGGGAGACAGGAGGAGAGAGGAGGAGGAGGAGAGAGGAGAGGAGGAACAGAGAGGGAGGGGGAGACAGGAGGAGAGAGGGAGGGGGAGACAGGAGGAGAGAGGAGGAGGAGGAGAGAGGGAGGGGGATACAGGAGGAAAGAGGAGGAGGAGAGAGGGAGGGGGATACAGGAGGAAAGAGGAGGAGGAGAGAGGGAGGGGGAGACAGGAGCAGAGAGTAGGAGGAGAGAGGAGAGAGAGGAGGAGGAGGAGAGAGGGAGGGGGAGAGAGGAGGATAGAGAAGGAGGAGGAGAGTGAGGGAGGGGGAGACAGGAGGAGAGAGGAGGAGGAGGAGGAGGAGAGTGAGGGAGGGAGGGGGAGACAGGAGGAGAGAGGATAGTGAGGGAGGGGGAGACAGGAGGAGAGAGGGAGAGAGGAGAGTGAGGGAGGGGGAGACAGGAGGAGAGAGGAGAGTGAGGGAGGGGGAGACAGGAGGAGAGAGGGAGGGAGAGAGGAGAGGGAGGGAGGGGGAGACAGGAGGAGAGAGGAGGAGAGGGAGGAGGAGAGAGTGAGGGAGGAGGAGACGGGAGGAGGAGAGAGGGAGACATGAGGAGAGAGAGAGTGAGGGAGGGGGAGACAGTGGGAGAGACAGGGGAGGGAGAGGGAGAGGGAGAGAGAGAGGGAGAGCACCTGCTTGATGCACCAGAGCTGGGAACTGTGCCCACCTCCGTTCGCAAAGGAGGAAAAGATGCAGACTGCATACAGAGAGAGAGGGAAGAGCTATAGTCAATATATTGATTTAGAGGAGAAAAGAAAGGTAGAGGAAAGAGAGGCAGAGAGAGGGAGGAGGAAGGAGAGAGAGGGAGGAGGAAGGAGAGAGAGGGAGGAGGAAGGAGAGAGAGGGAGGAGGAAGGAGAGAGAGGGAGGAGGGAGAGAGGAAGGAGAGGCAGAGAGACGGGGGAGGAGGGAGAGAGAGAGTCCTGAGGCCCAAATACAGAGTCACATCCTCTCCAACAGTCTGTCTCCTGCTGCCACATCCTCTCCAACAGTCTGTCTCCTGCTGCCACATCCTCTCCAACAGTCTGTCTCCTGCTGCCACATCCTCTCCAACAGTCTGTCTCCTGCTGCCACATCCTCTCCAACAGTCTGTCTCCTGCTGCCACATCCTCTCCAACAGTCTGTCTCCTGCTGCCACATCCTCTCCAACAGTCTGTCTCCTGCTGCCACATCCTCTCCAACAGTCTGTCTCCTGCTGCCACATCCTCTCCAACAGTGTGCCTCCTGCTGCCACATCCTCTCCAACAGTCTGTCTCCTGCTGCCACATCCTCTCCAACAGTCTGTGTCCTGCTGCCACATCCTCTCCAACAGTCTGTCTCCTGCTGCCACATCCTCTCCAACAGTCTGTCTCCTGCTGCCACATCCTCTCCAACAGTCTGCCTCCTGCTGCCACATCCTCTCCAACAGTCTGTCTCCTGCTGCCACATCCTCTCCAACAGTCTGCCTCCTGCTGCCACATCCTCTCCAACAGTCTGCCTCCTGCTGCCACATCCTCTCCAACAGTCTGTCTCCTGCTGCCACATCCTCTCCAACAGTCTGCCTCCTGCTGCCACATCCTCTCCAACAGTCTGCCTCCTGCTGCCACATCCTCTCCAACAGTCTGTCTCCTGCTGCCACATCCTCTCCAACAGTCTGCCTCCTGCTGCCACATCCTCTCCAACAGTCTGCCTCCTGCTGCCACATCCTCTCCAACAGTCTGTCTCCTGCTGCCACATCCTCTCCAACAGTCTGCCTCCTGCTGCCACATCCTCTCCAACAGTCTGTCTCCTGCTGCCACATCCTCTCCAACAGTCTGTCTCCTGCTGCCACATCCTCTCCAACAGTCTGCCTCCTGCTGCCACATCCTCTCCAACAGTCTGTCTCCTGCTGCCACATCCTCTCCAACAGTCTGCCTCCTGCTGCCACATCCTCTCCAACAGTCTGCCTCCTGCTGCCACATCCTCTCCAACAGTCTGTCTCCTGCTGCCACATCCTCTCCAACAGTCTGCCTCCTGCTGCCACATCCTCTCCAACAGTCTGTCTCCTGCTGCCACATCCTCTCCAACAGTCTGCCTCCTGCTGCCACATCCTCTCCAACAGTCTGTCTCCTGCTGCCACATCCTCTCCAACAGTCTGTCTCCTGCTGCCACATCCTCTCCAACAGTCTGTCTCCTGCTGCCACATCCTCTCCAACAGTCTGTCTCCTGCTGCCACATCCTCTCCAACAGTCTGCCTCCTGCTGCCACATCCTCTCCAACAGTCTGCCTCCTGCTGCCACATCCTCTCCAACAGTCTGCCTCCTGCTGCCACATCCTCTCCAACAGTCTGCCTCCTGCTGCCACATCCTCTCCAACAGTCTGTCTCCTGCTGCCACATCCTCTCCAACAGTCTGCCTCCTGCTGCCACATCCTCTCCAACAGTCTGCCTCCTGCTGCCACATCCTCTCCAACAGTCTGTCTCCTGCTGCCACATCCTCTCCAACAGTCTGCCTCCTGCTGCCACATCCTCTCCAACAGTCTGCCTCCTGCTGCCACATCCTCTCCAACAGTCTGTCTCCTGCTGCCACATCCTCTCCAACAGTCTGCCTCCTGCTGCCACATCCTCTCCAACAGTCTGTCTCCTGCTGCCACATCCTCTCCAACAGTCTGTCTCCTGCTGCCACATCCTCTCCAACAGTCTGCCTCCTGCTGCCACATCCTCTCCAACAGTCTGTCTCCTGCTGCCACATCCTCTCCAACAGTCTGCCTCCTGCTGCCACATCCTCTCCAACAGTCTGCCTCCTGCTGCCACATCCTCTCCAACAGTCTGTCTCCTGCTGCCACATCCTCTCCAACAGTCTGCCTCCTGCTGCCACATCCTCTCCAACAGTCTGTCTCCTGCTGCCACATCCTCTCCAACAGTCTGCCTCCTGCTGCCACATCCTCTCCAACAGTCTGTCTCCTGCTGCCACATCCTCTCCAACAGTCTGTCTCCTGCTGCCACATCCTCTCCAACAGTCTGTCTCCTGCTGCCACATCCTCTCCAACAGTCTGTCTCCTGCTGCCACATCCTCTCCAACAGTCTGCCTCCTGCTGCCACATCCTCTCCAACAGTCTGCCTCCTGCTGCCACATCCTCTCCAACAGTCTGCCTCCTGCTGCCACATCCTCTCCAACAGTCTGTCTCCTGCTGCCACATCCTCTCCAACAGTCTGCCTCCTGCTGCCACATCCTCTCCAACAGTCTGCCTCCTGCTGCCACATCCTCTCCAACAGTCTGTCTCCTGCTGCCACATCCTCTCCAACAGTCTGCCTCCTGCTGCCACATCCTCTCCAACAGTCTGTCTCCTGCTGCCACATCCTCTCCAACAGTCTGTCTCCTGCTGCCACATCCTCTCCAACAGTCTGCCTCCTGCTGCCACATCCTCTCCAACAGTCTGTCTCCTGCTGCCACATCCTCTCCAACAGTCTGCCTCCTGCTGCCACATCCTCTCCAACAGTCTGCCTCCTGCTGCCACATCCTCTCCAACAGTCTGTCTCCTGCTGCCACATCCTCTCCAACAGTCTGCCTCCTGCTGCCACATCCTCTCCAACAGTCTGTCTCCTGCTGCCACATCCTCTCCAACAGTCTGCCTCCTGCTGCCACATCCTCTCCAACAGTCTGTCTCCTGCTGCCACATCCTCTCCAACAGTCTGTCTCCTGCTGCCACATCCTCTCCAACAGTCTGTCTCCTGCTGCCACATCCTCTCCAACAGTCTGTCTCCTGCTGCCACATCCTCTCCAACAGTCTGCCTCCTGCTGCCACATCCTCTCCAACAGTCTGCCTCCTGCTGCCACATCCTCTCCAACAGTCTGCCTCCTGCTGCCACATCCTCTCCAACAGTCATATTTAACCCTTTTTTCCGTTCATAGAACCGTAGTTACATCCGTAACCGTTTTTATCACTAAAACTCACGTCCCACAATGCCGCTGGTGGCCGCCCCTCCCTGCGCGGCTCTTCACTGCTGTGTGTACTGCCGAGGGAGAAGTGCTGACGGAAGTAAAACGTGCGTTTGTGCACTTTACAGCACTTTACAGCACTTTACAGCACTTTACAGCACTTTACAGCACTTACACACCTCAGAGCAGAGGTCTGAGCGAGGAAAGAGACGTGTGGCTTTAGGAAACACGTGGAAGAAAGAAAGGAGACGGTTTTGTGGATGTTAGAGCTGTGCTAAAAGTGGAGCTAATGTGGAGCTAACAACAAGAAAACTAACTTCTGTGACGATGCTCTGAGGAAAACATCCTCTACAAACCTGGACAGATCAGGAGCCACAGGTAAAAACACAGGTCAGAGTGTAATAAAGTCTTAACATGACTGTGACACACTAATGTGACTATGACACAAACACAATGACCTCATTTGAGTCACTACATGAATCATTTGTCACTGAGATCATCTTAAACTATGAAAATAGAAGCTCATATTGAGTGTGAGCAGAAACATGTCTGTGATATGAACATTTCACATCAGAAATCACATCAAAAGTCCATGTTCCTGTTCCTGCTGCTGCTGAACATGGACTCAGTCTTTCACCTGCTGCACATTTGTGCAACAGTCTCCACAACTATTACGGCTGTAAAAAAGCTATTTATTTCCTAAATCTTTTATTGTTTTATTTTGTACATAATATTTGGCCCACAATGAGAAAAGAGTTTGGTTTGATGGAAACTGTGGCTCAAACTTAACCTCCTTAAACGCTCCACGTGTGTTTGTATTTAGTGGTGAGTCAGTTCAGGTGTAAAGAGAACTACAGAGAACTACAGATGACTACAGAGAACTACAGATGACTACAGAGAACTACAGATGACTACAGAGAACTACAGATGACTACAGAGAACTACAGATGACTACAGAGAACTACAGATGACTACAGAGAACTACAGATGACTACAGAGAACTACAGATGACTACAGAGAACTACAGATGACTACAGAGAACTACAGATGACTACAGAGAACTACAGAGAACTACAGATGACTACAGAGAACTACAGAGAACTACAGATGACTACAGAGAACTACAGAGAACTACAGATGACTACAGAGAACTACAGATGACTACAGAGAACTACAGATGACTACAGAGAACTACAGATGACTACAGAGAACTACAGAGAACTACAGAGAACTACAAAGAACTACAGAGAACTACAAAGAACTACAGAGAACTACAGAGAACTACATAGAACTACAGAGAACTACAAAGAACTACAGACAACTACAAAGAACTACAGAGAACTACAAAGAACTACAGAGAACTACAGAGAACTACAAAGAACTACAGAGAACTACAGAGAATTACAGAGAACTACAAAGAACTACAGAGAACTACAGAAAACTACAGAAAACTACAGAAAACTACAGAGAACTACACAGAACTACAGAGAACTACAGAGAACTACAGCGAACTACAAAGAACTACAGAGAACTACAAAGAACTACAGAGAACTACAAAGAACTACAGAGAACTACAAAGAACTACAGAGAACTACACAGAACTACAGAGAACTACAGAGAACTACAGCGAACTACAAAGAACTACAGAGAACTACAGAGAACTACAAAGAACTACAGAGAACTACAGAGGACTACAAAGAACTACAGAGAACTACAGAGGACTACAAAGAACTACAGAGGACTACAGAGAACTACAGAGAACTACAGAGAACTACAGAGAACTACAGAGAACTACAGAGAACTACAGAGAACTACAAAGAACTACAGAGAACTACAAAGAACTACAGAGAACTACAGAGGACTACAAAGAACTACAGAGAACTACAGAGAACTACAAAGAACTACAGAGAACTACAAAGAACTACAGAGAACTACAGAGGACTACAAAGAACTACAAAGAACTACAGAGAACTACAGAGAACTACAGCGATGTGGAAATGTTAGTTATTACATTTAAAAGGTTTTTTAAATCTTGAGAAGTTTATTTTGTTATAAAGTCACATACAATATTTTTCAGTTCCAAATACCTATTTAACAATATTTAACAATAGATTCAATGTTTATCTCTGTAGATCATCTCTGAAGTTGTGATGCTCATAAACTGAAGCTCATGTTGGTGAAATGACACTTGTTTTTCTTAATACAGTTTATGAGAACAAACATGTTTGTAATTTCTTTTAATCGATCCAGTAATTGCTTCAAAAACAGTGTAGGCTATATGAAGTTATTTATTTCTTATATTGTTTTATTGTTTTATGTTTTACGTTCTGTTCGGCCCGCGACCCAGCCTGAGCGTCCAAATTTGGCCCGCGGCCCAAAATGAGTTTGACACCCCTGCAGTGGAGGATGGCCCGGAATGGCTCTCCTGTGCTGGGCGAGGTGAGGCCTGGGTCGGGCCGATGCATCGGAAGGAACGAGGTCGAGCTAATCCATAGAAAAGTAGGGAAAAAGTGTGTATTCGAGCGAGAGCTTCCGCTGCCATGGAGCGTGTGCACGAAAATCATGAACACAGGTGTATGTGATCTGGATGATTAAGTAGCGTACCGCAGGAAGGGGCGTGGTCCTGCTCCTGAACTTAAGATAACAAACTTATCTTCATATATTCTTGGTCTTTGCCTCTATGGCCTGGTCAGAGTTGCGACCATAGGTGATGTTGAATCCCTTCCTTGCTGCTTGGAAGACCTCTGCCAGCTCTGCTGCTTCTTCTGCCATCTTTAGGTCCCGTTCCCGGATCCACACTTCGAGCTCTGGATGAACCATTTGCAGGAACTGCTCCAAAATTAATGTCTGCAATAAAACATTTAAATTTATTTAAAAAGCATCATTAGACTATTTGTTATAAATCATAATAAATTGATAGTGAAAAATAACCAGACATATTATGATTACGTCTGTTATAGAATAATACTATATATTTTTATACAAAAGTGGCAAAGCTGCAGAAACACAGTCTCTTCACTAGAGCGAGGTTTGGACCTTCACTTCTCGTTCTGTTCATTCTCTGGGAATAACATGTTTGTTTTATCAGTGTTAATTGTTAATCAAGCAATGCTTATGCCATTTGTTTAATTTAATATAACTTGTTTTGTCACTTTGGCAAGAAGGAACAGTTGGGAGCTGTAAAAGATAAATTAGTAAGGATAACTATTACTTTTACATTTTAAGATAAGATAAGATATTCCTTTATTGTCCCACATGGGGAAATTTCATTGATGCAACGCCGGTAGATCCAGAAGAACAGATCACTTATAGGAATTTCAGTTAAAATGAATCAATTTGATCATAATTATTTTTCATAGCCAATATTGTATTGAGTAATTAAGTACACTAATGTATTAATAACTGGCTTTAGTCATTTTCTCCTGGCACAGTTTCATCACATCATCATTTTATAGCATTACAACCTCAACATTTTACTCTTACTTTAGCCGGCTGGACCTCATTAAAATGCACCAGAAGAACATTTCAAAAATATTTCGCCCTTTCCAAGATCGAATCATCTTCACAGTTTGCTCAGTTTGCTTCTGGATCAATCTGCACTCTTCTTTCTGTACTCATCCTCTGTTGCCTGGGCCCCAGCTTCTGACACCAATTGTAACGCCTGGAAAGCAACCTTAGCGGCTGTGACGAGGAAAGAGCAGAGCTGAGATAAGTTCAAATGGTGCAGACCCAAGTGCATTTTATTTACAGCAACTTTTACAAAAAAGAGATTTAAAACACAGCATTCTTTAGCATGTTCACGCAGCACCAAAACAGTTCACCCCCTAAATACCCCTCCTATCTTTCAACAATGTTCTGCCCCGGAACTTTCTTAAGGTGTTCCGTTTCCCTGGGGCCTCTTTTGGCCGGCGCACCTAAATTGGCGGATACATGATACATGGAGCAGACACATTTAAAAGAGTGAAAACATAACCATTAATATTCCCCATAACCAGTACATATCTGCATATATATAACTGTTCAAAAACTATTCAGTTTTAAATCAAAATTGCAACTCCCCTCTTATGTTTGCCTTTGTATGATGAAAAATAGGATTTTTGTATAATAGAATTTCATTTTCAGTTTCTGATGTTCAGTGTCATTCAATGTCTCTTGTAAATATACATTCTTTCTTTTTTCATTCTTCTTAACATTCCGTTCGTTTGTTTGGGTTCTGATGCCATTGGGTTGATTGCATTGATCTCACCATTGATAACTTTTTAATGTTTTTAATCTCTATGGTCAAAAACAACAAACACAAGAACCATAGGAACATAAAACAACTGAAAGGATAAGAAAAACAAAAACAGAAGGTTTCATGCTGGAAATGGGCATCAAACCCAAAACCTGATCAAGAAAAGGAACGTAAAAGGGAGGGAAGTCCCCCCCAACAAACTCCCCAGGCAATCCTGACACCAATCCTCAAAAAGAACTGGATATTTGACCTCATTAACTCTTTGACCTCATTTAGCAGACTGGGAGAGGTGAGGATCGTTCTCAAGGTCTTTATTTGGTGCATACAGGGAAAAACAGGCAAAACAGAGGCATGTTGTTTCGTCTTGCAACAGCTTTTTACCAGACTAGTAAAGAATATGATGGTGTTGACGGTTCCTGGTTGTTTGGGTTCTCCAGTTGCATCATGGAACTGTGCTTTAGCTCTTTGTTTGTAGGTGAAATAATCTTCATCCTTTTTCATTTTTTTTAGCACCTGAGTTAACTTAGGCTTTATGGTGGCAAGTTGTGTGGATGCTGAAATGGAGCATGAGTCCGCTTGGATACTTCTCAACAGACTTTGGCCTCTGTACGCTCATCTGTTGCTCTTACAAGAATTGCAGACACATCTCCCCAACAGAGAGTTTCTCCTGAGTATTTGTGGTCAATGCTCTGAGGAAGGCCGGCGCACCTTGTGTCAGTTTTGGCAGTTTTAACATCAGCGCAAGCAGATCTTTCAATGTGAATGGTTGGTACACTTCTTGTTTATTGGCAGCTATTCAGAGAGGTGCAATGAGAGGAGGAGCCTCTTCATCTCTGAAAAACTCATAATCGTCTTCCTTGGTGTCTTTGTGGACGGAGAGTGGTTGCAGTTCTCCACACAGGAAAGCGCTGTATTTATGCTCATCCACCAATACTGTGAATGCTCTCACCACATATGTGACTCGCCACCCTCAGAACCGCCACAAGTCGGCCTCGACGAAACTGAGAAAAAGACAAAAAAAAAAAAAATTGTTTGTTTTTTGCAGAATGTGCATGTTGAAGTTATGAAGGAGCCCCTCTGTGCTTCAGATAACAGTATTGGTTGTCTTAAAAGTATACATTAAGCTGTTAAAAATGGGTAGTTTTCGGGTCTTTTTCCAGTGCTCCGCTCGGGGCGTTACCTATTTCCAGCAGTGCAATGTTGTTATTTTTCGACCAATCAGCTGAAAGCACATGGCTACTTACTCAGCAGCAGCTACGTGTTCTCCTCTGAGACATTTTCATTCATTTCTCCAGACTTTCTTCGTGTCCGTGTCCTCATCCAAACTGTCTGTCTGTCAGCTCTGAAAACCTCCCAGTCTGTGATGTCCAAACACACACGTAGCTCCTCCTCCACTGCCTCATTGGTCCACCTCTTAGAAGTCCTCACCACAGGTTTGCAGAGCTTCAGCCTCTGTCTGTACGTGAGGATCAGGTGAACCATGACGTGATCGGACGAGCCCAGCGCGGCTCAGGCCACGGCGTGGAAGGCGTTGCTGACTGTTGTGTAGCAGTGATCCAGTTTGTTCTGTTCTCTGGTCGGGACATTAATAAACTGTCTGTACTTTGATAGTTCGAGGCTGAGATTCCCCTTGTTAAAATCGCCCAGGATAATACACAAGGAGTCCGGGAACTTTTGCTCCCCTTTTCTGATCTGCTCCGTGAGCACGTGCTCCGCCTCCTGCGTGCAGCCACGTCTCAGTGAAGCACAACACGGGGGAAGAGGAAAAGTCTCTGTTTTGTCTCATTAGCAAAGCCAGTTCGTCCAGTTTGTTTGGTAAAGAGGAAAATTCCAGGTAAAGGCATGCGTATGCCTCTCCTCCTCAGCCGCACTAGCACGCCCGCCCGTTTTCCTCTTCTGCGGCATCTCACTATTTTAGCCAAAATGAGAGCTATTTCTGCAGCAGATACTAAAAGAACTGGAACTGTATCCGTTGGAGTTGTGGTCCGGATGGATAGGAGCTCTTCACGGGTGTAAGAGCGCCCAGACACACAATTAGCTAACAAAACCAGACAAAACAAAGAGCGCCGAAACGCCAAGGCAGCCTTCAGTGGCGCCATCTTGTTTGTGAGGGGCCGTGTGCTGCAGCATCCATAAGAGAACCAGGGTAGAACAGGATTTCCCTCAGGACCTCTCCAGAGCCCAGTATTGTCCTGATAGCATCTGTAGTGAGTCCACAGAGCTTTTTTGTCAGGTGTACAGTCACTTTGAGCTTTAAGGATAACGTCAGTGGTCAGTGCTGGGAGCAGGTCTGTCGGGAATTTAGTCGAGACTAACATTTGGAGAGTCTCAGAGGCTGTTTAGCCCGCAGTCCGTTTAGCCAAACAGTCCGCAGCCTCATTGCCCCTGGAAACAAAGTTCTGCTATTTGGTGTAGGCAGGGCACTTAACAACAGCAAGAGCAGAGGGCAACACAAGTGCAGCATCTAATCTAGTGATCAGATCTAGGTGTTTAACGGGGCTACCCTTAGCTGTCTTCAAATCATTTCCCCTCCATTCAGCAAGGTCAGTAACTATCACTCCAACAGCGTAAGCCGAATCTGAATAGATAGTCACAGGTTGATCTGCAGATTTCTCCATGGCCAAAACAATAGCTAAGATTTCAGCACGTTGTGCTGAAGGACAGTCAAGGATTTAAGTGGAGGTCAAAGAGAGTCACTTTCAGCTTTAACTACAGCAGCCGCTGCAGATAGAGAGCCGTCCGGCTTTCTATAACAACATCCATTCGTGAAAAACACAATTCCTTCATTCAGTGGTTCAAAAGAAAGATCTGAACGTGCCTTGGCCAAGGTCTTAGTAAGAGAAACACAGTCATGAGGAAAAGCTTCACAAGAGAGGTTGTCCACCATGTTGACACCTTCCGCAGAAAATTAAAGATGGGGTTGTAGGAGAACCTTCAGCAACGGACGTTGTCTGAGAGTAGTCATGGTGAAAGAGGTGGATTGTACCAACCCGACCACAGTGTGTATGGTAAGCACGGTCAAAGGATGGTTCATGACCAAATGGGCACATTTATTGATTAATTATTATTTATTGATTTACTGTTTACTCTTTATATGCTGCCATTAGGCAACATTATCAGAAAGCATGGCATTAACTTCCACTGCTCTGCAGACGACACTCAGCTGTATTTATCAATGAAACCTGATCAGAGCGATCAAGTAGACAGACTTAGTACTTGTGTGAAGGAGATAAAAACCTGGATGACACTAAACTACCTGCTTCTTAACCCTGAAAAAACCGAGGTCATTGTGCTTGGCCCTAAGCATCTACGAGATGCTCTATCTGAGCAGATAGTCACACTGGACAATGTCAGTGTAGCCTCCAGTTCTACTGTAAGAAACCTTGGAGTCTTATTTGACCAGGAGCTCTCATTTAAAGCTCATATAAATCAAGCTTGTAAAACAGCCTATTTCCATTTGCGCAACAAGAGCCAAAATCAGAAGAATCCTGCCTAAAAGTGAAGCTGAAAAACTTATCCATGCATTTGTAACGACTAGATTAGACTACTGTAACTCCTGCTTGCAGCGTGTCCTAAAAGCTCCATAAAAAGCTTTCAACTGGTTCAAAATGCAGCAGCAAGATTACTAACAGGAACAAAAAGAAGAGAGCACATTACGCCGGTGCTGGAGTCTCTTCACTGGCTCCCCGTCGAGTCTAGAATCAAATTTAAAATTCTACTCTTGACCTACAAAGCCATAAATGACATGGCCCCATCCTACCTCAAAGATGCTATAGAACCATATCATCCAAACAGAGCTCTTTGCTCTCAGAATGCTGGCCTTCTGGTGGTGCCAAGAGTCTCTAAAAGTACTGTAGGAGGTCGAGCCTTCTGGTGGTGCCAAGAGTCTCTAAAAGTACTGTAGGAGGTAGAGCGTTTAGCTCCCAAGCCCCTGTGTTATGGAATCAGCTCCCGACCCATGTTAAATACGCTGACACAGTCTCTTCATTTAAGTCCAGGCTTAAAACGTTCCTCTTCGAAATCGCTTATGGTCAGAGTAGTTAGGAACAGAAACATAAACCCACAGCTTCAGCTACGCTGCCCTAGGAGTAACTATGCTGGGGGAAGTATGACAGCTTGAGCACTATCCTCTTCTTCTGACTACTTATGCTATCAAACAATATTTATTTTTTGATTCCACTTGCAAACTGTTCACCGCCTTCTTTTTCTTTCTCTCACTCCTGAGGACCTGTGGACCCAGATGCCCCTCCCCTGGTGAAGTGGTCCCTGCCCTGTGTGCACGGTCCCTCATCTGCCTGAAGAGTGGCTCCAGTCCGCCTCAGTCGGTCCCTCATCTGCCTGAAGAGTGGGTCCAGCTCGACTCAGACGGTCCCTCATCTGCCTGAAGAGTGGGTCCAGCTCGACTCAGTCGGTCCCTCATCTGCCTGAAGAGTGGGTCCAGTTCGCCTCAGTCGGTCCCTCATCTGCCTGAAGAGTGGGTCCAGCTCCAGTCTCCCTCGTGTCCGTCTGTCTGTCTGTGAGAGTCAGATCTCTCCTTCACTGGAACTCCTCCAGGTTTCTACGCTTTTTCCCAAGGAGGTTTTTTTGTAGTTTTTCCTGGCCGAGAAGGAGAGTCTAAGGACAGAGGACCCTGGGACATCGTCCATCGCCACCACAGACATTGTCTGACTCCATCGCCACCACAGACATTGTCTGACTCCATCGCCACCACAGACATTGTTGATTCGGCCCTCAGAGGCGACTGTTGTTGTGATTTTGGGCCTTACAAAAATAAATTGAATTGAATTGATCAAGGTGGCTATAGTAGATGCAAAAGCAACGCATGGAGGTTGTCTTGCCTCCATGCTGTCCAATGATGCACTCAGGTACATCAAAACTGTACGAGACCCAGCCCTCTTCTGATACAAGAGATCAGAAATCCGTGGTCCAGTCACCGAAAAGTCCAGGAAGAAAGGTAAAGAGTAGTCAGGTACGGTGAGTGCAGAAGCAGAGGATAACATCTGCTTGAGTGTAGTCATCTTCCGCTTCTGCAGTCCAGTCCAGAAGAGCAGCGCTGTTTTTCATTCGTTTTTCGCGAATGAGTGCTCTTAAAGAGGCAGTGGTCAAGGTGTAATCAGGTATAAAAAGACGACTGTAGCCTCAGAGGCCAAGAAAAGAGAGCATCTGGCCCACAGTAGCAGGTCTGGGATGTGTCAAGATCATGTTTTTGTGTTCTGGAGAAATGCAGTTCCCCACACTGGACACCGTGCGTCCCAAGAATGTTGTGAAGCCATAAAAGTACATCTTTGGTGGCAGACAGACACGTTGAGACAGTGGGAGCAGCCAGCAGGAGATCATCTGCATACTGCATCAGTACGACACCCTCTGGCAGCTGTAAAGTGGAGAGCACTTTCCTCAGCACCTGGTTAAAGATTCCGAGACTTAATTGAAATCCTTGTGCGTTCCCAAGTCGATTGCAGTAAACCATGAATGAGATGGTCCCAATGTCTGCAACAGTCTGTACGGGTCAGTTACAGGCGGAAAAAGGTCCTTGACAAGATCATTGATTTTTCACAAATCGTGAGCTGGTCTAAATTGAGTTGGGTCTTTCTTTGGTACTGGTAAAATGGGTGTATTCCAATTAGAGTAAGATAGCTCCAGCACACCAGCCTCCCACAGTCCAGACCAGGCCTCATCAATGCCCTGAATGGCTTGAGGTTTATTACGATATTGAGGTATCTGCACCACCCTGGTCATGTCCATGTTAAGTGACAGAGGCTCCGTGGCGGTGCAGAGACCCACATCATAAGGAGAAGTAGCCCACAGGCCTTCAGGTAATGATTGTAGCATGGCCGTTGCGTCTTCATGGTCGATCGATTCACGGCCATGATGAATCTGGAGGTGCTCCAGAATGGAATAGTTAAAAGAGAAACATACAATTTTGGATGACTTCTCAGATGGAGAAAACAAGACCTGAGTCATTTCAGTGAGTTGACAATCAGTCAAAGAGGTTGATCTTTTGGTCATTGGGTCAAGGTCTTTTGCCTGATGAGCTGGTGACAGGGCCAGAGACACATGTGGCACGCTGGAGTCAGACATCTTGTACCATTCTAACTGTTCTTCGGTTAGTTTACAAACAGCTGCAACGCCCTCGGTTCCCACTAAAATTTGATCACATTTGATAGCCCACTCATGATAAACCTCATCCTCACATCTGGCATAAAATAGAGTACAATGGAGAGGATCTGGAGGTGCGTGGTAGGATGCCAGAGTGTCAATCCAGGGCTGCCATGCCAAGAACTTGGAGATCATCCCTTCTGTAGGTTGGTTCTGCTGGTCGTTTAAGCATGCCCAGTAAATGTCCGCAAAAGTGGGTGTGTCTTGTCCCTGCATTAGGTATTGTCCAGAGCTGCGTGATGAGGTGCAGCAAATTGAATGCTAAAATTGAATGCTTCTCTAGTGGAGAAGCATTCCACATTTGTGCAGCATTTTTGTTTCCTTTATCTTTTTATGTACCTTATCTTTAAATTATTTCACTTGCATTTTCAACAGTTGTTCTTGCAGTTTCTGAGTTTCAGATTTGTTACTGTCGTCTTTAGCGTGGACCACGTGTCTCCTGAAACGAACCTCGTCACCACTCATGAGGTCAGCGTCTTTAATACTTGGGAGAAAGGCTTTCAACACTGCCGTCATGTAAATTATTTTTCCATCTGAGTTCCTCATTGGGTGTCTTCCTGTGACATCTATCCAATGGGTCACGCATTTTTGGAACGATTCTTCAGGTCCATCGACGGAGGTCCATGGAGTGAGACTGGGAGTGCTGGCAGCTGGGTCAGGGTAAGTTTTTTTTACATCTGTGTAGAAAGCTTGAGCGTGGGGACTAAATGGCGCATGATCACGCTTCTCAAGCTGTTTTGCTTCATACAGGCTGCAACACTGACCCAGGATGCCTCTGATATCACCCACTCCCAACTGATGTCCGGCAGTCAAGCTATTAAATGCTGAGATCCATTTAGTTCCTCCTCTACACAGAGGAGGAAGTTTAGCTACAATGGTCTGTACGTCATTGAAATTAAATGGTTGGAAATCTCCCAAATTCCCATGTCTGTCCACCATCAAAGGCCTGCCTGTCCTATTTTACTCTCCTTATTGTCTACCTTCAGCTTCTCTTTCTTTCTTACATCCTTTAATGCTCTCCTCATCAGCGCAGTGTTCTGTCCTGCTGTTTGCAGGAACTCATCTGCATAATCCGAGTCGTCACTATCTGAGCTAGAAGATGTCGAGGTTTCATCCTGTTAGGTTTCCCAAAGTATCCTTCATTTTAGCTTTGGAGTGTTTTTGTTTCTTACCTGTCTCACTCCAAGCAGATGTTTCCGTTCCAGGGTTTTCTTCATTGACTCCAGAGCTTCCTGGTACAATATCTTCCTCTGTTCTTCCTCTTTTTGCTTATCCCTTTCTTTTATTTCCCCCAACTGTTTCAGTCATGAAGCCTGTGTAAATTCAGTCTGGAAGACCAAACTCCATCTACGTCCACTGCTACGCCATGTCCACTGCCCCTCCAGCTCAATTAACGCACCCAAGCCCTGCGTCCGCCTGTCCGTTCGTGAGAGTCAGATCCCTCCTTCAGGTTTCTACTTTTCCAAAGGAGGTTTTTTGTAGTTTTTCCTGGCCGAGAAGGAGGGTCTAAAGACAGGGGAGCGCACACGACACGTAGTGCACACGACACGTAGCGCACACGAGAGCACACGAGACGTAGCGCACACGAGACGAAGCGCACACGAGACGTAGCGCACACGAGACGTAGCGCACACGAGACGTAGCGCACACGAGAGCACACGAGACGTAGCACACACGAGACGTAGCGCACACGAGACGTAGCGCACACGAGACGAAGCGCACACGAGACGTAGCGCACACGAGAGCACACGAGACGTAGCACACACGAGACGTAGCGCACACGAGACGTAGCGCACACGAGACAGAGCGCACACGAGACGTAGCGCACACGAGAGCACACGAGACGTAGCGCACACGAGACGAAGCGCACACGAGACGTAGCGCACACGAGACGTAGCGCACACGAGACGTAGCGCACACGAGAGCACACGAGACGTAGCACACACGAGACGTAGCGCACACGAGACGTAGCGCACACGAGACGAAGCGCACACGAGACGTAGCGCACACGAGAGCACACGAGACGTAGCGCACACGAGACATAGCGCACACGAGACGAAGCGCACACAAGACGTAGCGCACACGAGAGCACACGAGACGTAGCGCACACGAGACGTAGCGCACACGAGACGTAGCGCACACGAGACGGAGCGTACACACGAGACGTAGCGCACACGAGACGGAGCGTACACACGAGCATACGGGTACTCGTACGGGTACTGACGTCACATGGCTTTGAGCTCTCTCACGGAGCGCTATCGCAAAACCATCAGTGCAAGCACCGCACAAAAATCCATGTCATTAAATCAAACTCCCTGGCCAAGCTGGCGGCACCCCCTGAAGCGCTCGATGCCCTACGTACTAGCGCATGTGCGTAACGGGAGTGGCAGGGCTGGTTCAGTCTGTCCTGCAGCCCCACCGACTGCTGCTTTACCCAGCACTGTCCCCCTTTCTCAAAACCGCCCGCTCCGGGCCCCTCTCGGTAGGCTAATCACGTAATTTACATTAACCTTTATCCGCATCTGCGCCATAGCGCAGTCACTCGTCTCCGCTACAGTCATTTACAGCCAACTTCCGCCCTTCTGGGCCACCTTGCCTCACAGAGTTCATTCCACACTGCTCGACCTGGCTAGCGCTTTCCCCTCCCTTCTTGATTTGTCTCGATTTGTCTCGTTTGACGAAGGCGTCAGTCTCACCTCGCTTTCTGGTCCTGCCTCCTCACGATTGGAAAGGTAGTTTCCCATGACAAAATCATTCAGTTTCCCGACTGCCTGAGCTTTTACACGGGCGCTTCCGCCTCCTCTGGTTTTGGGCGGTATTATAAATCTATTAATATCTAAGTCTCAAAGTCTCTAAAGGTAAAGGCCCTGCAACGGGACAGCAGGCCAGCTTAGTCTGCACCCTGGTTTCAGAACTGTCTTGGGCCAACGATGTTCCTGTGCGTGTGAAGTTTAATGCATTTCAATAGTAAGAGTTTATTAATGACAACAGCGCTTTACATGGGGATGACGACCACGGCCTTGTGGAACTAATAGGCCTCTCGCCAGCTTGTGGCGCTCGGGCCTAATTATACAATCATTTAGATCTATAGGTAGATCTTCGGGCTTTGTGGAATATATAAGTAGCTCGTTAGCCGAAAACATGTGTGCACCTCTGACCTACGCACAGATGCCTACAGATCATAAGGTGTCATATGATAGAGTAGTTTAATCATCTTATATTATAGTAACATATTCTGAAACGTTATGATATTTTATGCCTAGTAAAATAATTTAGGCCTATAGCTGATTTACAAGGCTATATACGTTTTGCTTACTTGTTCTACATTTTACAAAAAGCAGCTGTCACAGCCCTTCATTATTACACCATGCACAGTTTGAGTGATTCTATAGGACTTTTTTTTCTTTTGCCAATCTAATTCCTCTTTTATGTAGTCCAACTGCGTCCTGTCCCTGTGCCCTGTGGGGACCAATGAAACGGCAGTGTCACACATTTGTTCCTCTTTCTCCTCAGTGTTGACATCTCAGTCACTGGGCGTCTTTGAGCCAAAAATGTAGGTAAAAAGCAAATCCCTCCACAATAATTCCAGCTCTGACTCAGATGGCAAAAGGTTAAGGCTCAGCAGAGAGAGGAGCGAGTCTGAGACATATGTTTACTTGAAAGCGTGCATTTGTTTTATAGAGTCAGCGGCATTGGCCCCCACAGGACACAGGGAGAAGTGAGCGCCCATGGCACTGCGTCTTGCACACAGAAGAGACTGAACGTCAGAAACACACAGAATTTGCTGCCCCTGAATATAAAGAGCAACTCTAATACCGAGGAGTGAGCAGTCTGAGGCAGATGTGAAAACACAGTCCGAGGCTGACATAGGAACATTTCTCTGAACACAGGGGAACATCGTTCCCCGGGGAACACAGGTATCGGGGAATCTTGTGCCAAACAGAGCATGTGCAGAGATGTAGCAACAAACTGACTTAAAAACTATCTTTTAAAGACAAGTCTGTGCTTGTAACTCAAGCTTTGCTCATATTTCAAATTGTTGGACGTTAGTTAGATACACAGTCATTTAACAAGACAGAGCACGAATGTGTGATGAACTGATCCATGAACCCGTCCAATCTGATCAGCACCAGGTCAGGATTCAAGAGCCCACTTTACAAATGTGTTATCCACTGATCATTGAACACTCCGAGTCTGCTCATCCCAAACACTCACTGCACTTTACTGCATCAAAGACCAGGAGTGAGCAGGAGGCCAGGAGTGAGCATGAGGCCAGGAGTGAGCATGAGGAGAGTGAGGAGTGAGCAGGAGGCGAGGAGTGAGCACGAGGCGAGGAGTGAGAATGGAGCGAGGAGTGAGCATGAGGCGAGTGAGGAGTGAGCAGGAGGCGAGGAGTGAGCACGAGGCGAGGAGTGAGCACGAGGCACCAATCTGAGTCATTCCTGGTGGCGTGGACAGCAGAGTAGTTCTCCCACATGTCAATCATTCCCTGCGTGCTACTGCACACCTGCAGCCTGGTTCCCATAGCAGCAGGTTTCCCTGGCTGCACATGTGTGGTTGATATGTCGGTGTGTTTAGTGAGTTCCTTCAGTTACAGGACAAACATGACACAGAGAAAGACTCGAGCTCAGAAGAGACAGAAATCTGAGGAGACGAGAGATGATGCGATCGAGCTAATAAACAAACACACGTGTAGCAGCTGTTACTGCTCACGCACCAGGTCTGAGGGGAGGCGCCTCTTGGACACAACAGGAGGGCGGGGCTGAGGGCGGGGCTGAGTGTGTGCAAGCGTATTTTTAAAAAAAGGACTAACAGTCGCTTGAGTTCTCAAATCTACCTCTATTATTCTTTTAATGTACTTTTATCATCATGTTTTATACATGGTGCTAAAATGTACTTATTGTATATGTATTTTCCATCATTCTATTTATTGCCATGGCTCTATCAGTCAGTATTTTAGTGTTATTATTCACTGCTTTTTGGTTTATCGCAAATAAAATATAAAACCATAAAAAATGTGACAATGGAAAAAATTCTGATTCTAATGAAGTTCATGGAACGTTTGATCTAAAATTGATTTATTTAATTACAGATTTAATAAATCAGATAAAAAATCTGCCAAATGCCAATCATTCTACAACATGTCAAATGTGTCACATGTTTATCCATCACATAACATGCTAAAGTCATGATGCAGTCAGTATTTATGCTAAAGTCATGATGAAGTCAGTATTTATGCTAAAGTCATGATGCAGTCAGTATTTATGCTAAAGTCATGATGAAGTCAGTATTTATGCTAAAGTCATGATGAAGTCAGTGTTTATGCTAAAGTCATGATGAAGTCAGTATTTATGCTAAAGTCATGATGAAGTCAGTATTTATGCTAAAGTCATGATGAAGTCAGTATTCATGCTAAAGTCATGATGAAGTCAGTGTTTATGCTAAAGTCATGATGAAGTCAGTATTTATGCTAAAGTCATGATGAAGTCAGTATTTATGCTAAAGTCATGATGAAGTCAGTATTTATGCTAAAGTCATGATGAAGTCAGTGTTTATGCTAAAGTCATGATGAAGTCAGTATTTATGCTAAAGTCATGATGAAGTCAGTATTTATGCTAAAGTCATGATGAAGTCAGTATTTATGCTAAAGTCATGATGAAGTCAGTATTTATACTAAAGTCATGATGAAGTCAGTATTTATGCTAAAGTCATGATGAAGTCAGTATTTATGCTAAAGTCATGATGAAGTCAGTATTTATGCTAAAGTCATGATGAAGTCAGTATTCATGCTAAAGTCATGATGAAGTCAGTGTTTATGCTAAAGTCATGATGAAGTCAGTATTTATGCTAAAGTCATGATGAAGTCAGTATTTATGCTAAAGTCATGATGAAGTCAGTATTTATGCTAAAGTCATGATGAAGTCAGTATTTATGCTAAAGTCATGATGAAGTCAGTATTCATGCTAAAGTCATGATGAAGTCAGTGTTTATGCTAAAGTCATGATGAAGTCAGTATTTATGCTAAAGTCATGATGAAGTCAGTATTTATGCTAAAGTCATGATGAAGTCAGTGTTCATGCTAAAGTCATGATGAAGTCAGTATTTATGCTAAAGTCATGATGAAGTCAGTATTTATGCTAAAGTCATGATGAAGTCAGTATTTATGCTAAAGTCATGATGAAGTCAGTATTTATGCTAAAGTCATGATGAAGTCAGTGTTCATGCTAAAGTCATGATGAAGTCAGTATTTATGCTAAAGTCATGATGAAGTCAGTATTTATGCTAAAGTCATGATGAAGTCAGTATTTATACTAAAGTCATGATGAAGTCAGTATTTATGCTAAAGTCATGATGAAGTCAGTATTTATGCTAAAGTCATGATGAAGTCAGTGTTCATGCTAAAGTCATGATGAAGTCAGTATTTATGCTAAAGTCATGATGAAGTCAGTATTTATGCTAAAGTCATGATGAAGTCAGTATTTATACTAAAGTCATGATGAAGTCAGTGTTCATGCTGCTTGTGTCACACAGAGAACATACTGATGGACCAAACGTAACATCCTGAACCCTGACACCTGCAAAACATTCCATTTCCACAGAATTTATTACGTTCTTTAGTTTTTCAGGCAGAAACATTTCAAGACTTCGCCTCAGATCCACGGTGGTCCTCAGGTCCACGGTGGTCCTCAGGTCCACGGTGGTCCTCAGATCCACGGTTGTCCTCAGGTCCACGGTGGTCCTCAGGTCCACGGCCCTCAGGTCCACGGTGGTCCTCAGGTCCACGGTGGTCCTCAGGTCCACGGTGGTCCTCAGATCCACGGTGGTCCTCAGGTCCACGGTGGTCCTCAGGTCCACGGCCCTCAGGTCCACGGTGGTCCTCAGGTCCACGGCCCTCAGGTCCACGGTGGTCCTCAGGTCCACGGCCCTCAGGTCCACTGTGGTCCTCAGGTCCACGGCCCTCAGGTCCACGGTGGTCCTCAGGTCCACGGCCCTCAGGTCCACTGTGGTCCTCAGGTCCACGGCCCTCAGGTCCACGGTGGTCCTCAGGTCCACGGCCCTCAGGTCCACGGCCCTCAGGTCCACGGTGGTCCTCAGGTCCACGGTGGTCCTCAGGTCCACGGTGGTCCTCAGGTCCACGGTGGTCCTCAGGTCCACGGCCCTCAGGTCCACGGTGGTCCTCAGGTCCACGGTGGTCCTCAGGTCCACGGCCCCTCAGGTCCACGGCCCCTCAGGTCCACGGGCCCTCAGGTCCACGGTGGTCCTCAGCTCCACGGTGGTCCTCAGATCCACGGCCCTCAGGTCCACGGTGGTCCTCAGGTCCACGGGGGTCCTCAGGTCCACGGGGGTCCTCAGATCCACGGGGGTCCTCAGGTCCACGGGGGTCCTCAGATCCACGGTGGTCCTCAGGTCCACGGCCCTCAGGTCCACAGTGGTCCTCAGGTCAATCAATCAGGTTTATGAATCAATATTCATAAAGCCCAAGAAGCATTTATCAGATCCAGGGCCAAATGGATTGAAGAAGGCCTAGAAAAAAGACGTCAATAAAAAAAATAACATTCAATTTTTGTTCATTGACAACATAGACATTTCAGATGAAAAAAACATATCTTTGAAAAGTTTTATAGCCAACTTTACAGTTCCAAGTTCTTTCTAAAAGACTGTGAAACTTTTCTAACCGAGATGGCTCAACACATCCCAAAAATAGATGAAAATGATAAGGAAATGTGTGAAGAGCTCTTTTCCATCAGAACCACAACTCCTACAGATCTAGCTCCAGTTGTCTTAGCATCTGCTGCAGAAATAGCCCTTCTTTTGGCTAAAACCGTGAGACGACTCAGGAGGACGTGCCGGCGCGCTCGTGAGACTGAGAAAGTGGGGCGCACGTACGCCATTACCTGGAATGTTTCTTTCCAACATGAACGTCTCCTCTTCCCCGTGTCATGCTTCACGGAGACGTTGCTCAGCAAGCGCCGTTCAGCTGGAAGGATTCCAGCTGTTCTGAGCGTCTGAGAGAGCTGACCGGGAAGAGGCGCGGAGGCGGTGTTTGCCTCTACTGTCATGGAATGAGACATACACCGATGCTATTCCGTAACACATTGAGAACACAATTCAACTTAGAATATGAAACGACACAGAAATATCAGACATTTGTGTGGCAAGCTTGGGAGAAAACGCCGGGAATGATCACGCAAGCTGTTGTAAGCAGCGTGCGTGATCCTCCTGTGTCTCACACCATTTTTTCCCATGCTGGTTGGTTTTATTAGATATTCTGGAATAGGCGGGTCACATTTCTCATTGGTCAGCCTCACATCAAGGCACTTGGTGTTTTTCCGTAGAGATCAAGCCTTGGGTAAACATTACCCAGACTCCTCTGGGTTATCACCCCCCCCTCGGGTAAAAATCCTTTGGCCCATCTTTACGACCCCTTCACAAATGCAGTTTGTCACACACCCGTTCTTCTCTTAGACTAATGGTGCAGATAAAATATCACTATTATGCAGATAAAATACATCACAGAAATATAATCATATATTCACATTTTATCACATTTCCCTCCTGTTTATCAAAGCATTGGTCACTGTCTCATATGCCAAACACATTACTCTTTTCAGTTTTCAACATGTCTTTCATATAGGTGTTAAAATGACACTTTTACACACAACAAGTTTATGCACATTTCTCAACATTGAACACACTCCTTTTCTCTCGGCCCACAACATTTCTACTGCATTACTGTCCTAAATTTTGAGTCGGATTGGTCAATCTCTGTAATTTGACAAACAGACAATTTATCTTGTCCATAATTTCGCAGTGTGATGGGAAATATAGAAGTACAAGCGGAAAGCCCTTAAACCTGCTGCTCTCTGGTCAGTCACTTTGACTCGTCAGGGACCTCTCTGGACACCCCAATAGAATCAAATACGTCGTATCAGGTGCTACTGGGACCAGATTGTCCACTAACCTCTCGACCTTGACCCTGCGGTATGGTTCTGGGTGATGCTGGTCTTTGTTCTGACCATGGCTGGCCACAAAAGGGATACATAGGCACAAAGTCCCACAAGTGTGCCCACACCACCATACGTCCTCGCTTGGTTTCTTAAGAGACCTTCTTCCGCTGCTCGCTTCGGTCACACCTTTGACACATATGAACTGGTACATTTCCCATCTCAATTCATAATCTCATTAACATTGCATGTCGTTATGTTGTAGCAGATAAAAAAACTCTCTTAGTTAGCGTAAACAACTGTGGCTGTGGTGTAATATGCCATTGTGTTTCTTCAGCTACTGTCATGTCAATTGTACATTATACATTTCATAACCTTTCATGTTCTTTCCTCTATATCCAGGTCTGTGTATGTTTCATTTACCGGTATACACAGTTGTGACACACCATTGTATGTTGATCGATTGTCCCGATTGTCCCGATTGTCCTGTGCATAATACAGGTGTTCAGCACCCATATTATCGTCATCGCTGTGATGATGATAACTGTTGATTCTTTTTCACAGAGTATGGTACTCTGCGCACCGTAGCCTCTGGCTCTCGTTCATCGTAGCAGAGTATAGCACTTTGCGTACTGTAGAATCTGTCTCCTCATCCATTGTAGCAAAGTAGAGTACGATACTCTACCGTAGACTCTGGACAAAACTCATACAAACGAAGTCCTGCGTCTGCGATGTTTTGGATCTGCCGCTGTGTTGTCCAGACATTTCTCATGATCTCGTCCCTCCAATGGTCGGTGTGTGGCTCCGTCCACCCTGCTCGTCCACTTGGCTCGGCTCTGTAAACACCACATCTCCAACACGTTTCTGCTGCGGTGATAAACAAAGTCTTTTCGACAATTCAGTGTATTTCAAACAGTTTTCTTGTTTACAATTTTTTTTTTTTTTGAAATTATTGATTCGGAATATTTGTTTACTCGTCCATATCCCTCCTTTTTGAGATATGGCCTTGCCCATTTCTCAAACTTCTACATTTAAACAAAATTAAATAATCCAGATAGTTTACAACGTTCAGTAATCCAGGATGTAATCAAGGAAGAGATGGAATTGCGTCTGTCACTCCAACTCCACAATGTCACCTCTTGACCTTTCACAGTTCAGTGCTCACATCCCTGGCTGAGCCCCCCCTCCACGGCGCTGGGCCCCCCCCTGTGTGTGTCAATCAGTCTATGTGTGTAATCTTACACTGCCAAACCTATCTGTTTTACCACCATTTGTTTCAAACTCTAAATGTTTCAAACTAAATGTTTCAAATTCTAAGTGTTTCAAACTCTAAATGTCTCAAACTCTAAATGTTTGATCTCCACGTGTGCGCGCGTATGTATGTATGTATGTATGTATGTGTGTGTGTATGTGTGTGGGTGCAATACAAATACATCAAACAATAACAATTATCTCAATAATTCCCCCGTTGAGCTGGCCATAAGGGTCAGTTCACAACTTAGAATTTTTTCACATAATTAACATAACGTTTCACATCTCCTCTGTGGGTGTGGCCTGAATAAAGTCACACATCTAATGTAATATGTGCTAATCTTCTATAAATGCTTCAGGTGAGTTCCAAACTCCATCTCTCACACCTGCTCATGTGGAGCTTTACAAACATTGTGTATTAGTTTGTTCTAACAAGTCTATATGTGTATAACAATCAAAATGATTCTAAACCTTCCCCTTGGTTATAAGGCACATCTCTTTCATCAACCTGTTTTCCCCTTGTTGCCTACTTTCTTTGTCTTTTCTTTGTCACGCATCTTCCTCTCTGTCTTCCTCTCTGTCTTCCTCTCGTAACGGAGGAAACACCCATTTCCAAATTTCTAAACCTGCTTTTTCTTTCTCTCTTTTCACTTACTCTTACCTTCACTTGTAACCTGCTTTTACTTTCTCTCTTTCTTGTAGTCTAACCATCTCTTACCTCCGTCCTGAGTCCTATAATGTTTAAGTCCTGTTATCACTGGTTTTCATAACTTCTATAGCTTCTAATTATAGATGATGTTGTCTTATTTAAATCTATTCAATTCTTTATTGAACAATCCTTCAGGCATTTACTTTAGAATGTCAAATTATTTCCCTGTTAATATTAACTTTTCCTATTACTCATCAGTCAACCCCCCTGAGGTGTTGCTGTTGGTGTCCCTGTGATCCGTAAAGATAACAACATCTACTCCATCCTGAGTCCTCCAGATTCTTTCCCAGTCAATAGCCCCTTATCTCTGACTATCCTTTATGACTTGGTGTCCTGTTGTCACCCTGTTAGTTAATAAACACATGTATGTCCCATGTTTCCCCACTTCTGTGTCAATTGCCCTAGTTAATGACCCATTCATGTCTTTCCTGGGAGGGCATTGGACGTCACTATTTAACTTATTCCCTCACTCACGTCTACATGCAATACGAGGTTTCCTCATGATAATACAAATAAATAAGTTACTGATATAACTCTTACTATCACTTTACTTACTGCCCGTTCTACTCCTATGTCCAAAACATCAGTAGTCACTCATTTACCCATATTATCACTTCCAGGCCTGTGCCTGGCATTTGATTCTAAATTTAAAAACACTTCTGTCTTTTCGTCCTGTACTTTCATACCAAGAAGTCCAAAAAGATAATTTTGTCAAGTCCAAAAATAAAACAAAACAAAACGTAGCTTTGTTTGGTGCACACAAAAAAAACACGATACCGTAAAAACACAACTTTTGTATTCTATGTCGGGGACAGGAAGTGTCCTGTCTTGTGATCACATTCCCCAAAAAATTGTCCATCTATGAAAATCTGAATTAATCTTAATCTCTTATCAAGTTTAATACAATCTTTATAATTGATTGTTGTCAATCCAACAAAAACCCTAAATTTGTTCTACGGAGCTCTCAATACTACAATTTAAACCAGCTGGGTTTAGTTTTGCTTAATTCATCAGTTCAGAGCGTCCTCTGAACTGCTTTCCCTTCTCCTGTCTTGTTGACCCCCTTATCTCCCCCTCTCTGCCACGTCATCTGAGCATACTGGAAGTCTCCCTCCAAAATCCTCTTATGACTTTTCCTTTGTCTTTTTACAGTTTGGGGTGATAATTTTGGCATTATGTGGTCTCGGTCGTCTGAGAGAAATGCTACTTGCTTTACAGTCACGGTCAATGTCAAGCTTCTAGAGAAAATTCCATATTAGATTCCTCCGGACATAAACGTGGTGTTTAATGATTCACCCGTGACTGCAAATTTTAGATCTCTCAGAATAACGCCTTGTGACCCTTGTATGATTAATTGTGATTCACACTTGTTAGTTAATCACTTATTAATCCTCATTCACACATTCACACTTCTCTCTTACTTCGCTTGTGCACAGCGCTTACATTCACTCATATTTATGTCAGTAACAACTCGGCATAAGGCTTCATGACTTTCTTTCGGTGAGAAACTTAACTCATGGTGAGCAATTTAACTCCTTTATGTGAGAACTTATCTACACAAAGCCACCCAATATTTTTCAGAAATATTAAAACTAATGCTCCAAAGCCACCAATATTTTTCAGAAATATCAAAAACTAATGCATAAAACGTTTTATGGCTAACTCTTTTTCACACACAATGTTTTTGTCTGACCTTCTTCGTCGCCTGTGTTCTCCTGCTGCTTCGAAACGACGCGCTCTCCTCACGGAGAATGAGGTGCGATGGGCGGCCACGGGAAAAGTGGACTTCTTTCTGCTGCTATTCCGTAACACATCGAGAACACAATTCAACTTAGAATATGAAACGACACAGAAATATCAGACATTTGTGTGGCAAGCTTGGGAGAAAACGCCGGGACTGATCACGCAGGCTGCGTACCGCAGCCTGCGTGATCCTCCTGCGTCTCACCCCGTTTTTTCCCATGCTGGTTGGTTTTATTAGATATTTTGGAATAGGCGGGTCACATTTCTCATTGGTCAGCCTCACATCAAGGCACTTGGTATTTTTCCGTAGAGATCAAGCCTTGGGTAAACATTACCCAAACTCCTCTGGGCTGTCACACCCCCCTAGGGTAAACATCCTTTGGCCCATCTTTACGACCCCTTCACAAATGCAGTTTGTCACACACCCGTTCTTCTCTTAGACTAATGATGCAGATAAAATATCACTATTATGCAGATAAAATACATCACAGAAATATAATCATATATTCACATTTTATCACATCTACACTGACAACGACTGGTCTTCAGACTGGAATATCTTTTCATCAACTGCAAACCATTCTACTCTCCATGTGAGTTGGTCTCGTTTATTCTGGCTGCTGTTTACATCCCGCGAGCACGTGCTCACAGAGCAGATCAGATGAGTAGAGCAGACCTATCCGGATTCCCTGTGTATCATCCTGGGCGACTTTATTTCAAAGCTCCCTTTCATGTCCAAGATCCTAGAGAAGGTGGGCTCTGAACAACTGTCAGATTTCCTTGATCAGTCTAATATTCACGACTCTTTTCAATCTGGTTTCCACAAACATCATTCTACAGAAACCTCATTGCTAAAAGTGTCCAGTGACATTATGATGTCTGCTGATTCTGGAACATGCACTGTTCTTGTTCTGCTGGATCTGTCTGCACGGTTGACCTTTGACACCGTCGACCATCATATCCTATTGAACAGACTGAGGGACCTGATTGGACTATCGGGGTCGGTTCTTCATTGGTTTTCCTCATATTTATCCGGTCGGAGCTTTAGTGTTGCAGCAAACAAAATAATGTCTGACTCAGCTGATCTGTTGTGTGGAGTTCCTCAGGGCTCCGTTTTGGGTCCCGTCCTATTTCTGCTTTTTATAATTCCCCTGGGAATGATCATTAAAGAGTTTAGTGATGATAGTAGAAAAAGCTTCAGTTGTAGTCATCTGGACTCAGTTTGAAAAAATAGACGTTTCGACTCTCATCCAAGAGTCATTGTCAATAACAGAATTTAGGTCGAGAACTCCGATATTAATAATGTTCTGTGGTAAGACCCGCCCATTGGGAGGAGCCTTCCTGAAGTAGAAAGAGTTGTTTGTTTCAACAGAAACTCCCCTTTGTATCTACCGAGCTAGCCTATTCAGAATCTTAATGGGCTATTAGAAACCTCTTTGTCTTTGTGAGACCCTGGCTCGACCACCCTGAGTACCTGATTAGCATCTGAATGTCCTTTACCTTTCCAGGGGTTCAGTAACCCATTATAGATAACAGGAAGATTAAACCTTAGCCCTCCATTTCTGTTTAAAGAAGGTCTTTCTTTTTTAACAAAAATAGCTTCCTTGACTCCTCTTTCAAACCATCTTTTCTCCCTGCTTAAAATCTTCACCTCACCGTCTTCAAACAAGTGATTAGAGGCTTCAAGATGGAGATGCACGGCACTCTGAGGTCCTGAACTAGTATTTCTTCTGTGCTGATAAAGCCTCTTGTGTAGAGGCTGTTTAGTCTCACCTATGTAACGTTCTTTACAACTTTCTTCACTGCATTGGATCGAATAAACTACATTGCTCTGTTTTTGAGTCGGCAACTTGTCCTTAGGATGAACCAGTTTTTGTCTTAAAGTGTTTCCTGGTTTAAAATAAACAGGGACTTCGTGTTGTCTAAAAATTCTCTGCAATTTTTCCGACAGGCCAGAGACATAAGGGATAGAAACACCCTTCCTTCTCTGTTCAGTTTCCCTTTTGTCCTGCTTCTTGGTTCTCTTCACTCTGTTGAGAGCCCAAGCGGGGTAACCACAGGCTGAGAGGGCATTTCGGACATGTTTTTCCTCTTTCTTCTTGCCCTCTGAGCTGGTGGGCACACCTTGAGCTCTGTGTTGTAAGGTTCTGATCACACCCAGCTTGTGCTGTAGTGGGTGGTTGGAGCCAAAGAGCAGATACTGGTCCGTGTGTGTAGGTTTCCTATATACTTCTATTTGGAGTTTCCCGTCCTCTCCTCTGATCGTGGAACAATCAAGAAAGGCCAAGCGATTCTCCTTAGCGTCTTCTCTTGTAAACCTAATATGTGGGTCCACAGCATTGATGTGATCAGAGAAGGTTTCCAGCTCTTGTTTCTTGATTGTTACAAAAGTATCATCGACATAGCGGAGCCACAGTTTTGGGGCTATGCCTGAGAATGAGGACAGTGCCTTCTTCTCAAAGTGCTCCATGTACAGGTTGGCCACTATGGGAGAGACGGGCGAGCCCATGGCACAGCCATGAATCTGTCTGTAAAATTGTCCCCGGAATTGAAAGTAAGTGGTGTTCAGACAGATGTCCAACAGTTTACATATGTGTTCAGGTGTCAGTCTGGTCCATTCCTGTAGGGTGGTGTCTTCCTGCAGTCTGATCCTCACTGCTGCTACTGCATCAGAGGTCGGGATGCAGGTGAACAGGGACACAACATCATATGAAACCATGAGGTCATCTGGGTCCAGTTGGAGATGTTTCACTTTATCCACAAAGTTGTGCGTGTTTTCCACATGATGTTCCGAATTCCCCACAAGCGGAGCCAATATAGTTGTTAAATGCTTGGCCACATTGTAGGTGATGGAATCTGTGCTGCACACTATGGGTCTGAGTGGAACCTCCTTTTTGTGTATTTTTGGAAGGCCATAAATGCAAGGCATGGCTTCACCAGGATACAGTCTGTAATACAGAGGCCGGTCTATCACTTCCTCTTTTTCCAGCCTTTGTAAACAGTCTATCACTTTCTTCTTGTAGCCACTGGTCGGATCTCTTTTCAAGCGCTCGTATGTGGTCGTGTCCTCGAGGAGGGTGTGGACTTTGGCTTCGTAATCAGCTGCGTTGAGAATCACAGTGCAACGTCCCTTGTCTGCTGGGAGGATGTTGATGCTATGATCTTTTTCCAGTGCTGAAAGTGCTTTCCTCTCTTCAGCTGTGATATTTGAAGGCGGTGGTTTGGCACTCTTCAGGGTCGCTGTGACACGTAACCTCAGGTCTGTAGCCTCCGATTCAGTCATTTTGTTGTTCCTAATTGCAGTTTCAGTGGCTGTGATGTAGTCCTCTGTAGGGATGTGTTTAGAGGTGACAGAAAAGTTGAGCCCTTTAGAGAGCACCTCCTTTTCTGCCTGTGTCAGAACACGATCTGATAGGTTCTTAATCCAATTGTTTTTGCTGGTCGTTAATTTGTCTGTCTCAGTCCTAATGTCTAGCTCGACCTCACCTGCATTCTTTTTGTTCAAAAGAATGTTGAACTTCTTGATTTGGCGTTCTTTGCTCTTCCTGTGCTGTGCTTCTTGTGCTGTCTGTGTAAAATCCAGCACTCTTTTGAAAGCTTCTTCAGGGAGTATGCTGGTTAATTTCTCCTGTAAAGTTCCTGTTCTGCCTTTCAATTTATCAATTCTGACGTTGTTTACCTGGATCCTTTCACTGAGCATCTGCTTGTGGATAAAGTGAAACATCTCCAACTGGACCCAGATGACCTCATGGTTTCATATGATGTTGTGTCCCTGTTCACCTGCATGGGTCTGAGTGGAACCTCCTTTTTGTGTATTTTTGGAAGGCCATAAATGCAAGGCATGGCTTCACCAGGATACAGTCTGTAATACAGAGGCCGGTCTATCACTTCCTCTTTTTCCAGCCTTTGTAAACAGTCTATCACTTTCTTCTTGTAGCCACTGGTCGGATCTCTTTTCAAGCGCTCGTATGTGGTCGTGTCCTCGAGGAGGGTGTGGACTTTGGCTTCGTAATCAGCTGCGTTGAGAATCACAGTGCAGCGTCCCTTGTCTGCTGGGAGGATGTTGATGCTATGATCTTTTTCCAGTGCTGAAAGTGCTTTCCTCTCTTCAGCTGTGATATTTGAAGGCGGTGGTTTGGCACTCTTCAGGGTCGCTGTGACACGTAACCTCAGGTCTGTAGCCTCCGATTCAGTCATTTTGTTGTTCCTAATTGCAGTTTCAGTGGCTGTGATGTAGTCCTCTGTAGGGATGTGTTTAGAGGTGACAGAAAAGTTGAGCCCTTTAGAGAGCACCTCCTTTTCTGCCTGTGTCAGAACACGATCTGATAGGTTCTTAATCCAATTGTTTTTGCTGGTCGTTAATTTGTCTGTCTCAGTCCTAATGTCTAGCTCGACCTCACCTGCATTCTTTTTGTTCAAAAGAATGTTGAACTTCTTGATTTGGCGTTCTTTGCTCTTCCTGTGCTGTGCTTCTTGTGCTGTCTGTGTAAAATCCAGCACTCTTTTGAAAGCTTCTTCAGGGAGTATGCTGGTTAATTTCTCCTGTAAAGTTCCTGTTCTGCCTTTCAATTTATCAATTCTGACGTTGTTTACCTGGATCCTTTCACTGAGCATCTGCTTGTGGATAAAGTGAAACATCTCCAACTGGACCCAGATGACCTCATGGTTTCATATGATGTTGTGTCCCTGTTCACCTGCATCCCGACCTCTGATGCAGTAGCAGCAGTGAGGATCAGACTGCAGGAAGACACCACCCTACAGGAAAGGACCAAACTGACACCTGAACACATATGTAAACTGTTGGACATCTGTCTGAACACCACTTACTTTCAATTCCGGGGACAATTTTACAGACAGATTCATGGCTGTGCCATGGGCTCGCCCGTCTCTCCCATAGTGGCCAACCTGTACATGGAGCACTTTGAGAAGAAGGCACTGTCCTCATTCTCAGGCATAGCCCCAAAACTGTGGCTCCGCTATGTCGATGATACTTTTGTAACAATCAAGAAACAAGAGCTGGAAACCTTCTCTGATCACATCAATGCTGTGGACCCACATATTAGGTTTACAAGAGAAGACGCTAAGGAGAATCGCTTGGCCTTTCTTGATTGTTCCACGATCAGAGGAGAGGACGGGAAACTCCAAATAGAAGTATATAGGAAACCTACACACACGGACCAGTATCTGCTCTTTGGCTCCAACCACCCACTACAGCACAAGCTGGGTGTGATCAGAACCTTACAACACAGAGCTCAAGGTGTGCCCACCAGCTCAGAGGGCAAGAAGAAAGAGGAAAAACATGTCCGAAATGCCCTCTCAGCCTGTGGTTACCCCGCTTGGGCTCTCAACAGAGTGAAGAGAACCAAGAAGCAGGACAAAAGGGAAACTGAACAGAGAAGGAAGGGTGTTTCTATCCCTTATGTCTCTGGCCTGTCGGAAAAATTGCAGAGAATTTTTAGACAACACGAAGTCCCTGTTTATTTTAAACCAGGAAACACTTTAAGACAAAAACTGGTTCACCCTAAGGACAAGTTGCCGACTCAAAAACAGAGCAATGTAGTTTATTCGATCCAATGCAGTGAAGAAAGTTGTAAAGAACGTTACATAGGTGAGACGAAACAGCCTCTACACAAGAGGCTCTATCAGCACAGAAGAAATACTAGTTCAGGACCTCAGAGTGCCGTGCATCTCCATCTTGAAGCCTCTAATCACTTGTTTGAAGACGGTGAGGTGAAGATTTTAAGCAGGGAGAAAAGATGGTTTGAAAGAGGAGTCAAGGAAGCTATTTTTGTTAAAAAAGAAAGACCTTCTTTAAACAGAAATGGAGGGCTTAGGTTTCATCTTCCTGTTATTTATAATGGGATTCTGAACCCCTGGAAAGGTAAAGGACATTCAGATGCTAATCAGGTACTCAGGGTGGTCGAGCCAGGGTCTCACAAAGACAAAGAGGTTTCTAATAGCCCATTAAGATTCTGAATAGGCTAGCTCGGTAGATACAAAGGGGAGTTTCTGTTGAAACAAACAACTCTTTCTACTTCAGGAAGGCTCCTCCCAATGGGCGGGTCTTACCACAGAACATTATTAATATCGGAGTTCTCGACCTAAATTCTGTTATTGACAATGACTCTTGGATGAGAGTCGAAACGTCTATTTTTTCAAACTGAGTCCAGATGACTACAACTGAAGCTTTTTCTACTATGGAACACGCCTGGACGAATGAGGGATTACACCGACATATTTAGTGATGATAGTGTCCTACCACCTGTTCATGACGATATTCAGCTCTTTTAAACATTCTGAGATCCAGAAGCCGAACTCCTTGGTCAGTTGTTTAGAGCAAATAAAACAATGGCTGAGTAAAAACTCTGCAGCTAAATGCAGACAAAACAGAACTCTGATTATGCCATTCCAGGGATAAACCAGTACTTGGGTGTTTTAGGCCAGACTGCTAAACCAAGTCTTAAAAACTTGGGTGTTGTCTTTGACAAAGACATGTCAATGAGAACTTCTATCTATAAACGAGAGGACCTGTTTAAGAGAAATGGCCCCCACCTATGCAGAGGTGGAGTGAGGGTGCAGAGGTGGAGTGAGGGTGCAGAGGTGGAGTGAGGGTGCAGAGGTGGAGTGAGGGTGCTGACAGAGAACCTGCTCCACGCTCTGAGGCATTGGACTGGGCCTGGACAGGGTCCTGAGCAGATAGTTAGAGAAGAGAGGAATGAGAGAAGAATTCCTGCTCCATCAGCCAGAGACCGAGCCAATGTTTCAACATCAAAAGCACCACAACCTCAGCCTCCACCAAAGGATTCATCAGCAGCCGCTCTACCACCACCAGAAAAGGATTCAGCTCCAGCTGCTCCACATTCACCTCCACCGCCTCCAGCAAAGGAACAATCTTCAAAGGCCTTGGACCCATCTGTGACAAGCCCAACAACATCCCTGTCATCACCCCTGCCTTGAGACCATCCCTGGATTCCCCCTGCAACATCTACTCCCACAAAAGATTCATCATTCTCCTTCTCATCTCCACCCTCACCCAGGGGCCTTACCAGCCATTTTGAAAGTCTGATCAAATCAGGCGTTAAGATGGCTCCACTCACGCCCAATACAGCAAGATCAAGGCTGCCGGGATTTATTGTCATATTAAAAATCAAACCAACCCGGGGCCCTATGTAAAAAGAGCCCCCCCTAGTGCTATTTCTGTAGTCATATCATCACACAGATGGAAAAACAAAATGCGAGTCAGGCCCAATCTGAGAAATGTGATTCATATTCCCAGTGAAAAGATGAAGCCCAGTCTTACTGAAACTAGTCTGAAACTTGCTGTGCTCAATGTCAGATCCTTATGTAACAAATCACTCTTAATTAGGCCCGAGCCCCAGCAGGGCGGAGGGCCTATTGCTCCCGCAACGCTGCCGACGGTACCCCGTCGCCCCAGGCAAGTACAGTGAACCAGCCCATGCCGAAGGCATGGATCATGCATACTTACTCCTGCTATGACAGAAATAGTCAACAATGAGTGAATGGGCGTAGCCCATTCACTCATTGTTGACAACAGCAGCGCAAAGTGCTGCATTCCTCCAAACACCCTCCTGGCATCGTCCTGTACGCGAGAATCCATGCCGCAGGCATGGGCCATGCTTGTATTGATTTGAGCTTGTATCTGCTCAAATAAATGGAAGTCTATGGGGAGTGGGCGGGGCATCCCGACGGAATAGGGAGTGACGAGCGCGTAAGCGCTCGTAATGATGATTCCACCCCATGGCGGCATGGGGAAGGCTTAACGATGTATAATTTGTTGTTATAGTGGAAATGGCTATATTGTTTTTGCTAAAAATATTATTATTAGGCCCGAGCGCCACAAGCTGGCGAGAGGCCTATTAATCTCGTAAGGCCGTGCGAAGCACGGCTGCAAAAGTGCGCACGTAGTGCGCACGAAATCGAGCGCGAAGCGCTCGCCCACTTCCAAACACTCACTAACGCACTCCTCCACTCATGCACGCTAATTAGTTGTAGGAAAATGGAACATTACCGTTGTAAACGGGCGAAGCCCGTGCAAAAGTGCGCACTAAACGAGCTCTTTACATTGTGATGACGACCGCTTCGCGGTCGTCATCCCCATATAATGCACTCATTTGCGCTAAGTAGCTCACAAATACGTTCCCCATCTCTTGCATGTTCCGTGCATATAAGCATGTAATGCAAAACTTGAACATTATTACTGTATAGAGGGCCAAAAACACAAAGTGGGCGGAGCCCACTCAAAATTATCGAAAGTACCCGTTAGTGACCAGGGACCCACACCATGAGGTAGGAAAGCGCGAGCGCTTTCCGAAAATGTATAGTTTATGATATTTGAAAAATGGGAAACATTGTTTTCGCATCGGAATCTTCTTCTTCTTCTTCTTCTTCTTCTTCTTCTTCTTCTTCTTCTTCTTCTTCTTCTTCTTCTTCTTCTTCTCGGGACCAACCCCCCTATTTTTCACCCAGTGAACATTGACGAAAAGTCACAAAAATGTTCACACCTCTAAAAATCGTGCCTCTCTACATTCTGGCTATTTCCCTTTTCTAAAATAAAAAAAATTGGCGCGTCAGCGCCCCCAAATGTACCAAAAATGCATTGAGAGATGGGAAATGACCCAAAAAAAATCTGATCGTAGAATCATGAAATTTGGCGCCGAGGTAGATGGTGACAAGAGAAGTAAAAAATATTATTACGGCAACGCCGTCCGCCCAACCAAATGTCGGCCATATTGCTTCAAAAATGGCTAAACATGACTTCGGAGTTTTTCCAAACGTGGTACTTTTACGAACTCCTCCCAGGGCGGTGGCCCTAAAAAGCTGAAATTTGGTGAAAATGCTACTGAGGAGTGGGACATCAAAAGTTATCCAAATTACATTGATACCTCTCACGGTCTCTGTGCGGCGAAGCCGCAAACTGTAGCAAGAATTTCAGAAATCTCCCAAATTTTACATTTCTGCCGTTTGCGCAGATAAAGTCCGAATTGCGTCAAATTAGAATCAGTTGTTAAACTCTTTGCCCTAAACCTACTTGAAGTGAAATAAATTAATTTGGCGTCACAGCGCCCCCTACAGATTTTATATGGAGGTTAAATGTTTAGTTTTGCGAAATTATATGAAATTTGACACACAACTCAATTTTAGCATGCCCATCAAAAAAGTCAATGAGACCCATGTCATAATTGTTATGGCGTTGCCGTAACGATGACCGAAACCTTCCATGTTATTCCAATGAGGAAATCACCAGAACATGTTCACACTTTATACTTTCACAAACTCCTCTTAGGGCGTTAGCCCTATTAATCTGAAATTTGGTGAGACTCATCTTCAGGTGTGGACCATCAAAAGTTATCCACATTTTCATTCAAAGAGTCACGGTGTCTGTGCGGCAAAGCCGCACATTTTGCCAGGAATTCAAAATAAAATTGCTTTTTGATGGTAAAACAAAGGGGAGAAGATGTGACAGCGTCACAGATTCAGCAGTAGGCGTAATAAAAGGACAATTGGGGCGCGTTAGCGCCCCCTCCTCTTGCGGCGTGGCGGCGGCGTGGCGACGGCGTGGCGGCGGCGTGGCGGCGGCGTCGTGGCGGCGGCGTGGCGGCGTGGCGAGGGCCGATCATTGCCGCTTGCGGCTATATTTTTATTTCTTCTTATAATCTTGATTTTATTTTAACTGAAACATGGCTTGACAAAAACACAGGAAATGTAGTTCTGATAGAATCTGCTCCACCCAACTTTAAGTTTGAATCTGAAACACGAGAAAACAAAAAAGGGGGTGGAGTCTGTGCTGTCTTTAGAGATGAAATAATTACCCGCAGGTTGTTCTTTTGGGGTGTTTTCATCATTTGAGTATGTATCTTTTAAAATGGAGCTAAAACGGTCTCCATCCATTCTCTTCATTGTTTTATACAAGGCTCTCCAGCACTGCCAAAGTTTTATTGATGATTTTACTGAGATGCTTTCAGTCATATGCACAGACTTTGATGGTTTGGTCATTACAGGTGATTTCAATGTGCATGTTGATAATATTTGTGACAGAAACACTAAAGAGCTTGATGCTGTCCTTGAAACCTTCAGTCTTACTCAGCATGTGAGAGGCCCCACCCACAGCAGAGTGGCCCCACCCACAGCAAAGGACACATTCTAGATCTCATAATTACAAAGGGGGTAAATATTTCAAATGTTAATGTGATCGATGTTGCTCTGTCTGATCATTTCTGTGTCTTCTTTGACCTGTCTGTTTTTCCCAAACCTCCGGTTGGTCCTGCAGTTGTTCAGAGGAGACACATAAGTGATGGCACAGGTGCACTGTTTATGGAAATGATAAACTTTGAAAATGTCCCATGTTCTAATGTAAATGATTTGTTGAACTCTGTTACATCTAGTGTTTTGAATGTTCTGGACACCATCGCCCCTATGAAGGCTAAAATGGTTAAAAATAAGCAGAAGTTGCCATGGAGACATGATGATTCGGTCAGGGCACAGAAAAGGGAGTGCCGCAGGGCCGAACGGAAATGGCGCAAGTCAAAGCTCCAGGTTCAAAAAGAGATTTACAAAGAAAAGCTGAATATGTACAACCTAATCTTATGTAGAACTAGGGAAAGATATTTCTCTGAAATAATTGGAAGCTGCAGTAACAACTCGCATGTCCTGTTGCCACAGTAACAGATGAACAAACCCTCCAGCTCAGCTGCCGTTAGAACTCATTTCCACATCCAAGTGTAATGAGTTTGCATTATTCTTTAATGACAAAGTTCAGGGCATTAAAAATGCTATAAATCCTACAATGCAAAAATTACCCTAAAACCACCAAGACACTTAGAGCTAACTCACTTTGCATCTGTAACTGACAAAACTGTCCATGAGATCATCACAGTCTGAGTTCATCTACATGCTGCTCCATGTGTGACCTCCAGATTTCTAAAGTCTGTGCTGAACAGTTTGTTAGCACCATCACTCACATAGTTAACATGTCGCTTCAATCTGGAACATTCCCAATGTCTTTGAAAACTGCGGTCATAAAGCCTCTCCTAAAGAAGAGCAGTCTTGATGCCGCAGTCCTGAGTCATTACCGGCCCATCTCTAATCTGCCATTTTGGGCCAAAGTCCTTGAAAAGGTTGTTTACCAACAGCTCACAGATTTCCTCTTAATAAACAACTCATTTGATGTTTTTCAGTCAGGTTTTAGACCTCATCACACTGAGACTGCTGTTGTCATGGTGATAAATGACATCCGCCTGAACACTGACACGGGCAAAGCTTGAGTCTTAATTCTGTTAGATATGTGTGCTGCTTTTGACACTGTCGATCATGGGATCCTCTTACAGAGACTAGAGGACTGGGTGGGCATCACTGGCACTGCCCTAAACTGGTTAAGGTCCTATCTGGAAGACAGGAAGTACTTTGTTGAAATTGGTAGCTGTGTCTCAGACCACATGACCCTGACCTGTGGAGTGCCCCAAGGGTCAGTCCTGGGTCCCCTTCTGTTCAACCTCTACATGCTGCTGTTAGGTCAGTTGATACGCAGTGAAAATGTGTCCTATCACAATGATGCAGACGAGTCAGATCCATGTTTCACTGTCGGCAGGTGAATATGGACCTGTAGATTCACTCTGTCACTGCATCCAACAGATCAGTTTGTGGAGGCAAAACAACTTTCTCCAGCTGAACTCAGACAAGACTGAAATCATCGTTTTTGGCCCAAAGAAACAAAGAGAAAGTGTTAGCGGTCACCTCCAGAGTCTCGCTCTAAAACCTACAAACCAAGTTAGAAATCTGGGGGTAATAATGGACTCAGACTTGAACTTTAACAGCCACATCAAATCAATAACATCAGCAGCTTTTTACCATCTAAAAAACATTGACAAAATCAAAAATATAGTGGAAGAGACTTATCCATGTGTTTGTCTCCAGTAGATTAGACTGTAACGGCCGCTCACTGGCCTCTCCAAACGAGCTGTAAAACAGCTGCAGTACATCCAGAACGCTGCTGCTCGGGTCCTGACCAGAACCAGGAAGTATGATCACATTAGTCCTGACTAGAACCAGGAAGTACCATCACATTAGTCCTGACCAGAACCAGGAAGTACCATCACATTAGTCCTGACCAGAACCAGGAAGTACCATCACATTAGTCCTGACCAGAACCAGGAAGTACCATCACATTAGTCCTGACTAGAACCAGGAAGTACCATCACATTAGTACTGTTCTCAGGTCTCTGCACTGCCCCCTGTGGCTCAGAGAAGAGACTTTAAAGCAGCTCTGCTTGTGGACAAGTCTCTCCATGGCCAAGCACCAAAGTACATCTCAGACATGTTAGTGCCATATGAACCATCTCAGACTCTGAGGACCTCAGGGGCCGGCCTCCTGCTGGTGCCAGAGTCAGGACTAAACATGGACCGGCCTCCTGCTGGTGCCAGAGTCATGACTAAACATGGACCGGCCTCCTGCTGTTGCCAGAGTTAGGACTAAACATGGACCGGCCTCCTGCTGGTGTCAGAGTCAGGACTAAACATGGACTGGCCTCCTGCTGGTGCCAGAGTCAGGACTAAACATGGACCGGCCTCCTGCTGGTGCTAGAGTCAGGACTAAACATGGACCGGCCTCCTGCTGGTGCCAGAGTCAGGACTAAACATGGACCGGCCTCCTGCTGGTGTCAGAGTCAGGACTAAACATGGACCGGCCTCCTGCTGGTGCCAGAGTCAGGACTAAACATGGACCGGCCTCCTGCTGGTGCCAGAGTCAGGACTAAACATGGACCGGCCTCCTGCTGGTGCCAGAGTCAGGACAAAAAATGGTCAGGTCAAAAAATGGTGAATACCACGTAGTTTTAGCGATAAAAACGGTTACGGATGTAACTACAGTTCTATGAATTGATTTAATTATTTTTTTTTTTTTTTAAATATACATTTGGAATGTTCGGCTGGCCAGATTAAAACGTCTGGAGGGCCAGAGTTTGACACCTATGGCCTAAAGAGACAACACCACCTCCTGCTCTGCTCCAGGACTAGCTCTCCCAGCTCAACGTGCCTGACTCCACCTGCAGGGGGAGCACTGACTCCACCTGCAAGGGGTGCACTCACTTCCTGATGGATGCAGTGCGTGCGGCTGGAGAAGAATGTCTCAGACACTCGAACTATCAGCACAGGAGCTCCACAGGGCTGTGTACTTTCTCCCCTGATCTTCTCCCTGTACACAAACTGCTGCACCTGCAGCCATGACTCCGTAAAACTGATCAAGTTTGTGGACAACACCACCCTCATCACCATGACGAAACCACCCTCATCACCATGACGACACCACCTTCATCACCATGACGAAACCACCCTCATCACCATGACGAAACCACCCTCATCACCATGACGAAACCACACTCATCACCATGACGACACCACCCTCATCACCATGACGACACCACCCTCATCACCATGACGACACCACCCTCATCACCATGACAACACCACCCTCATCACCATGACGACACCACCCTCATCACCCTCATCACCATGACGACACCACCCTCATCGGGCTCATCTTGGCGGGGGATGAGTCTGTCTACAGGAGGTGGAGCTGCTGGTGTCCTGGTGCAGCGGGAACAACCTGGAGTTCAACGACCAGAAGACGGTGGAGATGATCGTGGACTTCAGGAAAGTCACAGCTGGCCCTTCTCGCCCGGTGAAAATAGAGAAAGAAAGGGAAAGAGGGAAAGAGAGAAAGAGAGAAAGGGGGAGAGCTGTCTGATGGTTAATTTGATTGCTCAAAGTTTAGCCATGAGAGGGCGCTGCAGGATAACGTATGGACTGAGCACTGTCGGCTTTCTGTGTTTTGTGCTACATACGTTCCTAAATGTAAATATACATACATATTATAACCCGCACACTTAAACCATTCATTTAAAAGTATATTTACTTTCTTAAAAAGCAAAGCATAAGGAATGGAATAGGAAAAACTCTGCTTATGGGGAGCAACGGGAATGATCTGCTCGATTGCTTCAGTCTGGTTTTAAGCGGAATTGAATTACATCGAATTTTCCATCCATCCATTTTCTACCGCTTGTTCCCTTTCGGGGTCGCGGGTGACTGGAGCCTATCCCAGTGACTTTGGGCCTTAGGCGGGGTACACGCTGGACAGTGGCCAACTCGTCGCAGGGTCAACACAGAGACATGGACACACTGAGAACCATTCACTCTCACATTCTTCACTAGGGCCAATTTAGAGTCACCAATTTTGCCTCACACATGCATGTGTTTGGACGGTGGGAGGAGCCGAAGAACCCGGAGAGAACCCACGGTAACACGGGGAGAACATGCAGACTTCAACAGAGAGATCATGTGATGTTGGTCTGGTCCAGGAATCGAACCCATGATCTCCTTCTTGGGAAGCAAGAGCGCTAAGGGATCATCTCAAAATGGGTTTTGCGGGTGCGTGCGGGGGATCACGGCACATCGTGGCCCGTGCGGGGGAGCACGGCGCATCGCGGCCCGTGCGGGAGCGGGGCGGGCGTCACCGTCGTCAACGCGGCTGGTGCAGAAAAGTTGTAAAAGCTTTTTTGCTGCAAGACGCTGCGCAGCAAATGATCAAGAGATTTGGCTCTAGTAACGTGCTACGCACTGAAGAACGACCAACACAAACCCACATGAGGTTTCGGCCAATCACAGAAGATGTGAGATTCTCACTGAGACAAAAGGGCGTGTCCTGCTTCTGTCACTCTGACATGTCTGAGGTCTAAACTCAGGCAACTGACAATTACAGGTTTTGACAAGAAACATGAGTTTCTCACTCTCTCATTCTCTTGAGAATATCTCAATGTGGTCATCTCACAGTTTGGGTTGAATGGGATGTGTCGTAGGCCCCTAGGGCCCCTAGGGCCTGTGGACCATGTGGATTGAGGAAACAAACATGCCACGACAGGGGACATTATTTTGAGAGTTCATAACTTCTACTGATAAACATACCAAAGGATGTTCAGGGACTAGAGGTGAGCAGGGTCTGTCAAGATACTATCGTTTTATCAACGCGTCAAATTTTATGCGAAGCCAGACATGTTTTTAGTCTTTTGAAGGGGGGGAAATTTTTTAAGTCTTTTCAGCTTCAACCCATTTTGAGATGATCCCTAACCACCTTTGCCACCGTGCACCCTACATTGATTTTTTTTTACACCAAATTTATTTGCACTGATTTAAGAAAATAATGTAAGTGAATATTAAAGCATTGTATTTTTTTTAAATAATCGTAATTATATATACAATGAATATTTTACTTGATTGGATGTAAAAAAAAACATAATTCAAATAAAAAAAATTCTATTACATAAAATTAGTGTAAAACAAAAGCTTTCGTAATAAAAACACAAAATAACCTTCATGCTCCGTGAAAAAAAGCTTTCTGTGTCGGGTTTTTTTCACTGCAGTACCAATAGACCACTGGGGGACGCTAGCGACATGCTGCGGCTAGCCATACCCTATCCATCATAAACCCGCACTAGAAGAAGAAGAAGAAGAAGAGGCGTCCAGCCTGCCGAAAACGCACAAGCAGAAGAAGAAACCTCTGAACCTGATTGGAGCATTTTCAAACTCGCACCGCGGCTCTTCTTCTTTTTGTGAGCGATGCGAGTCTCACAAACCTGAAAACAACAACCTCAAAGTCTATGAAACACGCCGAGAGATCGTTGTCGACACGCGTTACACCCGCGGTAAGTCGCATTGAGTTATTTGAGTGGACCACGCTTTGGAGGTGGCTCTGTAAGAGAAGCGATCGCACAAACACCACATTGACAGCGGTTAGCATTAGCACTAGCTCAGCAGCCGTGGGGTTTGCTCGTATCTCAGTGAAATGCGCACGATGGTCTTCATTTGCTTTGGGACATCAACACAACAACAACATTGGTTCGAGGTGGTTTCCTCTGCAGATGTGATACTTTATCAAACGCTCACATTTTGACAAAAGAGACCAGATGAACTTGTGACGTAACAACACTCAGAAATGCAAATGAAGTCATAAGTGATGACCTCATTATCACCATGATCCTGAAGGGACTTCCACAAACCTTTTGCTATTCACAAAGTTTAAGAGCAACCTGTGGAGTTCTGAAGCCAATGAGTGCTTTAAAGTCAACTAAAAGCAGACAATGTGATGAAAGGAAAGATATGTTCATCACATGTTTATGGATGTGGGAACTGTGGTCACATCATCAAAGACTGTCCTCATAAAACTGTCCTCATAAAACTGCCCCAAAGTGGTGCACTTATCACAGAAGTCCTACACACAGTGATGAGACATGCAGGAGGACAAATAAAAACACAGATGATGCTAAACAGAATGCTGAAAGACAAGAAGACCGAGAAGAACAAATTTTTGTGTTTGAAGTCGGCAATAGACTAATACCCACTGACATAATGAAAGAGAGACTAACGTTGGACTGTGGAGCACCTCACACATCATCACAGAGATGGACATTCAGGCAGTTTGACCTTCGACCCTGGAAGCACTACATGGAACTCACCATGGATCCAGGACCAACAACGTGGCTCTGAAGAGGGGGGAAACTGGACCACAGTCCATGCACTCTTCATCCACTCTGAAGGATGCACTCTTCATCCACTCTGAAGGATGCACTCTTCATCCACTCTGAAGGATGCACTCTTCATCCACTCTGAAGGATGCACTCTTCATCCACGCTGAAGGAGGCACTCTTCATCCACTCTGAAGGAGGCACTCTTCATCCACGCTGAAGGAGGCACTCTTCATCCACGCTGAAGGACGCACTCTTCATCCACTCTGAAGGACGCACTCTTCATCCACGCTGAAGGACGCACTCTTCATCCACGCTGAAGGACGCACTCTTCATCCACTCTGAAGGACGCACTCTTCATCCACGCTGAAGGACGCACTCTTCATCCACGCTGAAGGACGCACTCTTCATCCACGCTGAAGGACGCACTCTTCATCCACGCTGAAGGAGGCACTCTTCATCCACTCTGAAGGAGGCACTCTTCATCCACGCTGAAGGACGCACTCTTCATCCACGCTGAAGGACGCACTCTTCATCCACGCTGAAGGACGCACTCTTCATCCACGCTGAAGGACGCACTCTTCATCCACGCTGAAGGACGCACTCTTCATCCACGCTGAAGGACGCACTCTTCATCCACGCTGAAGGACGCACTCTTCATCCACGCTGAAGGACGCACTCTTCATCCACGCTGAAGGACGCACTCTTCATCCACGCTGAAGGACGCACTCTTCATCCACGCTGAAGGACGCACTCTTCATCCACGCTGAAGGACGCACTCTTCATCCACGCTGAAGGACGCACTCTTCATCCACGCTGAAGGACGCACTCTTCATCCACGCTGAAGGACGCACTCTTCATCCACGCTGAAGGACGCACTCTTCATCCACGCTGAAGGACGCACTCTTCATCCACGCTGAAGGACGCACTCTTCATCCACGCTGAAGGACGCACTCTTCATCCACGCTGAAGGACGCACTCTTCATCCACGCTGAAGGACGCACTCTTCATCCACGCTGAAGGACGCACTCTTCATCCACGCTGAAGGACGCACTCTTCATCCACGCTGAAGGACGCACTCTTCATCCACGCTGAAGGACGCACTCTTCATCCACGCTGAAGGACGCACTCTTCATCCACGCTGAAGGACGCACTCTTCATCCACGCTGAAGGACGCACTCTTCATCCACGCTGAAGGACGCACTCTTCATCCACGCTGAAGGACGCACTCTTCATCCACGCTGAAGGACGCACTCTTCATCCACGCTGAAGGACGCACTCTTCATCCACGCTGAAGGACGCACTCTTCATCCACGCTGAAGGACGCACTCTTCATCCACGCTGAAGGACGCACTCTTCATCCACGCTGAAGGACGCACTCTTCATCCACGCTGAAGGACGCACTCTTCATCCACTCTGAAGGACGCACTCTTCATCCACGCTGAAGGACGCACTCTTCATCCACTCTGAAGGACGCACTCTTCATCCACTCTGAAGGACGCACTCTTCATCCACTCTGAAGGACGCACTCTTCATCCACGCTGAAGGACGCACTCTTCATCCACTCTGAAGGACGCACTCTTCATCCACGCTGAAGGACGCACTCTTCATCCACGCTGAAGGACGCACTCTTCATCCACTCTGAAGGACGCACTCTTCATCCACTCTGAAGGACGCACTCTTCATCCACTCTGAAGGATGCACTCTTCATCCACGCTGAAGGAGGCACTCTTCATCCACGCTGAAGGACGCACTCTTCATCCACGCTGAAGGATGCACTCTTCATCCACTCTGAAGGATGCACTCTTCATCCACGCTGAAGGACGCACTCTTCATCCACGCTGAAGGACGCACTCTTCATCCACTCTGAAGGACGCACTCTTCATCCACTCTGAAGGACGCACTCTTCATCCACTCTGAAGGAGGCACTCTTCATCCACGCTGAAGGAGGCACTCTTCATCCACGCTGAAGGACGCACTCTTCATCCACTCTGAAGGACGCACTCTTCATCCACGCTGAAGGACGCACTCTTCATCCACGCTGAAGGACGCACTCTTCATCCACGCTGAAGGACGCACTCTTCATCCACTCTGAAGGATGCACTCTTCATCCACTCTGAAGGACGCACTCTTCATCCACTCTGAAGGACGCACTCTTCATCCACGCTGAAGGACGCACTCTTCATCCACGCTGAAGGACGCACTCTTCATCCACGCTGAAGGACGCACTCTTCATCCACTCTGAAGGATGCACTCTTCATCCACGCTGAAGGACGCACTCTTCATCCACGCTGAAGGACGCACTCTTCATCCACGCTGAAGGACGCACTCTTCATCCACGCTGAAGGACGCACTCTTCATCCACTCTGAAGGACGCACTCTTCATCCACTCTGAAGGACGCACTCTTCATCCACGCTGAAGGACGCACTCTTCATCCACGCTGAAGGACGCACTCTTCATCCACGCTGAAGGACGCACTCTTCATCCACTCTGAAGGACGCACTCTTCATCCACTCTGAAGGACGCACTCTTCATCCACTCTGAAGGACGCACTCTTCATCCACTCTGAAGGACGCACTCTTCATCCACGCTGAAGGACGCACTCTTCATCCACGCTGAAGGACGCACTCTTCATCCACGCTGAAGGACGCACTCTTCATCCACGCTGAAGGACGCACTCTTCATCCACGCTGAAGGACGCACTCTTCATCCACGCTGAAGGATGCACTCTTCATCCACGCTGAAGGACGCACTCTTCATCCACTCTGAAGGACGCACTCTTCATCCACTCTGAAGGATGCACTCTTCATCCACTCTGAAGGATGCACTCTTCATCCACTCTGAAGGAGGCACTCTTCATCCACTCTGAAGGAGGCACTCTTCATCCACGCTGAAGGATGCACTCTTCATCCACTCTGAAGGATGCACTCTTCATCCACGCTGAAGGACGCACTCTTCATCCACGCTGAAGGACGCACTCTTCATCCACTCTGAAGGATGCACTCTTCATCCACTCTGAAGGACGCACTCTTCATCCACGCTGAAGGACGCACTCTTCATCCACGCTGAAGGACGCACTCTTCATCCACGCTGAAGGACGCACTCTTCATCCACGCTGAAGGACGCACTCTTCATCCACTCTGAAGGACGCACTCTTCATCCACTCTGAAGGACGCACTCTTCATCCACGCTGAAGGACGCACTCTTCATCCACGCTGAAGGACGCACTCTTCATCCACGCTGAAGGACGCACTCTTCATCCACGCTGAAGGACGCACTCTTCATCCACGCTGAAGGACGCACTCTTCATCCACGCTGAAGGACGCACTCTTCATCCACGCTGAAGGACGCACTCTTCATCCACGCTGAAGGACGCACTCTTCATCCACGCTGAAGGACGCACTCTTCATCCACGCTGAAGGACGCACTCTTCATCCACGCTGAAGGACGCACTCTTCATCCACGCTGAAGGACGCACTCTTCATCCACGCTGAAGGAGGCACTCTTCATCCACGCTGAAGGAGGCACTCTTCATCCACGCTGAAGGACGCACTCTTCATCCACGCTGAAGGACGCACTCTTCATCCACGCTGAAGGACGCACTCTTCATCCACGCTGAAGGACGCACTCTTCATCCACGCTGAAGGACGCACTCTTCATCCACGCTGAAGGACGCACTCTTCATCCACGCTGAAGGACGCACTCTTCATCCACGCTGAAGGACGCACTCTTCATCCACGCTGAAGGACGCACTCTTCATCCACGCTGAAGGACGCACTCTTCATCCACGCTGAAGGACGCACTCTTCATCCACGCTGAAGGACGCACTCTTCATCCACGCTGAAGGACGCACTCTTCATCCACGCTGAAGGACGCACTCTTCATCCACTCTGAAGGACGCACTCTTCATCCACGCTGAAGGACGCACTCTTCATCCACTCTGAAGGACGCACTCTTCATCCACGCTGAAGGACGCACTCTTCATCCACTCTGAAGGACGCACTCTTCATCCACGCTGAAGGACGCACTCTTCATCCACTCTGAAGGACGCACTCTTCATCCACGCTGAAGGACGCACTCTTCATCCACGCTGAAGGACGCACTCTTCATCCACTCTGAAGGACGCACTCTTCATCCACTCTGAAGGACGCACTCTTCATCCACTCTGAAGGAGGCACTCTTCATCCACGCTGAAGGACGCACTCTTCATCCACGCTGAAGGATGCACTCTTCATCCACTCTGAAGGACGCACTCTTCATCCACGCTGAAGGACGCACTCTTCATCCACGCTGAAGGACGCACTCTTCATCCACTCTGAAGGACGCACTCTTCATCCACTCTGAAGGAGGCACTCTTCATCCACGCTGAAGGACGCACTCTTCATCCACGCTGAAGGACGCACTCTTCATCCACGCTGAAGGACGCACTCTTCATCCACGCTGAAGGACGCACTCTTCATCCACGCTGAAGGACGCACTCTTCATCCACGCTGAAGGACGCACTCTTCATCCACGCTGAAGGACGCACTCTTCATCCACGCTGAAGGACGCACTCTTCATCCAGGCTGAAGGACGCACTCTTCATCCACGCTGAAGGACGCACTCTTCATCCACGCTGAAGGACGCACTCTTCATCCACGCTGAAGGACGCACTCTTCATCCACGCTGAAGGACGCACTCTTCATCCAGGCTGAAGGACGCACTCTTCATCCACGCTGAAGGACGCACTCTTCATCCACGCTGAAGGACGCACTCTTCATCCAGGCTGAAGGACGCACTCTTCATCCAGGCTGCACCTTACGGCCGTGTCAAGTGCTTTAGATCCTGTAACCTCTAAGTGTTGATCATGGCTACAGGGCAGCATGTGGGATCCTCAAACCTTTAAAGAGGCTTCCATGTGGGAACAAGCAATGGCAGAAGAGATGAACTCTAAAGAAAACAATTCATTTGACCTGACATTACCTGAAGGCTGAAGGTAGAACCGCTGTGGGTGGCCACCAAAGGATATGGACAAACTGATGGAATAGATTATCACCAGACATTTGCACCAACGGCTAATATCACTTTGGTGCGTGCTCTAATGCAGATGGCAGCCCAAAATGAGCTTATTGTTCACCAAATGGATGTCAAGACAGCATATTTACATGCTCCTATTGAAGAGGAAATATTCATTGGTCAACCCGGGGGTTTTGAACAAACGGGGTCAGAAAAGCTCATTTGGATAGATGACTGAACCTGGATCTGCTTATTGCATTCAATATGAAAAACCTGGGCACAATCTCCTATGTTCTTGGGCTACAGTTTGAACAGAGTGGGATGTAATCTAAATGAATCCAGAAAAAGTACATGGAGAAAATACTTCAACGTTTTGTCACGTCCGAGTGCAGACCCAGGTCCACACTTTGAAGTACAAACAGATATGACCTCAAATGAAGAAAAGAGTGGCTGTTAGAATGATGTTCTCATACACAGAGGTCATCTGTTGGCACGTCCTGTTGTGACCACGATATCGCTGCAGTGTTGTTACTCCGTGATTGCTTGGCACATGTTGGATTCTTTGTGCCACTTTATGATGAAAACGAGTCTGAAGAACAAGAGAATACCTGGAATCAGTTTTTATATGAAAGCTATTTTGTGTTTTTATGATGCAAACCTTTATTTTTCACTGGATTTATTCATTCATTTAATTTTTTGCATTTGAATTCTGTGAACTGAAAAGTCTAAACAAATATAAAAAATAATACATTGTTTTAATATTCCGTTCGTACTGTTTGTCTTAAAATTCAGTGTTTAAAACTAGAGTTGGTTTTGTGATTTTGAGGAAAAGAAGTTCAGTTTAGATAGATTTTGCGTGTCGCACTGCACTGCACATGTGCATCATAACAAAAAGCAGCAGGAGTCGCCCTACGACCAGTTCTGTGAGTTTCATGATGCGTTCGGTCTGTGCAGACTCTGCCTGTGGGAAGTGTGTCCTTCAGTGTGAGTGTGAATCCTGGGGAAGTGTGTCCTTCAGTGTGAGTGTGAATCCTGGGGAAGTGTGTCCTTGAGTGTGAGTGTGAATCCTGGGGAAGTGTGTCCTTGAGTGTGAGTGTGAATCCTGGGGAAGTGTGTCCTTGAGTGTGAGTGTGAATCCTGGGGAAGTGTGTCCTTCAGTGTGAGTGTGAATCCTGGGGAAGTGTGTCCTTGAGTGTGAGTGTGAATCCTGTGGGAAGTGTGTCCTTCAGTGTGAGTGTGAATCCTGGGCAAGTGTGTCCTTCAGTGTGAGTGTGAATCCTGGGCAAGTGTGTCCTTCAGTGTGAGTGTGAATCCTGGGGAAGTGTGTCCTTCAGTGTGAGTGTGAATCCTGGGGAAGGATTCAACATTAGATATGAAGGTGAACCTGTGGTTGTATTTGGGCTGTGGAATAATTTAGAAACATTATAGCATCATATTGAAAAAAAGAACTGAACTAGTTCATTTTTTGGAGCTGTGAACTTAGTTCAAAATTATGAACTATGAACTGAACTAGTTCATGTAGAAAGTGAACTTTCCCAACACTGCCCGAGACAGAGAGAGAGACAGAGAGAGAGACAGAGAGAGAGACAGAGAGAGAGACAGAGAGAGAGACAGAGAGAGAGACAGAGAGAGAGACAGAGAGCGAGACAGAGAGCGAGACAGAGAGCGAGACAGAGAGCGAGACAGAGAGCGAGACAGAGAGCGAGACAGAGAGCGAGACAGAGAGCGAGACAGAGAGCGAGACAGAGAGCGAGACAGAGAGCGAGACAGAGAGCGAGACAGAGAGACACACACACACACACACACAGCTGAGTCTAGTCTAATTTGTCTCTGTTTTCAAGGAGCGAAGATGGAACTTGAATTGGATGACAAAAGCGAGCCTCGCCAGGCGCCCGTTTTCAAGAGAGACTCTGAACCGGGCCCTTCCTCTGATTTGGTATGTAACAGTCCCTGCTGCTGATGAAGCTGAAGCAGCTGAAGCTGCTGCTGCTGCTGCTGCTGATGAAGCTGCTGCTGAAGCTGCTGCTGCTGAAGCAGCTGAAGCTGCTGCTGCTGATGAAGCTGCTGCTGAAGCTGCTGATGAAGCTGCTGCTGAAGCTGCTGCTGCTGATGAAGCTGCTGCTGCTGATGAAGCTGCTGCTGAAGCTGCTGCTGCTGATGAAGCAGCTGAAGCTGCTGCTGCTGCTGCTGCTGATGAAGCTGCTGCTGAAGCTGCTGCTGCTGATGAAGCAGCTGAAGCTGCTGCTGCTGATGAAGCTGAAGCTGCCGCTGCTGATGAAGCTGCTGCTGAAGCTGCTGATGAAGCTGAAGCAGCTGAAGCTGCTGCTGCTGCTGCTGCTGATGAAGCTGCTGCTGAAGCTGCTGCTGCTGAAGCAGCTGAAGCTGCTGCTGCTGATGAAGCTGCTGCTGAAGCTGCTGATGAAGCTGCTGCTGCTGATGAAGCTGCTGCTGCTGATGAAGCTGCTGCTGCTGATGAAGCTGCTGCTGAAGCTGCTGCTGCTGATGAAGCAGCTGAAGCTGCTGCTGCTGCTGCTGCTGATGAAGCTGCTGCTGAAGCTGCTGCTGCTGATGAAGCAGCTGAAGCTGCTGCTGCTGATGAAGCTGAAGCTGCCGCTGCTGATGAAGCTGCTGCTGAAGCTGCTGCTGAAGCTGAAGCTGCTGCTGCTGCTGATGAAGCTGCTGCTGAAGCTGCTGAAGCTGCTGCTGCTGATGAAGCTGCTGCTGAAGCTGCTGCTGCTGATGAAGCTGAAGCAGCTGAAGCTGCTGCTGCTGAAGCAGCTGAAGCTGCTGCTGCTGATGAAGCTGAAGCTGCCGCTGCTGATGAAGCTGCTGCTGAAGCTGCTGCTGATGAAGCTGAAGCTGCCGCTGCTGATGAAGCTGCTGCTGAAGCTGCTGCTGATGAAGCTGAAGCTGCTGCTGCTGATGAAGCTGCTGCTGAAGCTGCTGCTGAAGCTGAAGCTGCTGCTGCTGCTGATGAAGCTGAAGCTGCCGCTGCTGCTGATGAAGCTGCTGCTGAAGCTGCTGCTGCTGCTGATGAAGCTGCTGCTGAATCTGCTGAAGCTGCTGCTGAAGCTGCTGCTGCTGATGAAGCTGCTGCTGAAGCTGCAGCTGCTGATGAAGCTGCTGCTGCTGATGAAGCTGCTGCTGAATCTGCTGAAGCTGCTGCTGAAGCTGCTGCTGCTGCTGCTGATGAAGCTGCTGCTGCTGATGAAGCTGCTGCTGCTGCTGCTGCTGATGAAGCTGCTGCTGCTGATGAAGCTGCTGCTGAAGCTGCTGCTGCTGCTGCTGATGAAGCTGCTGCTGCTGATGAAGCTGCTGCTGAAGCTGCAGCTGCTGCTGCTGCTTTTGTCTGTGGTTGCGTCATGTCATGGTTTGTGTTGTGCAGAGTTCTCTTGTGGAAGAGCGGGAGCACCTGCAGGTCTACCTGCGCATCCGTCCCTCCACAGCAGCAGGGGGCGACATCACAGAGGCTCAGGTGAGACAGCTGCCCACGCTTCAGTTACACTCGCACATGAGAAGGAAATACTAAAGATTGTCTAAATCCAAAACCAGACCCACAGTCAAACTAAGGCTGGGGAAAATATCCTCTGTGTGATTTTACTTTTAAGTACTGAAGGTAGATGTGCAACTTTATGATTTGCTAATTCCATCTATTCAAAGTGCAATTTTGATTCATTGACAGGCACTAGACCACACTGGACTGGGACGAGGTTTAGTGCTCTCACGAACACACAGCTCTCACGAACACACAGCTCTCACTAACACACAGCTCTCACTAACACACAGCTCTCACTAACACACAGCTCTCACTAACACACAGCTCTCACTAACACACAACTCTCACTAACACACAGCTCTCACTAACACACAGCTCTCACAAACACACAGCTCTCACTAACACACAGCTCTCACTAACACACAGCTCTCACTAACACACAGCTCTCACTAACACACAGCTCTCACTAACACACAGCTCTCACTAACACACAGCTCTCACAAACACAGCTCTCACTAACACACAGCTCTCACTAACACACAGCTCTCACTAACACACAGCTCTCACTAACACACAGCTCTCACTAACACACAGCTCTCACTAACACACAGCTCTCACTAACACACAGCTCTCACTAACACACAGCTCTCACTAACACACAGCTCTCACAAACACACAGCTCTCACAAACACACAGCTCTCACAAACACACAGCTCTCACAAACACACAGCTCTCACTAACACACAGCTCTCACTAACACACAGCTCTCACAAACACACAGCTCTCACTAACACACAGCTCTCACAAACACACAGCTCTCACTAACACACAGCTCTCACTAACACACAGCTCTCACTAACACACAGCTCTCACTAACACACAGCTCTCACTAAC
>NW_027316500.1:40206542-40316542 GCF_026437365.1 Eucyclogobius newberryi | reverse complement strand
CTGAGAGTGAAGAGCTCTGTTTGGATGATATGGTTCTATAGCATCTTTGAGGTAGGATGGGGCCATGTCATTTATGGCTTTGTAGGTCAAGAGTAGAATTTTAAATTTGATTCTAGACTCGACGGGGAGCCAGTGAAGAGACTCCAGCACTGGCGTAATGTGCTCTCTTCTTTTTGTTCCTGTTAGTAATCTTGCTGCTGCATTTTGAACCAGTTGAAAGCTTTTTATGGAGCTTTTAGGACACACTGCAAGCAGGGAGTTACAGTAGTCTAATCTAGTCGTTACAAATGCATGGATAAGTTTTTCAGCATCACTTTTAGGCAGGATTCTTCTGATTTTGGCTCTTGTTGTGCAAATGGAAATAGTCTGTTTTACAAGCTTGATTTATATGAGCTTTAAATGAGAGCTCCTGGTCAAATAAGACTCCAAGGTTTCTTACAGTAGAACTGGAGGCTACACTGACATTGTCCAGTGTGACTATCTGCTCAGATAGAGCGTCTCGTAGATGCTTAGGACCAGCACAATGACCTCGGTTTTTTCAGGGTTAAGAAGCAGGTAGTTTAGTGTCATCCAGGTTTTTATCTCCTTCACACAAGTACTAAGTCTGTCTACTTGATCGCTCTGATCAGGTTTCATTGATAAATACAGCTGAGTGTCATCTGCATAGCAGTGGAAGTTAATGTCATGCTTTCTGATAATGTTGCCTAATGGCAGCATATAAAGAGTAAACAGAATTGGACCGAGTACTGACCCCTGTGTCACACCGTAAATTACTTTAGAGCTTGGTGAGGAGCTCTGGTTTACATTAACAAATTGGAACCTATCAGATAGATAGGATTTAAACCAGCTGAGGGCTGTTCCTCCAACACCTACATCACATTCTAACCTCTGCAGTAGAATGTTGTGGTCGATGGTCAAACGCTGCGCTGAGGTCCAACAGGACCAGGATTGAGACCAGTCCATCGTCAGCGGCTAATAACAAATCATTTGTGACTTTAACTAGTGCAGTTTCAGTGCTGTGGTGGGCTCTGAACCCTGACTGGAAAACTTCAAATAAGTTATTGTCCTGCAGGTGGCGACAAAGCTGTTTTACTACAACTTTTTCAAGGATTTTAGAGACGAAGGGAAGATTTGAAATAGGTCTGTAGTTTACCAATAGGTCGGGATCTAGATTAGGCTTTTTCAGAAGAGGTTTAATGACTGCATGTTTGAAGGACTGTGGAACATAGCCACTTTCGAGTGAAGTATTTATTATATTAAGAATAGGGTCTATAATTAGGGGAAGAATGTCTTTGAGGAGCTTGGAATGGGGTCTAGGACACAAGTTGAGCTTTTAGAGGACATAATGGCTGAAGTTATCTCTGCTTGATCAACAGCTGTGAACCTTTCTAAGTTTACAGGTGGATTTATATGGGACGTTAGATTTACAGCTTGGGCTAGTTCAGGGCTAATAGCGGGGGTAATTTCATCTAATTTATCTCTGATTGTTTTTATTTTATTATTAAAAAATAGGAGGAAATCATCAGAGCTGAGTGTAGCTGGGATTGAGGGCTCTACTGCACTGTGACAGTTTGTTAGCCTAGCTACAGTGCTGAAAAGGAATTTAGTGTTACTTTTGTTGACTTCTATTAGATTTGAATAATATCTGGTTTGGGCCTTACGCAGAGCCTGCTTATAGGACAGCAGGCAACTTTTCCATGCTTTTAGAGATTCTTCGGTGTGAGAGCGACGAAATAATCCCTCTAACTCTTTGTTTATGTGAACGCAGTTCTTGGTTGTACCATGGGGAGGCGCGCTTTGGCCTTATGACCTTCTGTTTTAACGGCGCGACAACGTCAAGAGCAGACTTCAGAGAATTCATGGTCAAGTCGACACATTGATCACTTAAACTGGGACTAAAGCTGTTCTCAGCAGGATCACATGACATGATCACATGACATGTCACTGAATATTGGCTCTATTATTTCTTTGAATTTTGAGATAGATTTTTCAGATATTGTCCTTTTCATTATAACTTTATTTTGTGGGACTGGATGATCTTTAAGAATAAACTGAAAGGTAATTAGGAAATGATCTGACAATATAGAGTTTTGAGGGAGGACAATGAGGTCACTAATCTCTGTTCCATACGTTAGGACAAGATCCAGAGTGTTCTTGTGAGTGTGAGTCGGTTTATTTACATTCTGAGTGAAACCAATGCTGTCTAACAAGGCGCTGAAGGCATTACTGAGAGAGTCATCACTCATGTTCACGTGGATATTAAAGTCTCCAGCTATAACTATTTTATCCCAGGCTAGCACTAAGTTTGATATAAAGTCAGAAAACTGTTAAAAACTCTGAATAGGGACCAGGAGGTCGGTAGATAACTATGAACAAAACTCCTTTTTGGTTTTTCATATTTGGACATGTGATCTTGGACTGGCACCTATCATCAGAGAAGGAGCCAGGGTTCTGACTCGACATATGACAGCTCAAACAGGTAAAGGTAGATCCAGCCATGACGCTAGCGGCTAGGCTACGCTAGGCTAGTTCAGGCTGGAGCTAGAAAGTGAGGAGGCCTTTTAATCCACGAAATACTGAAAAGCGAGCGGCTTGAGGCTCCGGATTGTTTGCGGAGAAATCAAACGTTCACTTTCGTGTATATGATGCGTAAATAGTGTGTATAATTCGTGGATTAATCGGTAAAAGGCTCTAAGAACGAACAGCTCTGAAAACGCGACACACTCACCGGAAATGACGTCACCGGAAAACCTCCCTTCTCCACCTTCAGATTTAATTTGCTTGTTCAGTGTCTCTCTGTCTGTCTCTCTGTCTGTCTCTCTGTCTGTCTGTCTGTCTGTCTCTCTGTCTGTCTCTCTGTCTGTCTGTCTGTCTCTCTGTCTGTCTCTCTGTCTGTCTCTCTGTCTGTCCGTCTGTCTCTCTGTCTGTCTCTCTGTCTGTCTGTCCGTCTGTCTCTCTGTCTGTCTCTCTGTCTGTCTCTCTGTCTGTCTCTCTGTCTGTCTCTCTGTCTGTCCGTCTGTCTCTCTGTCTGTCTCTCTGTCTGTCTCTCTGTCTGTCTCTCTGTCTGTCTCTCTGTCTGTCTCTCTGTCTGTCTCTCTGTCTGTCTCTCTGTCTGTCCGTCTGTCTCTCTGTCTGTCTCTCTGTCTGTCTGTCTGTCTCTCTGTCTGTCTCTCTGTCTGTCTCTCTGTCTGTCTCTCTGTCTGTCCGTCCGTCACAAATGAACTAATTATAATACTAAATGAAACGATAATTTCAAAAGCAATGCCACAATTGCATACATTTGATGGTAGAGGTTATAGTAGTGTACTGTAGGAGGCCCCTCCTGCTGTAGGAGCCCCTCCTACTGGAGGAGGGCCCCTCCTACTGGATAACTGCTGCAGGATTCTTTTTATAACGACGGTAGCATTAGTAATCAAACTGTAAAAAATAATGAAGTAATTTAAGATTTATTCAATAATACATTTTATCACTTTTATCAAGACACCTTAACATTGTGGAGGGTTTAAGCGCCCGAATGATCCCAGGAGCTATATTGTCGGGGGCTTTAAGCCCCTTTTAGAGTCTCCCAAGGCAAACAGGTCCTAGGTGACGGGTCAGACCAAGAACGGTTCAGAAGCCCCATATGAATAGAGGAACACTAAGGCCAGTTACATCGCCTGGATTGGCGTCACCTGGGCCCCATCCTGGGGTCGGTGCTCGACAGCGTGCGTCTAGTGGCCGGGTCTTTCCCCACGGGGCGGCCCCACGAGTGGACGACCAGATCTCGGACACGGAAACTAACTCTGGGGACATGGAATGTCATCTTGCTGGGGGGGAAAGAGCCTGAGCTTGTGCGGGAGGTTGAGTGGTATCGACTAGATACCTCACCTCCAGCACAGTTTGGGCTCTTGAACCATCTCCTCGAGAGGGGCTGGACGCTCCACTTCTCTGGTGTTGCCCGCGGGCAGAGGCGCAGGCTGGTGCTTATAGAGCTCATTCACCGATGTCACAAAACCACATGATCGCATACTGTGCCGCCGTATTGTCCGCTACTTGTTACTGTCCTATGACTGATAGAGCGTGGAAAGTGATCTCAAACGTAAATGATGGAGCCCCCAGTGCTTTCAGATTCCACAAACCCCTTGGATGAGCTACACTGAGGTTGATATTTAGAAAAGCTGCGATCAATCAACTCCATATTTGATGCCTAAATCACAGACTCTTCCGAATATCTCGTACCCCGGACATTTACAATTCAAGCCCACTCGTCCCATGGTTCACAAGTCCCAATTTTGAACTATTTCAATTCAACTACAAATGGTAACTTAACAGATATGAAATGACTTGGTGATCATTTGGTTCCCAGTTCAAACGTTTTATCGCAGATGTCCATCGCGCTCTTCTTTCCGGGTTTCTCTAGTATCCAATAGAACTTCAGATCTCTCCCTTTATCTTCCCGGTTGCTGCACCCAACTGCCACACATACCTTCACCATTTTGATTATAGTGAAGCGTGCGATATCATTAATGAGGTTTTGGGCCTCTTCAAACCGTGTTTCGTTGTAAATCGAAGCAGACAGACGGCAGTATTGAATTGGCTTGTAGTGGTAAACACGATCAGCTGACGGATAATATGGCGAAACAAGCCTGTGGGCGGTCGTGTGACGTCACGTGCATGAGCTCTATAGCTCCACTGCTTGTGAAGCGGCTGGGATGAGAATCAGCACCTCCAAATCCGAGGCCATGGTTCTCGACCAGAAAAAAAGTGGCTTGCCTTCTCCAGGTGGGTGGGGGGCCCTTGTATCTTGGCGTCTTGTTCACGATTGAGGGAAGGATGGAACGTGAGGTTGACAGTTGGATTGGTACAGCAGCTGCAGTGATGCAGTCGCTGCATCGGACTGTTATAGAAGTGCCAAAGGTCGAAAGCCAAAGCTCTCGATTTTCTGGTCAATCTACGTTCCTGACCTCACCTATGGTCATGAGCTTTGGGTAATGACCGAAAGGAAAAGATTGCGGATTCAAGCGGTCGAAATGAGTTTCCTCCCCCGGGTGGCTGGGCGCTCCCTTACAAATGAATGTGCTCACACGTGGTTTTATGTCATGGCCCTTAGGTGTACGGCCCCAACACGTCACAGAAGCAGCTGTATGACGGCACGGTCAAGGATCTGGTTCGAGATGTTCTCACTGGAGGAAACTCTCTGGTCTTCACCTATGGAGTCACCAATGCTGGCAAAACCTTCACCTTCTTAGGTCAGTTTCACTTTTCCCCAACACTTTTAAAACATCTTGTGTTTTATCAGTAATCTATTTTATTTTGGATACGGTGGACTGATAAACTGAAATATGACATATAAAATATTTTGGGGGATTTAGCTTTAAGTAGCTTTACCTGTACTGTAGCATGAGATGTCGTTCTTTACCATGTTATTGCGATTGGCCACCAGAAAGCCTTTTTTTGTGTGTGTGGCTCTTCTAACCTGTTCATGCTGACACGGTTTCTCTGTGCTGCTGGGTCTTCTGTTTGTATTTCTAAGATTTTGCATTTTCAATTTCATAAACTTTACCACTGTTTCCCCAGATGAGCGATAAAAATGTTCAAGACAAATCTAGCTTTTACATTCAATGGGTAATTAATGCTAAACTCATAGCATTGTTGCCTTTTGTTGGGCTGAAAACGCAAAAACAACATATTCAAATGTTTAATTGGACTTCCGGGATGATGGCTGCCTAGATTGGTTGTGTCTATCGGGCTGCGGCCGATTCAGTTTAATTATCAGTCTTTATTACGAGTTTACCTGGGGAAACCGATATTTTCAAGTGGGAGCAGACATATAATGAGCCTGGACACTTATTTCTTGCGCATGAAACCGAAGAACAAAAATGGCACAAAGAAACAAGCTAGCAATGGCACAGCTAAGCAAGCAGAACCCTCATCAGGGCCAGCCCTGAGGGGACATTTGTGGTCAAGTTTATGGAGACCTGGATCCCGGAATATCTCAAACTTCCAACAAAAGCGGGGAAAATAAAGATTGATTGTGTACATCGCTCCCTGGCTCCCCAACTGGCTCCAAACCAGCATTCAAGACATATTCTACTCAAGTTCCACAATTTCATTAACAGTGTGTCATGGCTGCATCTAGATGTCTCAGACACGACTAGACCAAACGAAACTCACGTCTCTTTCTTCAATCACTACACTGCACTGTACAGGAAGAGCCAGAGTCGGCTCTACCTCCTGAGGAGACTCAGGTCTTTTGGAGTGACAGGGCCGCTCCTGACAGGGCCGCTCCTGACAGGGCCGCTCCTGACAGGGCCACTCCTGACAGGGCCGCTCCTGACAGGGCCACTCCTGACAGGGCCGCTCCTGACAGGGCCACTCCTGAAGACCTTCTCCTCCTCTGTGGTGCATCAGCTCCTGTAGGTGTGGTCATCACAGAGGGAGAGGAAGAAGCTGGACAAAGCTCCGTCCTGGACTGTCCTCTGGACTCGGTGCAGGAGGTGGGGGACAGAAGGGTCCTGGCTAAACTCACATCTATGCTGGACCATGAGTGTCACCCCCTGCAGGACACTCTGTCCCCTGCAGGACACTCTGTCCCCTGCAGGACACTCTGTCCACTCTGGAGAGCAGCTTCAGTGACTGATCCACCCTCGCTGTGAGAAGGAGACGTTTCACAGTCTGTCCTTCTACTGCTGTCACACTCTACAACAAACACTGTCATACCCATGTGCAATACTGTCATATTCATGTGCAATTACTGTCATACTCACATGCAATAATAATGTCACATTCATGTGCATACAACTAATGAAAATAAAGTTTATTTTACCATTATTATTAGTATTTGTCTTACGCTAGCCGTTTTTTTATTTTCATTTTACTTTTATCTATTTTTTCCCCTCCATTCCTTATTAAGAAATGAAAAGTTCTGTCTATAGGAGTTTTTGAGAGTTCTTCTATTAAGAGTGTTTTTTAAACTTCCTGTAAGTTATCTGTCCTTTTCCTCTGTATCAACCTGCGTTGCAACAATTAAATTTCCCCATGTGTGGACAATAAACGAATATCTTATCTTATCTTACTGTGAGAGCGGTGGATAACATGGCTAGCAAACCTGAGGCGGAGAATCGCAGTGAATCCCGTGATTCCTTTGCATCGGAAGGGGGACAGAATATAACAATCTGTTATTGCTCATGATGTGATATGTGAAAGTTTTAGAGCCGAGGTGATAGCTGCCATGGGCCTGGCCTGCTGCAGTAGCCGCTGAGCTGAAAGCAGGGGGAATAACCAGAGCCAAATGGACGAAGTTGAGCAGCATGTTTCATATAATGCGGACGATCTGCAAACCGTAAGGGCCAAGATGATGCAGCAACCGCATCACTTGACTAAATGGACAAAAACATCCGCCTGTCAATGTCACATTTTATCTTTCCCTCACTCGTGAACAAGAGCCCGAGATACTTAAAGGACTTCCCACCTTCCTGGAGAGGGCAAGCCAACTTTTTCCTTTTGATAACCATGGCCTCTGATTTGGAGGTGATGATTCTCATCCCAGACGTTTCACACTCGGCTTAAACCGTCCCAGTGCAGCTGCAGGTCCGGGTTTGATGGAGCCATCAGGACAACATCGTCTGCAAACAGCAGAGATGAGATCCTGTGGTCCCCAAACCGGACACCCTCCCACCCCTGACCACACCCTCCCACCCCTGACTGCGCCTAGAAATTCTGTCAAAGGGCAGCCCTGAGGAGTCCAACATGCACTGGTGGAAATGCGAACACAGCTCCTGATCCGGTCAAACAGGGACTGGACAACCCTGAGCAAAGGGCCCCGGACCCCGTAGTCCCGGAGCACCCCCCAAAGGACACCCCGAGGGACACGGTCAAAAACCTCCAGATCCACAAAACGCATGTGGACTGGTTGGGCAAACTCTCATGAACCCTCGAACGATGGAGATGGGTTGACCAAAACCACTCTGCTCCTCCTGAATCCGAAGTTTGACTATCGGTTGGAATCTCTTCTCCAGTACACTGGAATAGACCTTATCGGAGAGGCTGAGGAGTTTGATCCCTCTGTAGTTGGAACACACCCTCCGGTCCCCCTTCTTGAACAGAGTTACCACCACCCCAGTCTGCCAGTCCAGATGTACTGTCCCTGACCAACATCCAGAGACTTAAGGTACTCATCCACCCCAGAGCGACAGACGAGTTTGCCAACAACGTCAGTGACTTGAGTTTGGGTGATTGACGAGTCAGCCTCTGAGTCCCCAGTCTCTGCTTCCTCTTCAGAAGACGTGACAGTGGAATTAAGGAGGTCCTCAAAGTATTCCTTCCATCGGCCCGTAAGCCGACCAAACTCTGAGAGACCTGTCCTCAATCCAACTGCGACCCTCTCGTTCACTGGGGTGAACTCCAACACATGGCGGCGGAGCTGTGAGGCTATAAGCAAGCCCACACCAGCCTGCTGCCTCTCCCGCGGGCAACACCTTTAGAAATGCCGCTGCGGTCTGGATGAGTCTTGCTAGTTTTTAGCTGTTTTGCGCTGGGCACGTTGAGCTGCTACGCACCGCGTGTTTAATAGCAGAGAGAGAGAGAGAGAACAGTTATTTCATTCATATTGTAGCGACCCTAATGTGAAGCATGATCTGGTTAAATGTTCCTTTCACACTGTTGTTAATGCAGTTATTGTGTGGAGTGCAGGTCATTACATATTGATGATATAATAGATCCATGCATTACAAGTTGTTATTTACACCCAAACCAAAGCACAACCCGCTCCTTTAACAAGGGTCTTAAACTAACACACGGAGCGGCACAAGCGGCGACGCACACGGAGGCTTAAAACGGTTCAAATAAAGTCAGTGATCTTACAGCCGCCTCAGTGTTCGGTCTTTCGCGTCTTTAAACTCATTTCGCCGGCTCCAACTTCTGCTGCGCGAACATCGCTGATGCTCCAGGTGCGTCATTGACAGCGATGTCAGTGTTTACGTCTTCTCCAGCGCGAATTTTGCGATCTATGCAAGGTTTAGGATGGTCTAGATTCTAGAAAGGATATAGTATGTGAGTGTTCGATTAGTTATGAGTCCAGAACCGAATCACCGGGGTTTCGTTTTTTTTGGACCTGAACCGAAATGTTTTTTCCAAGTCCGGATCCGGTCCTGCGGAGCGGTACACATCCCTATGTCCACGTGAACATGTTTGTTTGAAGGCTCCTACAGGAGCCACAGTCTCGGCCTTTCAAACCTGGACAAAGACTGTGTAACCTTTGTCTGTGTTTCCTCCAGGGCCAGAAGCCGATCCCGGCCTCCTGCCCCGGGCTCTGAGCACCATCTTTAACAGCATAGAGGAGCACATTTACGGCGACATCTCCCTCAAACCACACCGCTGCAGAGAGTTCTCCAGACTCACCAAGGAACAGCAGGTGGAGCAGATCCTGCTCAAGAGAAACCTCTTCAAACAAGACGGAGAGGTGAGCTCCACATTACCCATATTATCTTCTGTCTTCACTGACAAATGGAAGAAAAGAATGGTTGGATAGTCAAAACAATGATTTGTCACCTGTGTTGGGTAGCGTTACATTTAAAGAAACCCATTGCGTCACCTCGTTATTGCCCTGAAAAACTGTGTGTGATTGTGAGTGAGTTTTAGTTAGCTTTATAATAGAAAAGCACCCCCAAGGCGTGACGTTTCCTCCCCCAAAGCGTGACGTTTCCTCCCCCAAAGCGTGATGTTTCCACCCCCAAAGCGTGATGTTTCCTCCCCCAAAGCGTGATGTTTCCTCCCCCAAAGCATGATGTTTCCTCCCCAAAGCGTGACGTTTCCTCCCCCAAAGCGTGATGTTTCCACCCCCAAAGCGTGATGTTTCCTCCCACAAAGCGTGATGTTTCCTCCCACAAAGCGTGATGTTTCCTCCCCCAAAGCGTGATGTTTCCTCCCCCAAAGCGTGACGTTTCCTCCCCCAAAGCGTGACGTTTCCTCCCCCAAAGCGTGACGTTTCCTCCCCCAAAGCGTGACGTTTCCACCCCCAAAGCGTGACGTTTCCTCCCCCAAAGCGTGACGTTTCCTCCCCCAAAGCGTGACGTTTCCTCCCCCAAAGCGTGACGTTTCCTCCCCCAAAGCGTGACGTTTCCTCCCCCAAAGCGTGACGTTTCCTCCCCCAAAGCGTGACGTTTCCTCTCCCAAAGCGTGACGTTTCCTCCCCCAAAGCGTGACGTTTCCTCCCCCAAAGCGTGATGTTTCCACCCCCAAAGCGTGATGTTTCCTCCCCCAAAGCGTGATGTTTCCTCCCCCAAAGCGTGATGTTTCCTCCCCCAAAGCGTGATGTTTCCTCCCCCAAAGCGTGACGTTTCCTCCCACAAAGCGTGACGTTTCCTCCCACAAAGCGTGACGTTTCCTCCCACAAAGCGTGACGTTTCCTCCCACAAAGCGTGACGTTTCCTCCCACAAAGCGTAATGTTTCCTCCCCCAAAGCGTGATGTTTCCTCCCCCAAAGCGTGACGTTTCCTCCCCCAAAGCGTGACGTTTCCTCCCCCAAAGCGTGACGTTTCCTCCCCCAAAGCCTGATGTTTCCTCCCCCAAAGCGTGACGTTTCCTCCCCCAAAGCGTGACGTTTCCACCCCCAAAGCGTGACGTTTCCTCCCCCAAAGCGTGACGTTTCCTCCCCCAAAGCGTGATGTTTCCTCCCCCAAAGCGTGATGTTTCCTCCCCCAAAGCGTGACGTTTCCTCCCACAAAGCGTGACGTTTCCTCCCACAAAGCGTGACGTTTCCTCCCACAAAGCGTGACGTTTCCTCCCACAAAGCGTGACGTTTCCTCCCACAAAGCGTGATGTTTCCTCCCACAAAGCGTGACGTTTCCTCCCACAAAGCGTGACGTTTCCTCCCACAAAGCGTGACGTTTCCTCCCACAAAGCGTGATGTTTCCTCCCACAAAGCGTGATGTTTCCTCCCACAAAGCGTAATGTTTCGTCCCCCAAAGCGTGATGTTTCCTCCCCCAAAGCGTGATGTTTCCTCCCCCAAAGCGTGATGTTTCCTCCCCCAAAGCGTGATGTTTCCTCCCCCAAAGCGTGATGTTTCCTCCCCCAAAGCGTGATGTTTCGTCCCCCAAAGCGTGATGTTTCGTCCCCCAAAGCGTGACGTTTCGTCCCCCAAAGCGTGACGTTTCGTCCCCCAAAGCGTGACGTTTCCTCCCACAAAGCGTGACGTTTCCTCCCACAAAGCGTGACGTTTCCTCCCACAAAGCGTGACGTTTCCTCCCACAAAGCGTGACGTTTCCTCCCCCAAAGCGTGACGTTTCCTCCCCCAAAGCGTGACGTTTCCTCCCCCAAAGCGTGACGTTTCCACCCCCAAAGCGTGACGTTTCCTCCCCCAAAGCGTGACGTTTCCTCCCCCAAAGCGTGACGTTTCCTCCCCCAAAGCGTGACGTTTCCTCCCCCAAAGCGTGACGTTTCCTCCCCCAAAGCGTGACGTTTCCTCCCCCAAAGCGTGACGTTTCCTCCCCCAAAGCGTGACGTTTCCTCCCCCAAAGCGTGACGTTTCCTCCCCCAAAGCGTGACGTTTCCTCCCCCAAAGCGTGACGTTTCCTCCCCCAAAGCGTGATGTTTCGTCCCCAAAGCGTGACGTTTCGTCCCCCAAAGCGTGACGTTTCCTCCCACAAATGGTGACGTTTCCTCCCACAAAGCGTGACGTTTCCTCCCACAAAGCGTAATGTTTCCTCCCACAAAGCGTGACGTTTCCTCCCCCAAAGCGTGACGTTTCCTCCCCCAAAGCGTGACGTTTCCTCCCCCAAAGCGTGACGTTTCCTCCCCCAAAGCGTGACGTTTCCTCCCCCAAAGCGTGACGTTTCCTCCCCCAAAGCGTGACGTTTCCTCCCCCAAAGCGTGACGTTTCCTCCCCCAAAGCGTGACGTTTCCTCCCCCAAAGCGTGACGTTTCCTCCCCCAAAGCGTGATGTTTCCTCCCCCAAAGCGTGATGTTTCCCTCCCCAAAGCGTGACGTTTCCTCCCCCAAAGCGTGATGTTTCGTCCCCAAAGCGTGACGTTTCCTCCCCCAAAGCGTGATGTTTCCTCCCCCAAAGCGTGATGTTTCCCTCCCCAAAGCGTGATGTTTCCCTCCCCAAAGCGTGATGTTTCCTCCCCCAAAGCGTGATGTTTCGTCCCCAAAGCGTGATGTTTCCTCCCCCAAAGCGTGATGTTTCCTCCCCCAAAGCGTGATGTTTCCACCCCCAAAGCGTGATGTTTCCTCCCCAAAGCGTGACGTTTCCTCCCCCAAAGCGTGATGTTTCCTCCCCCAAAGCGTGATGTTTCCTCCCCCAAAGCGTGACGTTTCCTCCCCCAAAGCGTGACGTTTCCTCCCCCAAAGCGTGACGTTTCCTCCCCCAAAGCGTGACGTTTCCTCCCCCAAAGCGTGACGTTTCCACCCCCAAAGCGTGACGTTTCCTCCCCCAAAGCGTGACGTTTCCTCCCCCAAAGCGTGACGTTTCCTCCCCCAAAGCGTGATGTTTCCTCCCCCAAAGCGTGACGTTTCCTCCCCCAAAGCGTGACGTTTCCTCCCCCAAAGCGTGATGTTTCGTCCCCAAAGCGTGATGTTTCGTCCCCAAAGCGTGACGTTTCCTCCCCCAAAGCGTGATGTTTCCTCCCCAAAGCGTGACGTTTCCTCCCCCAAAGCGTGATGTTTCCACCCCCAAAGCGTGATGTTTCCTCCCCAAAGCGTGACGTTTCCTCCCCCAAAGCGTGATGTTTCCTCCCCCAAAGCGTGACGTTTCCTCCCCAAAGCGTGACGTTTCCTCCCCCAAAGCGCGATGTTTCGTCCCCAAAGCGTGATGTTTCGTCCCCAAAGCGTGACGTTTCGTCCCCCAAAGCGTGACGTTTCCTCCCACAAATGGTGACGTTTCCTCCCACAAAGCGTGACGTTTCGTCCCCCAAAGCGTGACGTTTCCTCCCACAAATGGTGACGTTTCCTCCCACAAAGCGTGACGTTTCCTCCCACAAAGCGTAATGTTTCCTCCCACAAAGCGTGACGTTTCCTCCCCCAAAGCGTGATGTTTCGTCCCCAAAGCGTGACGTTTCCTCCCCCAAAGCGTGATGTTTCCTCCCCCAAAGCGTGATGTTTCCCTCCCCAAAGCGTGATGTTTCCCTCCCCAAAGCGTGATGTTTCCTCCCCCAAAGCGTGATGTTTCGTCCCCAAAGCGTGATGTTTCCTCCCCCAAAGCGTGATGTTTCCTCCCCCAAAGCGTGATGTTTCCACCCCCAAAGCGTGATGTTTCCTCCCCAAAGCGTGACGTTTCCTCCCCCAAAGCGTGATGTTTCCTCCCCCAAAGCGTGATGTTTCCTCCCCCAAAGCGTGACGTTTCCTCCCCCAAAGCGTGACGTTTCCTCCCCCAAAGCGTGACGTTTCCACCCCCAAAGCGTGACGTTTCCTCCCCCAAAGCGTGACGTTTCCTCCCCCAAAGCGTGACGTTTCCTCCCCCAAAGCGTGATGTTTCCTCCCCCAAAGCGTGACGTTTCCTCCCCCAAAGCGTGACGTTTCCTCCCCCAAAGCGTGATGTTTCGTCCCCAAAGCGTGACGTTTCCTCCCCCAAAGCGTGATGTTTCCTCCCCAAAGCGTGACGTTTCCTCCCCCAAAGCGTGACGTTTCCTCCCCAAAGCGTGACGTTTCCTCCCCCAAAGCGTGATGTTTCCACCCCCAAAGCGTGATGTTTCCTCCCCCAAAGCGTGACGTTTCCTCCCCCAAAGCGTGATGTTTCCTCCCCCAAAGCGTGATGTTTCCTCCCCAAAGCGTGACGTTTCCTCCCCCAAAGCGCGATGTTTCGTCCCCAAAGCGTGATGTTTCGTCCCCAAAGCGTGACGTTTCGTCCCCCAAAGCGTGACGTTTCCTCCCACAAATGGTGACGTTTCCTCCCACAAAGCGTGACGTTTCGTCCCCCAAAGCGTGACGTTTCCTCCCACAAATGGTGACGTTTCCTCCCACAAAGCGTGACGTTTCCTCCCACAAAGCGTAATGTTTCCTCCCACAAAGCGTGATGTTTCCTCCCCCAAAGCGTGATGTTTCCTCCCCCAAAGCTTCAGACAGGTCTGGACATGTGCTGACTTAAGCAGGGGAACCTTCTGTGCAGTGTGTTATCGATAGGAACCTTTGAAACTGTGGTCTCAGCTCTCTTCAGGTCATTGACCAGCTCCTCATGTACTTCTGGGCTGATTCCTCACCGCTTTCTTCATCATTGAGACCCCACGAGGTGAGCTCTTGCATGGAGCTCCAGTCCCAGGGAGATTGACAGTTATTTTTAGCCTTTTTCTAACAATTGCTCCAACAGTTGATCTTTCTTCAAAAAGTTCTTGCCATTGCCCCGTAGCCCTCTCCAGCCTTGTGGAGGTCTACAGTTTAGTCTGTGGTTTCTTCTGACAGCTCGTTAGTCTTTTCCATGGTAGTGGGAGGAGTCTGACTGGTTGTGGGGTGGACAGGGGTCTTTATGCAGCTAACTTAATGAGTGGCACCAATAAGTGGAGCAGAGGTGGACTTTAGAAAGGCAGACTAACAGGTCTTTGAGAGCTACAATTCTTGTGGATTGGCAGGTGTTACAATAAAGCAATAACGTACAACATGATGGGTTTAAATCTGCACAAACCCAATCATTAATGCACACAGAGAGAAGAAGAGACAAAGAAACAATAAGTTTGATCATCCGGAGAGAGAATGGATCAGAGGAAAAAGCGTCAGTTACAAACGAGTCCGTTCCAGTCTCAACTGACCCACCCTCTGACGCCCGCTGTCCATTTCCCCCTTTTTATTAAGAACCTCCTCAACACATATATGGTCTGAACTGCTCTAAGGGGATGGATGTTGCAGACCGTCAGCAGAGATATTTCTGCTTATCTCCATCTCGAGCCCCTTGTGCCTTATTTGGACAGGAAAATACCTGCTCCTTTCTCAGCAGAATCTGACGTTTGTAGAAACTTACACTCACACATTAGGCATTCCCTTTTAAGCAGAATTCCCCTTTGGCCCCTCCTCCCCTGGTTGGAAGCAGCACGCCCCTGTCTCTAGAGCAAAGTTGAAGAGGACAAAAGGTTACACAGCCAAAGTATACTGCATTATTACATTAGTATAGATAACATATTTAATCAATCCAACACAACTTATTTTAAAATAATATCTAAGTGGGAGAACTTAAAAATCCACAGGATGTTCAAATACCCATACCCAAAGTACACTGACGAGACTAGAATACCAGTAAATATGAATATTTGTAGGTGAAAAGGTAATAAGTGTTCAATATCTCCAGCTAACTCATTCATGTCTTCTTCTTTCTGGTGTTGCCCATACAAGCCCATTACAACTGGTCAACTTCACAGCAAGAAGGTTGGACCCCCGGGCGGCGTGGGGCCTTTGTGTGTGGAGTTTGCATGTTCTTCCCGTGTTTGTGTAGGTTTCACCCTGGTCAAGTAAAATGATTTATTATTAGTACATAGTACGTGTATGAAAGGGTGTGTTTGAGCATGAATGTGGAACTATGGATGCAAATGAGCCCATGTTTACAGCACGTGTGTCATGTTCATTAACATGCACTGCCCCCAACGAATATAAGAAAAGAATAAACAATCTCAATTCAAACAAATTGGGCCTAATAATAATTTAGGTCTACTAGAACTCTTCCAACCGATAAAGCAATGAAATGCAGTCTTTGATGTTGTGATGTCACTTATTGTTACATTCCTACTCCTCAGACTTTTAAAGCGTTCACTCTTTATTTCAATGCAGCCATTTGCTAAAATAAAAAGTTCGGAACCTTGAGTCCTGCAGAAATTCTTTTGTAACCTTGGCCAGAGCAGTCCCTTGCCATAATGCTGTCTGAGTTCCTCGGGCAGTTCCTTGGACCTCATGAGTCTCATTTGCACTCACCTGCTCTGAGCTGTAGGTCTTATATAGACCGCTGTGTGCCTGTCATGTCCAATCAGTTTAATTAAAGGAATAATAGAGGATTTTTCGCCGATTTGAGAACTTGTCTGTTAGTCCTTTTTTTTTTATAAATGCGCACTCTCACCACACTCACCCACCGCCTCCCCTCAGACCTGGTGCGTGAGCAGTAACAGCTGCTACACGTGTGTTTGTTTATTAGCTCGATCGCATCATCTCTCGTCTCCTCAGATTTCTGTCTCTTCTGAGCTCGAGTCTTTCTCTGTGTCATGTTTGTCCTGTAACTGAAGGAACTCACTAAACACACCGACATATCAACCACACATGTGCAGCCAGGGAAACCTGCTGCTATGGGAACCAGGCTGCAGGTGTGCAGTAGCACGCAGGGAATGATTGACATGTGGGAGAACTACTCTGCTGTCCACGCCACCAGGAAATAAGACCGAGATTGCGCACCGCAACACTCCCCTGCAGGACACTCTGTCCCCTGCAGGACACTCTGTCCCCTGCAGGACACTCTGTCCCCTGCAGGACACTCTGTCCACTCTGGAGAGCAGCTTCAGTGACTGATCCACTCTCGCTGTGTGAAGGAGACGTTTCACAGTCTGTCCTTCTACTGCTGTCACACTCTACAACAAACACTGTCATACCCATGTGCAATACTGTCATATTTATGTGCAATACTGTCATATTTATGTGCAATACTGTCATATTTATGTGCAATACTGCCATATTTATGTGCAATACTGCCATATTTATGTGCAATACCGGCGTCATATTTATGTACAATTACTGTCATACTCACATGCAATAATGTCACATTCAGGTGCATACAACTGATGTAAATAGAGTGTTTATTTTACTATTATTATTAGTATTATCTTTGTTTTTATTTTATTTTATCTTTATTTTTTCCTTCCATTCCTTATTAAGAAATGAGGTTTTGTCTATAGGAGTTTTTGTTTATAAGAGTTTTGTTTATAAGAGTTCTTCTATTAAGAGTGTTTTTTAAACTTCCTATAAGTGATCTGTCCTTTTCCTCTTTATCTACCTGCGTTGCAACAATGAAATTTCCCCATGTGTGGACAATAAATGAATATCTTATCAAATCTTCTGTTATTCCTTTAAACACTGCTGGACTCCAATGAAGGAGTAGAACCATTTCTTTGAGGATCAGGAGAAATGGAGCTAAATAAAGGCTCTGATTACTTATGACCATCTGATATTTCAGTTTCACTTATTTAATGAATTTGCTAAATATTCTGTCAATATGGGGTGCTGTAGAAATAAAATGAACTTTTTTGATTTTAGCCAATGGCTGCAGTGAAACTGTGGCTACGGAAAGTATTCAGACCTTTACATTTCTCACTGTGCATGTGAAAGTGAAGTACAGACGTCACATGAACAGACTTCCAGTACACTGGAAACATAACTTGACATTCTTTTTTCTTTTAAGAAATGCAGCTTGTAAACCATTTTTAAACACAAAATAGAAAAACATAAAATTAAAAAGGACCAGAGAACATGGCAAATAAAATAAAGAATACAAAAAATGTTCCATTTAGTCCATGTCGGTCATGTCCTTGATCGTTGGCTCGGTTTTAACATAATTTTCTTTGCTGCCAGGTGTACCGTATATTCTAAAAGTATCCACTGATTGTGTCCATGGTCGAAGTTTTGAGGCCAAGTACATAGTTCTGAAATCAAGTGGGGTGGTGATGTCAAAAGCAGTTTGTAGCACTTTATTGATCTCAGTCCAACATTTCTTAAAGGGATTGCCCAAAACACATTGTAGTGATTTGCCGCCATAGTTTCTCCAACAGTTACAATTACACTGTGAATGACATGGTGTCATGAAGAAACGTAACACATTTTTCCAATAGAATTCCATCCAGATTGTGTGGTCCTTCATTGAGATGTAAATACTATTTCCCAGTCCTTGCATGTCAAAATAAAGTTACCCTCTCCTGCATTTAATTTTTAAATATATTTTCTATAGTAAGGCTACCCCAAATAAATTGTCTGTTTGCTGTAACCCGAGTCAACATTTTTCAAGTGGGTCGGTCAGTAGGCACATTCTTATTTTTTTTACTTTGAAGGCAAAAAAAAAAGATCCAAATTTTGTCATTTTTTGAGTCTGACATGTCAGTGGCGCCAACAAGGGCAAAGCAACTTGTAAAAAGCAATATAACGACTCCTATGCACGTTCTGTTTTATTGTAGACTCATGTGGAGGATGGAAAATGAAGACGCTCATGCGGTGCGTCATCAGTCCTTTGAGATGAAAGACCGGTTTAATCGCGTGATAAAAATATTCAACATGGCAGTTTAGGAAAGACTGGTCGGTGAGTTGGCAAAATAATTACAAAATAAAAGATTTTCATGTTTTTTCAACAAAATGCTGATATTTCAGCTATGTCGGCTAGTTTCATACCGGGTCGGTCGGGTTACGGCAAAGACATATTATTTTGCCTAGCCTAATAAAGATTTTTTGATGGGTCTCTATGGAGTACCACACCCAGATATCTAAGAGGTTCCATTTGCCACTTAAATGAATCAGTCTTTCTAAAGGTCAAACCAGATCGTCAGAATGAGATTCAAAAAAATGAGAAAATGCAACTGGTTCGGTTGGTTCTGGTTTGGTCAAATATAATAGAACATCATCTACATATAGCACGCAGTTGTATGTCCCATCCTATCGATTTTAACACCTGACTTGTATTTGATTGTCTACTAAATTTGTCCAATGGTTCCAAGTACAAAGCAAACAGGAGGGGAGACCATGCATAGCCTTGTTTAACCCCTCTTTCCAGAGTCAGTGCCCCAGTGTTTGTCTATTTAGAATTAGTTTAGTACTTTAAATAAAGCTAACAGAATCAAAAACTTTTTCAGCATCCAGGCTTACTATTACAGCTTTGTTTAGTTTTTGTATTTGATTCATTATGTATGGGGATTGTCTTGTATTATCTTACATTTGTTTTCTGCTAATAAATCCTGATCATTCCACAATGATCATTCTGATCACCGATCGAATTTTGAATCGAATTGTGTCGAATCGGCTCGTATTTGCGTTCACGACTGCTCCAGTATCTGGCTCTGCTGCATCAGGGGATTCAACCATCTCGGCATTAAAGGTCCCATATCATGTGTATGTATGTATATATGTATATATATATATATAAATTAGATCTGCTCTGCGCACGCTGTAGAATCAACACGTTTTTATCCAGTCTCAAAGTAGACTCTTTCTCACTCACTCTCAGAGCGCCACGGGGCACACACGCGCTCTGAGACTACGTCACGGGTTGGGCGGGGCACACACGCTCTGAGACTACGTCACGGGTTGGGCGGGGGAGCCAGATGGCTCTTCACAAGGGTGGGGGCGAATATCAAACCAAGCCGTCTGCATTTCCAGGTTGGTGAGGGGGTCCAAGGTCTGGGTGATATTTCTGAACTATTATGTTAAGGGTGTTGCACAACACTTATTATTATCAATTATACACTTAGGATAGACTACGAAACGTGAAAAAAAGCATGTTATGGCACCTTTAACCCCCGGATCGAATCGGATGGAATCTGAGAAAATCGGAAAAAAACGATTTTGAAACGTAAACATCGGAATCGAATCGATTCTTGAAATTTGAATCGAAACCCAGCTCTAATAGCAGTGCTGCAAAACAATCCGTTAATTTTTCAAAATTTATAGCAATTTCATAATTGCATAGCAAAACACAAAAGTGACTAACAATCAATATTTTCCATTGATATAGCACGATCATGTATTTAAATGTATTTGTAAACCTTCTATTAAGATAATATATTCCTTTATTGTCCCACATGGGGAAATTTCATTGTTGCAACGCAGGTAGATACAGAGGTAGATACAGAAGAACAGATCACTTATAGGAAGTCTGAAAAACACTTTCAGTAGAAGATCTCCTATAAATAAAACCTCCCATAGACAAAACCTCCCATTTCCCAACAAGGGGAAATAATAAAGATAAATATAAATAATAAATAAATACCATGTCATGTGATCACGACAGTAATTGCACATGAATATGTGTCACGACGGCACATGGATTGCACATGAATCACGACAGTAATTGCACATATGACAGAATTGCACATGGTTAGGTCAGTATTGCGAGTGTTCAGGACTAACAGTGTTTGTTATAAAGTCTGACAGCAGCAGAAGGAAAGACCTACGGAACCTCTCCTTCACACAGCGAGGGTGGATCAGTCTCTCACTGAAGCTGCTCTCCAGAGTGGACAGATTGTCCTGCAGGGGACAGAGTGTCCTGCAGGGGGTGACACTCATGGTCCAGCATAGATGTGAGTTTAGCCAGGACCCTTCTGTCCCCCACCTCCTGCACCGAGTCCAGAGGACAGTCCAGGACGGAGCTTTGTCCAGCTTCTTCCTCTCCCTCTCTGTGATGACCACACCTACAGGAGCTGATGCACCACAGAGTCAGAGAAGGTCTTCAGGAGTGGCCCTGTCAGGAGTGGCCCTGTCAGGAGCGGCCCTGTCAGGAGTGGCCCTGTCACTCCAAAAGACCTGAGTCTCCTCAGGAGGTAGAGCCGACTCTGGTTCTTCCTGTTCAGTCTGTGTTATGAGTCCAGTTTGTGGTTCAGATGAACACCAGGTCCTTGTATGAGTCACTCTCTGAATGTCCCGTCCCTGGATGTTCACTGGTGAGGGGGGCGTGGCCTGTCCCGTCCCTGGATGTTCACTGGTGAGGGGGGCGTGGTCTGTCCCGTCCCTGGATGTTCACTGGTGAGGGGGGCGTGGCCTCTGTGGAAGTCCACCACCATCTCCTTTGTCTTCCCCGCGTTGATGAGGAGGTGGTTCCGCTGACTCCAGTCCTCTGTCCTCCGCGTCATCGTCGTCCGTGATGAGTCCGATGATGGCAGAGTGGTCAGAGAACTTCTGTAGTTCACAGCTGTCCGTGTCATGTCTGAAGTCTTTAGTGTAGAGGGTGAAGAGAAAGGGTGCGAGGACGGTGCCCTGGGGCCCCCACACTGCAGGTCCCCCACACTGCAGGTCCCTCACACTGCAGGTCCCCACACTGCAGGTCCCCCACACTGCAGGTCCCCCACACTGCTGGTCCCCCACACTGCTGGTCCCCCACACTGCAGGTCCCCCACACTGCAGGTCCCCCACACTGCAGGTCCCTCACACTGCAGGTCCCCCACACTGCAGGTCCCCCACACTGCTGGTCCCCCACACTGCTGGTCCCCCACACTGCTGGTCCCCACACTGCAGGTCCCCCACACTGCAGGTCCCCCACACTGCAGGTCCCCCGCACTGCAGGTCCCCCGCACTGCAGGTCCCCCACACTGCAGGTCCCTCACACTGCAGGTCCCCCACACTGCAGGTCCCTCACACTGCAGGTCCCCACACTGCAGGTCCCCACACTGCAGGTCCCTCACACTGCAGGTCCCCACACTGCAGGTCCGAGTGTCAGACACTGGGGTCGGTCTTACAAAATATAGCAGAAAAGGAGCGTTTACACCGGGCTGCCAGCTGTACCAGCGCCTTATGATGTAGGATTACGTATTAAAGAAAACTCTTAACAAATTAACTTTTAAATACTTTTTAAACATTTTTTCTTTAAATAAAACTTGCAAATAAAATTAATTGTTGAACAAATTAATCAACGCAAAGTCAGATTGCCTTATTTACAACTTTCTTCCATATCATCATCAGTCAGATGACTATTTGCAGGAGTCTCATTTACATATTAATTGTCATTACACTCGGAAAAATAAAGGTTTCTGTGGTGTTGTACATGGTGTATTTTATGTGTTATTCAAATTGTACAGCTCTATTTGACGTTCCATTCCATTTTTCGTTTTTTCTACTTGATGACGGTCCCTAAGTACTCTCGTCTAGGCTCCAGCTGCACATTTGATGACGGTCCCTAAGCACGCGTCTCGGCTCTGCACATTCGGAGCGTGTGATTGGCTGAGCCCAAAACACACATCTGATTGTTAAAAACGAGGTTGTGTCTCTGCAGTGTAAATATGAATATTTTGGCAGTGAATGATCTGCAAAGACTTTTGTGTTCAGGAGTTATTGACCTCTGACCTCTGAGTCTGAATCTGTGACACTAACTTTACCTGTGGCTCCTCCCACTTTCAGTCTCGTGGTCTGAGACAGCAGCGTCCTACATGTGTCATGTCCACACAGCGTCCTACATGTGTCATGTCCACACAGCGTCCTACATGTGTCATGTCCACACAGCGTCCTACATGTGTCATGTCCACACAGCGTCCTACATGTGTCATGTCCACACAGCGTCCTACATGTGTCATGTCCACACAGCGTCCTACATTGTGTCATGTCCACACAGCGTCCTACATGTGTCATGTCCACACAGCGTCCTACATGTGTCATGTCCACACAGCGTCCTACATGTGTCATGTCCACACAGCGTCCTACATGTGTCATGTCCACACAGCGTCCTACATGTGTCATGTCCACACAGCGTCCTACATGTGTCATGTCCACACAGCGTCCTACATGTGTCATGTCCACACAGCGTCCTACATGTGTCATGTCCACACAGCGTCCTACATGTGTCATGTCCACACAGCGTCCTACATGTGTCATGTCCACACAGCGTCCTACATGTGTCATGTCCACACAGCGTCCTACATTGTGTCATGTCCACACAGCGTCCTACATGTGTCATGTCCACACAGCGTCCTACATGTGTCATGTCCACACAGCGTCCTACATGTGTCATGTCCACACAGCGTCCTACATGTGTCATGTCCACACAGCGTCCTACATTGTGTCATGTCCACACAGCGTCCTACATGTGTCATGTCCACACAGCGTCCTACATGTGTTATGCCGATCGATTGACGAGTGATCAGTACTTTTAGGCGCTTTGGTTATACAATATTTGTATCGCAAAAGCTGAGATACAAAAGCACTTTTTTCTGACGAACGCATCACATTTGAGAGAAATTGCGTCGCATTTTGCGATACCGCTTATTCTGAACCCTGTGATTACTCTATTTATTGAAGAAAAGAATCAATGACTGGATTAGTAAAATAATCGATAAGTGGTTGTACCGCCTGGTACTGGTTATAAGTTCGGGCCTAACGTACGGGCCCTGTTTCTCCCTCACAGGGCCCAGGATCCACTAGTGTTCTCCACTCCACCAAGACACAACATGAAGGTAAAAGAACACACACACACGTCTGCCTCTGTGCCCCTCACACACACGACTGCCTCTGTGCCCCTCACACACACGTCTGCCTCTGTGCCCCTCACACACTCGTCTGCCTCTGTGCCCCTCACACACACACGTCTGCCTCTGTGCCCCTCACACACACACGTCTGCCTCTGTGCCCCTCACACACACACGTCTGCCTCTGTGCCCCTCACACACACGACTGCCTCTGTGCCCCTCACACACACACGTCTGCCTCTGTGCCCCTCACACACACGTCTGCCTCTGTGCCCCTCACACACACACGTCTGCCTCTGTGCCCCTCACACACACGTCTGCCTCTGTGCCCCTCACACACACACGTCTGCCTCTGTGCCCCTCACACACACGACTGCCTCTGTGCCCCTCACACACACACGTCTGCCTCTGTGCCCCTCACACACACGTCTGCCTCTGTGCCCCTCACACACACACGTCTGCCTCTGTGCCCCTCACACACACGTCTGCCTCTGTGCCCCTCACACACACGTCTGCCTCTGTGCCCCTCACACACACGTCTGCCTCTGTGCCCCTCACACACACGTCTGCCTCTGTGCCCCTCACACACACGTCTGCCTCTGTGCCCCTCACACACACGTCTGCCTCTGTGCCCCTCACACACACGTCTGCCTCTGTGCCCCTCACACACACGTCTGCCTCTGTGCCCCTCACACACACGTCTGCCTCTGTGCCCCTCACACACACGTCTGCCTCTGTGCCCCTCACACACTCGTCTGCCTCTGTGCCCCTCACACACACGTCTGCCTCTGTGCCCCTCACACACACGTCTGCCTCTGTGCCCCTCACACACACGTCTGCCTCTGTGCCCCTCACACACACACGTCTGCCTCTGTGCCCCTCACACACACACGTCTGCCTCTGTGCCCCTCACACACTCGTCTGCCTCTGTGCCCCTCACACACACACGTCTGCCTCTGCGCCCCTCACACACACACGTCTGCCTCTGTGCCCCTCACACACACACGACTGCCTCTGTGCCCCTCACACACTCGTCTGCCTCTGTGCCCCTCACACACACACGTCTGCCTCTGCGCCCCTCACACACACGTCTGCCTCTGTGCCCCTCACACACTCGTCTGCCTCTGTGCCCCTCACACACACGTCTGCCTCTGTACCCCTCACACACACGTCTGCCTCTGTGCCCCTCACACACACGTCTGCCTCTGTGCCCCTCACACACACTCGTCTGCCTCTGTGCCCCTCACACAGGGTTAGTGGGTTAGCCCTGGGTTAATTGCAATAAGTTTTCATAATTCTGTTCTATATTTGGGTCCACTGTCACATCAGACGACAAGATCAGTCTGGACCTGGGGGAGCACACAAAGTTCTCCGTGTGGGTGTCCTTCTGCGAGATCTACAACGAGAACATCCACGACCTGCTGGAGGCGCTCCCGAGCAGCAGCCAGAGGAGGATGGTGCTGAGGTTGTCCCAGGATGTCAAAGGACACAGCTTTGTCAAAGGTAAGAACCATATGTGGTGTTCAGAGAGCAGGGTGCTTTCTGCCTCTGCCCCAGTCTGCGAGAGATCAGGTTTGACTCCTCCCTCTCTAAAGAGGAGGGACTCTCAGTGGATTTTTAACCAATCACAGAAGCCAATGAACATGCTTAGATATTAAAACGAGAGTTACGCGTGTACAAATGCACTTATGACTCCCTTTTTGCATGCAGAACTCGAGTAATACCAACTACATATGATAAGATAATCCTTTATTGTCCACACATGGGGAAATTTCGGTGTTACAACGCAGTAGATACAGAGGAAAAGGACATAACTTATAGGAAGTTTCAAAAAACACTCTTAATAGAAGAACTGGGGAGTATTTCGAGCTTTCCCTGTCTGAAAAATGCATTGTAACGTTGTGCCGGGGGTTCCTGTGCAGGCCTTACTGCAGATGACAGACGCTTGAGTCTGACGGAGGAAGTTAAGAATCTGTGCTTACAACATGGAAGGAGCTGATCAGAACATACAAACTAAACTAAGATATTAAAAATCTTGAACCTGTTGGTTTCAAGTCAAATAGCACAGACTTGAGATTTGTATTAACTCACATCTATGCTGGACCTTGAGTGTCACCCCCTGCAGGACACTCTGTCCCCTGCAGGACACTCTGTCCCCTGCAGGACACTCTGTCCCCTGCAGGACACTCTGTCCACTCTGGAGAGCAGCTTCAGTGACTGTTCCACCCTCGCTGTTTCTCAGACTCTATAACAAACACTGTTAGCCCTGAACACGTGTCAATCAGCTTCAGAATCATGTGCAATACTGTGACATAATGTCAATCATCCTGGTGCAATATGTTCTATGTATATAACAGCTGTAAATAAGTGTGTTATTTTTATTAGGAGGAAAGGTTTTTTATAAGCGTTTTTCTACAAGAGTGTTTTTTATTCAAGTTATGTTTTTTTATTGTTATACTTCTATGCCTAATCTATTTTGCAACACTGGAATTTCCTCATTTTGGGACAACTTAAAGGTCCTCTCATCTGATCTCATTTTCAGCCCATAGAGTAGTACGAGTAGCTATTGGCTAAATGTGTAGCATCAGCCCTACCATTTCTTTTGACAGGTACTTTGTTAGCAAGTATTGATGTTTCTTCAGAAAAAATACTTTTTCTGCACTAAAAGTTCTATGGACTGGAATGCATCAGCTAGATGAACTGGCCACCTTTTAGTCTCCATGACAACAGTCAGCGCTCAAGGAGCATTACCCGCACTATTTTACTGTTGGCCCATCCCTAGGCTTTATAGGCCTCTAATGTGCTCATGGGATGGTTTTACAGTATAAAGATGGCTCACATCCCTGTGCTTTGCTCAGATCTGCGCTGGGTGCACGTGGACACTGCCGAGGAGGCCTACAGAGTGCTCAAACTGGGCAAAAAGAATCAGAGCTTCTCCTCCACCAAACTCAACCAGCTCTCCAGCAGAAGGTAAGCTCAGCTCAAATGGCATTTTCTTTCTTACAGTCTGAAAAGAACTTATTTCAGCATCAGGCTTTGTGAGGATAGAATGCCCTTTGCTGGCAACAGTGGAGAACCTCACCCTATGATGCACCTACCTAACTAAAGGACTTTATTTCTATAGCACATTTTACAAACAACACAGTTTCCAAATTGCTGCACATAGTGAAAGAACATAAAAAGAGTTTACACAATGAATAAAACCATAAAATTGAAGGTGCCTCCAGTTTGATGTCCTTCTCAAATCTGCGTTTCAGTTTTATGCAGCTAAAATCTGGAACATTCTTCCTGAAGATGTGAGACAGGTTCTACTACTAATGTTCAAATCTAAGATAAAAACATTTTTGTTTAGCTGTGTTTGACTGAAAGGATTTTCTCTGCACTCTTCTTGTTGGGTGAAGCTCTTTGTATTACCTTGAGTATGACTTGTGCTCTACAAATCAACTTGCCTTCAAAATTGTTAAGAAAAGTAGGATTTTACAAAAAATAAGAATTTCACATTTCTTTTGACCGTCTTTTTAAATGTGATTTTTTTTTTTAATATGTGGTTCTTAGTATATTTATTATTATTATTATTATTATTATTATTATTATTACTATAGTACAAAATGTACACATACTTATGCCAAACTTTCTTTGAGACAGCGAGTTCTTCTACAAACATATTCTAAAAGTATATGTACTTCAGCTCAACACAGCACATTTTAAGTACCCACATATTGTGACATGAAGGTGTTTTTGATGTTGCTTTGTGGCTGTTTGGTTAAGGCGACAGCACATATGCCATGTTCAGCTGGTCACATTTCACGCTAAAAGTGTCTCAACAAAGCTTTTGGGCCAAAAACTGATGGTGTTTTTGTTTGTTGCAGTGTAAAGTTCTTGAATGTAAATGTCTTTCAGCCACAGTATTTTCTCCATTCGCATTTTGAGGATTGAAAAAGTCGGGACGCCGAGGGTTTCAGCCATCAGCGAGTCAGTATTTAATCCACCAGACAAAATGATGACTATGGATATATCCTTTTATATACATGGTTTATATTTTTTCTCTCTCTCTGTGACTGTAAATGACCCAAAGTGTGCTTTTTTGTGCAGACTTTGTTTATGTGACCTGGCTGGATCTGAGAGATGTGCCAAAACCCAGAACAAAGGGGAGCGTTTGAAGGAGGCTGGGAATATTAACTCTTCTCTCCTCATCTTGGGGAAATGCATCAGCGCGCTGCGGCACAACCAACAGGCAAAGTAAGGTCGTCGCTGCATGGATACAGTATCAATATATTCTGACAAACATGGGACCAATGGGGAATGCAAACATATGACCCGCAGTTGAAAACGGTTGCGGCGCTAGACTAGCTGTGATTCTAACTCTCACAGTATTCTCTATAATGGACCTTTAGAAGGGTTGACAGAGGTGATGAAGTTGGACACACTTTCCATGGATTTATCAGAAAACGTGTCATTTGGAGATGAGTATGTCAGAAGTGAATCAGGGTCATAGCTCCAATGTTTTCTCCTCACTTAGGAACATTTACAAATGCAAAACCACAGCTATTAATAAAACAAAGCAACGGCCATTATAACTTAAAGCCCTTTCAAGGGGAATAATATCTAAAGTATATGCATTTATTTATAATCTGGATAGCCAATCTACTAAATATATTAAAATTGAATTGGAAAGAGTAATTTTGTTTTGACAGGTGAAGAATGGGAAAATATATGTAATTCACAATGGAGGGCCACAGCATCTACAAAGTCAACAATTCTGTTTGAAGAATGTGACCTGTTTTTTTCATAACATCAGGTCAAAGTGCCCATTATTCACAAGGAAATGCTAACTGTTGGAGAAACTGTGGCACCAGGAGGCAAACCGCTCACATGTTTTGGGACTGTAGCTAAGCAACACAAAGATTCAGCTCCCTCCAAAGTTTTCTATCAGATTTAGGTCTGGAGATTAGTTAGGCCACTCCAGAATCTTACAGAGCCACTCCTTGGTTCTCCTGGCCGTGTGCTTCAGGTCATTGTCATGTTGGAAGACTCGGCCACGCCCCATCTTCAATGCTCTGACTGAGGGAAGGTTGTGGCCCAAAATCCCACACGCCATGGCCCGTTCATTCTCTCCTTAATACAGTGCAGTCGTCCTGTCCCCTGTGCAGAAAAGCACCCCCAAAGCGTGATGTTTCCTCCCACAAAGCATGATGTTTCCTCCCCCAAAGCGTGATGTTTCCTCCCCCAAAGCGTGATGTTTCCCTCCCCAAAGCGTGATGTTTCCTCCCCCAAAGCGTGATGTTTCCTCCCACAAAGCATGATGTTTCCTCCCCCAAAGCGTGATGTTTCCTCCCCCAAAGCGTGATGTTTCCCTCCCCAAAGCATGATGTTTCCTCCCCCAAAGCGTGATGTTTCCTCCCCCAAAGCGTGATGTTTCCTCCCCCAAAGCGTGATGTTTCCTCCCACAAAGCATGATGTTTCCTCCCCCAAAGCGTGATGTTTCCTCCCCCAAAGCGTGATGTTTCCCTCCCCAAAGCGTGATGTTTCCTCCCCCAAAGCGTGATGTTTCCTCCCCCAAAGCGTGATGTTTCCTCCCCCAAAGCGTGATGTTTCCCTCCCCAAAGCGTGATGTTTCCTCCCCCAAAGCGTGATGTTTCCTCCCCCAAAGCGTGATGTTTCCTCCCCCAAAGCGTGATGTTTCCTCCCCCAAAGCGTGATGTTTCCTCCCCCAAAGCGTGATGTTTCCTCCCCCAAAGCGTGATGTTTCCCTCCCCAAAGCGTGATGTTTCCTCCCCCAAAGCGTGATGTTTCCTCCCCCAAAGCGTGATGTTTCCTCCCCCAAAGCGTGATGTTTCCTCCCCCAAAGCGTGATGTTTCCTCAGACAAGTGCTCCAGGCGATCTCCCCAGGCGACGGTGCGTCGCTGCAGCCTTGTCCCCCTTGCAGGCCCAGGGGTTGCGGATTCTGCCCTATCTGGCCGCGAGCAGACGCTTCAAGATACAGAGACTGTGCTCAGGCATGTGGCCAACTTGGGGCTGCGGGTGAACTTGGCAAAGAGCTGCCTGGTGCTGTCACAGGTAGCTACTTTCCTCGACATGGTTCTCGATTTCTCGCTGGCGGACGAGGCCAGCCTACTGGGTCAAGACGCACAGGCTCACGACTGGCCCCCATTGCATTTCCCTCATTCCCCCTGATTCATCAGACACTTCTCGGGGTCCTTAAGGAGGGCCACAGTCTCCTGCTAGTGGCCCCGTTTTGGCCGGGGAGGACATGGTTTCCTCTGCTGCGCAGGCTCTGCTGCAGGCGGGATCTCATCACGGGATCTCACCACTCCAGAGAGAGGCCCAAAGTGCAAGTTGGTACAAACCCTGAAATCTGCTCAAACCCCATAAATTATATACTACAAAAAATGGATCATGCAGTGGACACCAGTCATTAGTCAAGCAGCAGGTATCACAATATTTAAGTCCCGTGTCTAATTGTGTCCTCTCCAGACTGCTCCAGCATGTTCCGTTCCGGGAGAGTAAGCTGACACACTACCTGCAGAGCTTCCTGTGTGGGCGGGGCCGAGCTTGTATGATCGTCAACATCAACCAGTGCGCCTCCATGTACGACGAGACGCTCAATGTGCTCAAGTTTTCTGCGGTCGCTCAGAAGGTACACACATACTCACAATGCCACTTCTTGCTTAACTGACTCTTAGCTTACTTAGTAGTTTACTACCCTACTGAAGGCAATAGTATGTGACATTTTTGAAGGGTTCGCCAACATTTTTGTTAACAGCAGCTACTTCTTAAAATCAACTTTGGTGAGCTTTTCATCTTGTTAGAACAGCGTTTCTTCATCAGTAATTAGCTCAAAGTTGCATTGTGATGTATTAATCCTGTATTGTCCTGCAACTGACGCTGAGGTGCTCAAAGACCCGTTTTCACCCACCCCAATCTCCACCCCCTTCCTGTACTTAATGTGATTATTTGAACAATGAAGACTCCATGTGACACTTGTGGAGTTTATGTCATGTGGCCTAATAATCGACTGCTGGGCGCTCAGTGGTGGAGTGGACGGCACACATGCCTGCTGCGTGGACAGGTCCAATGAAGCAGAAATTTCCCCTTTCTGTAAGCTGTTTTAGACCAATATTGTGGTTTACAGTGAACAAAATATAAAATAATTCTCTACTTATGTTATAGTTCAATACCAAGCATAATATGTCTCCTAGATACTGGTTCACTCTTGGGGCGAATGTGCCTTCTGCTGGGGTCTTGTTTTAACACAATGCCTCAAATACACTTGTGCTCCTTTAATCAAAGGTGTTGGTCTGGTTCCAGGTGGTTGTGTTGAACTCCAAAAACCAGCAGCTGCTGCCTGCGTGCACCTCCACTGAAGTGTCCTTTGTGCTGGACACTTCTGAGGAGCGTCCTATGAGGAGGAGGAGGAGTTCGCTCAGTGTGTGGGACACCAGCCTGGAGGATGTACAGGTGCCACATACTCATGTCCTGTTTTACCTTTTAATGAACATGTACAGTCTTTTGTAGTGGGGGCACCCATATGGACGTTTTGGACCAGGGGTGTCAGACATGCGTCAAATAATTCTAATTTATATTGATTAATTTCCAATTGATATATAGCATTTTTAGGGGTCAGGTCTAAGCCTAGGGAATGGTTGAGGGGAGAACAGTGTGCCGAGGCAGTTGGGTTACAATGGCAACTGCACGGGAAGGCGGTCCCTCATTTTGAACCTTAGAAATTAAAATCCAGGAATTTAAACCACAAACGGACCAATTGTAAAAATTAAAGTGCACTTCAACTTGTTCAATACTGCCTGTGCGGGCGAAAACAAAAGTTACCACTGTAACTACGGTTCTATGAATCCTGGATGACCGCCAGAGGCGGTGCATAAAGCACTGGATGACGAATATCAGCAGGGTCCCGAGGAATAGACAAAACCATAGCTCAATGGGACGCAGAAGAGTGTTGCCAGAGAACCTCTTCCAGCGGTTGTGGGGAAACCACATTCACCCTGTAAAATCGTGCAAAAGTATTGGGGGATGTCCAAGAGGCACAGATCACGTCCAAGGACACCCCGTTCATAGCGGCCCATGAAGTTGAGAGCCCCTTTGAGGAGATGCCACTCCGCAAAGGGGCTCTCAACTTCGTGTTGCACATGGGTATGACAGTATTCGTCTCCTTCACACAGCGAGGGTGGATCAGTCACTGAAGCTGCTCTCCAGAGTGGACAGAGTGTCCTGCAGGGGACAGAGTGTCCTGCAGGGGGCGACACTCATGGTCCAGCATAGATGTGAGTTTAGCCAGGACCCTTCTGTCCCCCACCTCTTGCACCGAGTCCAGAGGACAGTCCAGGACGGAGCTTTGTCCAGCTTCTTCCTCTCCCTCTCTGTGATGACCACACCTACAGGAGCTGATGCACCACAGAGGAGGAGAAGGTCTTCAGGAGTGGCCCTGTCAGGAGCGACCCTGTCAGGAGTGGCCCTGTCACTCCAAAAGACCTGAGTCTCCTCAGGAGGTAGAGCCGACTCTGGCTCTTCCTGTACAGTCTGTGTTATGAGTCCAGTCCAGTTTGTGGTTCAGATGAACACCAGGTCCTTGTATGAGTCACTCTCTCAATGTCCCGTCCCTGGATGTTCACTGGTGAGGGGGGCGTGGCCTCTGTGGAAGTCCACCAACATCTCCTTGGTCTTCCCCGCGTTGATGAGGAGGTGGTTCCGCTGACACCAGTCCACAAAGTCCTGCTCTTCAGCTCACTCCTCACCTGTGCTGCTGTGACAGTCAGTGGTTGGTAGGGGGACCGTGTGCTGGGGGGATGGGTGAGTCCAGGCGAAGTGGGGAGCTGATGGGCCGAAGCAAAGGTGTGAAGAGGAACGGGTGCGGCCCATTGTCCAGCTGTGGAAGAGAGAGCATGCAGCTGTGCAGAGGGAGGGGTCTGTGCAGGGGGAGGGGTCTGTGCAGGGGGAGGGGTCTGTGCAGGGGGAGGGGTCTGTGCAGGGGGAGGGGTCTGTGCAGGGGGAGTGGTCTGTGCAGGGGGAGGGGTGGGTGATTGATCAAATCTCAGGAAGTGAGAATTTAGCTCATTCACCAACTGTAGATCCCCCTCTGTTTGGACAGGGGGGATTTTGAAGCTTGAGATGGTTTTCAGGCTTCTCCACATTCCCTGAATGTTCTTCTGCTGCAGCTGCTCCTCCTCTTGTATCTTCTGCCTGATCTTCCTCCTCAGCTCCTTCTGCACAGTCCTCAGCTCCTCCTTGTTCCCTGACCTGAAGGCTCTCTTCTTCTCCTTCAGCAGAGCCCTCAGTTCACGGTTAATCCATGGCTTGTTGTTTGGAAAACACTGCACCGTCCGGGAGGGAACAATGTTCTCAAAACAGAAGTTGATGTAGTCCGTGATGCACTCTGTGATGGTGTTGATGTCCTCCCCATGTGGGTCATAAAGCTCAGTCCAGACAGTGGTGCTGAAGCAGTCCCTCAGAGCCTCCTCGCTCTCAGCAGACCACATATATAGATATAGATAGATATTTTTCACCTCTATATGGGAAATTCATGGGTAAACTCATATTTACACATTTTCACATTCATTGTTTTCAGCAGTTATAATATGTATTAGTGGCCTACAAAACATCAAAATGTATGTTTTATGATCATAGAGGAGCTAAAATTGTAATCAAACAGTTTGGCACAGTTGGCACATATTTGGATCACTTGTTCCAAATATACTTTTTGATACAAAAAAGGTCAAAGCACCAAAATGCTTCTGTTCCTAGAGATCTGAAACTTTACACAGTTGTTGTCATGACAACATCATGTACAGTGAACAGCATAAACACACAATGAAGTATGTCATGCTCAGGACCATTACACATGGACAATATTCAGGCGAGACTAAAAAAATGATGTTTTGTTCATGTTTGTGCGTCTGTAGTGTAAGTTCTGAAGCCCTGACAGTGTGACATGTGCACATCTGCAGAAACTAGAAGGCCTAAGCTTTCCCATGATGCATCACACTCACATGTGGAATGTAACATCCTCTTTTAATAAGCAATGACATGTGGGTCTGACCATTGTGCACAGGGCCAAATAGTAACAGGTTAACCAGATTAAATCAATTGTAAAGGTTTAAAATGTTTTCATATTGCCACATATTAGCAAGGCTAATGTTGTTGACAACAATATCAGTGTAGCATTGCTAAATGCTGATTGTTTGCTAGTTACTGCTTAGTGAATGTCCTTTTTCTCTTGTGTTGTCAGGAGGCTGAAGCTGACGAGTACGAGGCCAGCCTGATGGAGGACACCCAGAGCAGCTGTCTGGAGGACACTACAGGACATGAGGACATCCTCATCTCTAAAAAGACATACCAGGTCAGCCTTAATCCTATTATATACTCACTCAGTCTCTCTTTATATATATATAGATATATATATAGATATATCTATATCTCTATATCTATCCCTCTCGATCTCTCCAATGATGTCTCACTCATGTTGATCTGATCATATTTGAATAAGTTGTGGTCATTTGAATGTTACACGTCTGAAAAACTTTTACTGAGAAAACGCCCCCCAAACATTCCTGCCCTGTGTCACATGGAGGACAATGTGCTCATTTGCATCTCATTGAGATAAGCCCCTCCCCTCCTCACACTGTCACACTGACTCAGAACAACCTTAGATTTAAGAAATGTTTATTACACTAATCGCTAACGGTAACAATCTACACAAACACAGAGTTAAAGTGAAATTACATTTTCAGATTATCAAATCACATCTGTACCATCCAGAAGTCCAGTTGAATTTAAAAATAACATTTTATTCTAAATAATGTTGTTGGATTCTTAGAAAACAGGCCCTACTACCACCTCTCTACATTATCTACATCATTATAGTTATCACTTTTATTTTTTAATTTGCCCTTTTATTTTAAATGTACTTTTGATTCAGCTATTCAGCAGCTAGCTGTTAGCCCCGGAGCTAACCCGGAGGCAAAAGCCACGAAAACTAACGCCAAAGCACCATAAAACACACATAAAGCACGAGCCACACAACCCACGGGTCAAAAAATACAACATAATTATAGGATTTGTACAGAACAACGCCGAAAAATAAGCCACAGAGAAGCCGATAACAACAAACAACGAACATGGCGCTAGCCTAGCTCCCAACTTAGCTCGCGGCTAACAGGAAGATTTTGTCCATATCATTTTAGCATGCAGCAGGGATTGCAATGTATCTTGTGACTTCTTACGCCATGAGGACCGGGGGCACTTTCTTTTCGTCATCATAAGCTCTGGAGAAAGTCTGGAGAAATGAATGAAACAAATGTCTCCCGTAGGTTAGCTCCGTAGCTGCGTAGCTGCTGCTTAAGTAGCCATGTGCTCGCAGCCCATTGGTTGAAAAAATATCAACACTGAGCTGCTGCAGTTCATATGGAAAATAGGTAAAACCCCCGAGCGGAGCACGGAAAAGACCCGAAAACCACTCAATGTATACTTTTAACCAATACTGTTATCTGAAGCACGGAGTGGCTTCTACGGGACTTCAACTTGTACATTCTGCAAAAAAACGAAAATCTTTTTTGACTTTTTGCAATTTTCCGTGTGGTCAGGCACATATCTATATATCTATCTCTCTATAAATCTCTCTCTCTCTCTCTCTCTCTATAGATATACATCTGTCTCTATCTCTCTATATGATATAACAATATAGGTATATATATATATATATATATATATATATATGTTCTTTATTGGTAACACAAGAGTACTTTTAAGGTGTTATTTTGATAACACAGTAGCGCAGTAAAGTACAGTGTTAGTTTTCAAGGCTGTAATGAGGTAATGGTACGAGTTACTTTTAAAAGTAACGCTACCAAACACTGATAACAGTCGCTGCTGTGAGAATGGAGCTTTAAGACCAGGGTGAGGAGGATATAGAAGTGGAGGGACGAGCTTTGGTGACGGGGGCGCAGAGCTCAGAGTGATTTGAAAGAGCCTGAAAAAACAAGTCCTCCACACCTCTACACCACCGATATTCAACAAAATGACTTGCATCAATTTCATAGAAACACATTCTAAAGTAACCTCTGTGTGCTGCTGTTTCAGAGCCAGGTGGCGTTGCTGGGGCGGCTGCAGGTCCAGCTCAAACAGGAGCTGGACCACAGCCTGGTGATGGAGGCCAGGGTCAGAGAGGAGATCAGCAAAGAGTTCTCAGAGATCTTCTCTGAAATGCAGAAGGACTACGCGTAAGAGACCATATTTATTATTCCATTTTACCCTCATCAAAGGACTTGCGGTTAGGACAGAATATGAATCCTGAGGTCAGAACCCAGAGTGGGCCCAGATGACTCCAGGATGAGACATGTGTAGCATTAAGCTTTTAATATGGTCAGATTCATGTAGTAGATGCAGCTCATCGCTGAACCATGTAGTAGCAAGAACACACTGCACTGTGTTCCAAATGATGCTGCACAACAGAGTTTCAAACCATGTGATTGTTGTAAATGACTGGGGCACGAGCAGGTCAGAAACTCCACATACTTCAGAGGTCATTTTCACACCAGCTCCCCACGAGTCACGGCCACGAGTCACGGCCACGAGTCACGGCCACGAGTCACGGCCATGAGTCACGGCCACGAGTCACGGCCACGAGTCACGACACTCATCAGTGAACAGTGTTTGAAAATGAGTCTCTGTGCATTTCTGGATCCACAGGAGCCGTTTCTGCTTGTGAGCTTTGGTTAAGAGTGGCCCAGTAGAAGGGTTTATGCAGAACTGAAGCCTCTGGAGGATCTAACCCTTTAAGTTCAGTGACCTCCAGAGGCACCAGCAGCTTCACACACTGTTCACTTTGTCATTTCATTCTGCTGCTGCTCTTAAGAGATTTGTCTGGCAGCACTTGATTCACTTTCTTGGCATGATTTACCCCCAGATGTATCCCCTTGTCAGCTCTCACTCTCATACATGTCCCTTCAATCTGGAACATTCCCAGTGTCTTTGAAACCTGCCGTCATGAAGCTCTAAAGACACACCTCAGAGTGTATAAAGCTCTAAAGACACACCTCAGAGTGTATAAAGCTCTAAAGACACACCTCAGAGTGTATAAAGCTCTAAAGACACACCTCAGAGTGTATAAAGCTCTAAAGACACACCTCAGAGTGTATAAAGCTCTAAAGACACACCTCAGAGTGTATAAAGCTCTAAAGACACACCTCAGAGTGTATAAAGCTCTAAAGACACACCTCAGAGTGTATAAAGCTCTAAAGACACACCTCAGAGTGTATAAAGCTCTAAAGACACACCTCAGAGTGTATAAAGCTCTAAAGACACACCTCAGAGTGTATAAAGCTCTAAAGACACACCTCAGAGTGTATAAAGCTCTAAAGACACACCTCAGAGTGTATAAAGCTCTAAAGACACACCTCAGAGTGTATAAAGCTCTAAAGACACACCTCAGAGTGTATAAAGCTCTAAAGACACACCTCAGAGTGTATAAAGCTCTAAAGACACACTTCAGAGTGTATAAAGCTCTAAAGACACACCTCAGAGTGTATAAAGCTCTAAAGACACACCTCAGAGTGTATAAAGCTCTAAAGACACACCTCAGAGTGTATAAAGCTCTAAAGACACATCTCAGAGTGTATAAAGCTCTAAAGACACACCTCAGAGTGTATAAAGCTCTAAAGACACACCTCAGAGTGTATAAAGCTCTAAAGACACACTTCAGAGTGTATAAAGCTCTAAAGACACACCTCAGAGTGTATAAAGCTCTAAAGACACACCTCAGAGTGTATAAAGCTCTAAAGACACACCTCAGAGTGTATAAAGCTCTAAAGACACATCTCAGAGCTGTATAAAGCTCTAAAGACACACCTCAGAGTGGTATAAAGCTCTAAAGACACACCTCAGAGTGTATAAAGCTCTAAAGACACACCTCAGAGTGTATAAAGCTCTAAAGACACACCTCAGAGTGTATAAAGCTCTAAAGACACACCTCAGAGTGTATAAAGCTCTAAAGACACACCTCAGAGTGTATAAAGATCTAAAGACACACCTCAGAGTGTATAAAGCTCTAAAGACACATCTCAGAGTGTATAAAGCTCTAAAGACACACCTCAGAGTGTATAAAGCTCTAAAGACACACCTCAGAGTGTATAAAGCTCTAAAGACACACCTCAGAGTGTTATAAAGCTCTAAAGACACACCTCAGAGTGTATAAAGCTCTAAAGACACACCTCAGAGTGGTATAAAGCTCTAAAGACACACCTCAGAGTGGTATAAAGCTCTAAAGACACACCTCAGAGTGTTATAAAGCTCTAAAGACACACCTCAGAGTGTATAAAGCTCTAAAGACACACCTCAGAGGGTATAAAGCTCTAAAGACACACCTCAGAGCGATATAAAGCTCTAAAGACACACCTCAGAGTGTATAAAGCTCTAAAGACACACTAACTCTTTTCAGCTTTTAACTGGGCACTTGTGTGAAAGAGGCCATCATATCAAAAGAAGTGAAGGAGCGACTGGACTGTGCCTCATATAGACCTATTTCTATTATGAATGTGACTATCTTTTATACACCTCATTTATGTCCAAAAGAATGGAACAAATCCTCCCAAACTAAATCCACAAAGATCAGACAGGATTCATGACAAACGACAAACACAAGACGACAAGACGATCCTTGCACACATGAGACAAACACAAACACAACTAAACAAAGCAGTAATAATCAGTTCGGACGCTGAGAAAGTTTTTGAATCTGTATTTGCATGAACTATACATTTCCATACATAATCTGATAGTTTCTTCAAAATATAGGTCCAATCTCTGGCTACACATTAAATGTACAAAAAAAGGTGCAATTCTCTTTTTGCACCCCCTTTGACACTTAGAAAGACATATCCATTTAAATGGTAATCAACAGTTTGAGAAGTGCTTTTCACTATTTAAAAATAAAAAAGTCTAGGACTCTTGTTCTATCCTCGAGTCTAAACCAAAGGCTGTACAGGCGTTACTGCAGATGAGGAGGTGGAAAACCCCTGGGTAAAACCTGTGTTTTGGAGCTAATCAAAATAGATACAGTGGCAAAACAGTATTTAGTCAGCCACCAATTGTGCAAGTTCTCCCTCTTAAAAAGAGGGAGGCCTGTCATTTTCATCAGGAATACACTTAAACTATGTGAGACTTAGTGAGAAATAAATCCACACATTTTTTAAGAATTTATTAGTAATATTACTAAACTAGTAAAATAAGTATTTGGTCAACAAAAGTTCATCTCAATACTTTTTATATATCATACTTTTCAGGCTATACAAGCACGAAATGTACAAAGAAAATAGAAATTGTCCACATACAACCACAGGTGGCCACGTTGTAACCAGATATTATAGTACACAACAGTGACACGCCTGTTTTCTTCTGAACCGGGGCTCGTGGACCAATTGGACTCATTTCTCCATGAATATGAGTCTGATCATAATAAAACACAGCGTTTTGAAGCTTCAAATACAGAGAACATGACGTGTCCCCTGGACAGTGCTTCCTCTGATGTCTTCTTCTACAGGGTGTCCAACACTTGCACTTCCTGCTAGTGCCAGTCAAATCTATAAGTTCAACTCACTGTTATAATGACCGCAGAGTTCAAAGTGTTAAAGTCTGTTAAGTACGGTACTCTTTTGTTGGCAATGACAAATGTTTTCTGTAAGTCTCTGCAAGGTTTTTACACACTGTTGCTGGTCGTTTGAACTATATGATGAATACTATTGAACAAATAGAAATGAAGGTTTTGTCTCACTGGTGCTGTGTGAAGCACTTTGACTTATGCTCTACAAATGAACTTGCCCGGCCTAGTTTGGCTCATTCCTCCTGCAGATCTCCTCTAGAGCAGTGATGTTTTGGGGCTGTCGCTGGGCAACGCAGACTTTCAACTTCCTCCAAAGATTTTCTTGAGATCTGGAGACTGGACTTGAGGACCTTGAAATGCTTCTTACAGAACTCTGTTGAGGGTTTGGATCATTGTCATGCTGCGTTTCATCTTCAAGGCCCTCGCTGATGGACGGAGGTTTGACCACATTCATTCTGTCTTTACGCCCACCAGACGTCCTGGTCCCTTCACAGAAACACATGGTCCCGCCCCTACAGCACGATGATCCCGCCCCTACAGCACCATGTTCCCCCGCCCCTACAGCACGATGATCCCGCCCCTACAGCACAATGTTCTCGCCCCTACAGCACGATGATCCCGCCCCTACAGCACAATGTTCTCGCCCCTACAGCACGATGATCTCGCCCCTACAGCACGATGTTCCCGCCCCTACAGCACAATGATCCCGCCCCTACAGCACGATGGTCCCGCCCCCACAGCACGATGATCCCGCCCCTACAGCACGATGGTCCCGCCCCTACAGCACGATGATCCCGCCCCTACAGCACCATGTTCCCGCCCCTACGGCACCATGTTCCCGCCCCTACGGCACCATGTTCCCGCCCCTACAGCACCATGTTCCCGCCCCTACGGCACCATGTTCCCGCCCCTACAGCACCATGTTCCCGCCCCTACGGCACCATGATCCCGCCCCTACAGCACCATGTTCCCGCCCCTACGGCACCATGTTCCCGCCCCTACAGCACCATGTTCCCCCGCCCCTACAGCACGATGATCCCGCCCCTACAGCACAATGTTCTCGCCCCTACAGCACGATGATCTCGCCCCTACAGCACGATGTTCCCGCCCCTACAGCACAATGATCCCGCCCCTACAGCACGATGGTCCCGCCCCTACAGCACGATGATCCCGCCCCTACAGCACGATGGTCCCGCCCCTACAGCACGATGATCCCGCCCCTACAGCACCATGTTCCCGCCCCTACGGCACCATGTTCCCGCCCCTACGGCACCATGTTCCCGCCCCTACGGCACCATGTTCTCGCCCCTACAGCACGATGATCCCGCCCCTACAGCACGATGATCCCGCCCCTACAGCACCATGTTCCCGCCCCTACGGCACCATGTTCCCGCCCCTACAGCACCATGTTCTCGCCCCTACAGCACGATGATCCCGCCCCTACAGCACCATGTTCTCGCCCCTACAGCACGATGATCCCGCCCCTACAGCACCATGTTCTCGCCCCTACAGCACGATGATCCCGCCCCTACAGCACCATGTTCTCGCCCCTACAGCACGATGATCCCGCCCCTACAGCACCATGTTCCCGCCCCTACAGCACGATGATCTCGCCCCTACAGCACGATGTTCCCCCGCCCCTACAGCACGATGTTCCCGCCCCTACGGCACGATGTTCCCGCCCCTACAGCACGATGATCCCGCCCCTACAGCACCATGTTCTCGCCCCTACAGCACCATGTTCTCGCCCCTACAGCACGATGATCCCGCCCCTACAGCACGATGATCCCGCCCCTACAGCACGATGTTCCCGCCCCTACAGCACGATGATCCCGCCCCTACAGCACGATGTTCCCCCGCCCCTACAGCACGATGTTCCCGCCCCTACAGCACGATGTTCCCGCCCCTACAGCACGATGTTCCCGCCCCTACAGCACGATGATCCCGCCCCTACAGCACGATGATCCCGCCCCTACAGCACCATGTTCCCGCCCCTACGGCACGATCTTCCCGCCCCTACGGCACTATGTTCCCGCCCCTACGGCACCATGTTCCCGCCCCTACGGCACGATGTTCCCGCCCCTACGGCACGATGTTCCCGCCCCTACAGCACGATGATCCCGCCCCTACAGCACGATGATCCCGCCCCTACAGCACCATGTTCCCGCCCCTACAGCACCATGTTCCCGCCCCTACAGCACCATGTTCCCGCCCCTACGGCACGATGATCCCGCCCCTACGGCACGATGTTCCCGGCCCTACAGCACGATGTTCCCGCCCCCCTACAGCACGATGTTCCCGCCCCTACAGCACGATGTTCCCGCCCCTACAGCACCATGTTCCCGCCCCTACAGCACGATGATCCCGCCCCTACAGCACGATGTTCCCGCCCCTACAGCACGATGTTCCCCCGCCCCTACAGCATGATGTTCCCGCCCCTACAGCACGATGTTCCCGCCCCTACAGCACGATGATCCCGCCCCTACAGCACGATGATCCCGCCCCTACAGCACGATGATCCCGCCCCTACAGCACGATGATCCCGCCCCTACAGCACGATGATCCCGCCCCTACAGCACGATGTTCCCGCCCCTACAGCACGATGTTCCCGCCCCTACAGCACGATGATCCCGCCCCTACAGCACGATCTTCCCGCCCCTACAGCACTATGATCCCGCCCCTACAGCACGATGATCCCGCCCCTACAGCACGATGATCCCGCCCCTACAGCACGATGTTCCCGCCCCTACAGCACGATGATCCCGCCCCTACAGCACGATGATCCCGCCCCTACAGCACGATGTTCCCGCCCCTACAGCACGATCTTCCCGCCCCTACAGCACCATGTTCCCGCCCCTACAGCACCATGTTCCCGCCCCTACAGCACCATGTTCCCGCCCCTACGGCACCATGTTCCCGCCCCTACGGCACCATGTTCCCGCCCCTACGGCACGATGTTCCCGCCCCTACGGCACGATGTTCCCGCCCCTACGGCACGATGATCCCGCCCCTACGGCACAATGTTCCCGGCCCTACAGCACGATGTTCCTACAGCACGATGTTCCCGCCCCCCTACAGCACAATGTTCCCGCCCCCCTACAGCACAATGTTCCCGCCCCTACAGCACGATGATCCCGCCCCTACAGCACCATGTTCCCGCCCCTACAGCACGATGATCCCGCCCCTACAGCACGATGTTCCCGCCCCTACAGCACGATGTTCCCGCCCCTACAGCACGATGATCCCGCCCCCCTACAGCACCATGTTCCCGCCCCTACAGCACGATGATCCCGCCCCTACAGCACGATGTTCCCGCCCCTACAGCACGATGTTCCCGCCCCTACAGCACGATGTTCCCGCCCCTACAGCACGATGATCCCGCCCCTACAGCATGATGTTCCCGCCCCTACGGCACAATGTTCCCGGCCCTACAGCACGATGTTCCTACAGCACGATGTTCCCGCCCCCCTACAGCACAATGTTCCCGCCCCCCTACAGCACAATGTTCCCGCCCCTACAGCACGATGATCCCGCCCCTACAGCACCATGTTCCCGCCCCTACAGCACGATGATCCCGCCCCTACAGCACGATGTTCCCGCCCCTACAGCACGATGTTCCCGCCCCTACAGCACGATGATCCCGCCCCCCTACAGCACAATGTTCCCGCCCCTACAGCACGATGATCCCGCCTCTACAGCACCATGTTCCCGCCCCTACAGCACGATGTTCCCGCCCCTACAGCACGATGTTCCCGCCCCTACAGCACGATGATCCCGCCCCTACAGCACGATGTTCCCGCCCCTACAGCACGATGTTCCCGCCTCTACAGCACGATGTTCCCGCCCCTACAGCACGATGTTCCCGCCCCTACAGCACGATGATCCCGCCCCTACAGCACGATGATCCCGCCCCTACGGCACCATGTTCCCTCCCCTACGGCACCATGTTCCCGCCCCTACGGCACCATGTTCCCGCCCCTACGGCACGATGTTCCCGCCCCTACGGCACGATGATCCCGCCCCTACGGCACGATGTTCCCGGCCCTACAGCACGATGTTCCCGCCCCCCTACAGCACAACGTTCCCGCCCCCCTACAGCACGATGTTCCCGCCCCTACAGCACGATGATCCCGCCCCTACAGCACCATGTTCCCGCCCCTACAGCACGATGATCCCGCCCCTACAGCACGATGTTCCCGCCCCTACAGCATGATGTTCCCGCCCCTACAGCACGATGTTCCCGCCTCTACAGCACGATGTTCCCGCCCCTACAGCACGATGTTCCCGCCCCTACAGCACGATGATCCCGCCCCTACAGTACAATGTTCCCGCCCCTACAGCACGATGTTCCCGCCCCTACAGCACGATGTTCCCGCCCCTACAGCACGATGTTCCCGCCCCTACAGCACGATGTTCCCGCCCCTACAGCACGATGTTCCCGCCCCTACAGCACGATGTTCCCGCCCCTACAGCACGACGTTCCCGCCCCTACAGCACGATGTTCCCGCCCCTACAGCATGATGTTCCCACAGCATGATGTTCCCGCCCCTACAGCACGATGTTCCCCCGCCCCTACAGCACGATGATCCCGCCTCTACAGCACGATGTTCCCGCCCCTACAGCACGATGTTCCCGCCCCTACAGCACGATGTTCCCGCCCCTACAGCACGATGATCCCGCCCCTACAGCACCATGTTCCCGCCCCTACAGCACCATGTTCCTACAGCACGATGTTCCCGCCCCTACAGCACCATGTTCCCGCCCCTACAGCACCATGTTCCTACAGCACGATGTTCCCGCCCCTACAGCATGATGTTCCCGCCCCTACAGCAAGATGTTCCCCCGCCCCTACAGCACGATGATCCCGCCCCTACAGCACAATGTTCCCGGCCCTACAGCACGATGTTCCCGCCCCCCTACAGCACAATGTTCCCGCCCCTACAGCACGATGATCCCGCCCCTACAGCACCATGTTCCCGCCCCTACAGCACGATGTTCCCGCCCCTACAGCACGATGTTCCCGCCCCTACAGCACGATGATCCCGCCCCTACAGCACGATGTTCCCGCCCCTACAGCACGATGTTCCCGCCCCTACAGCACCATGTTCCCGCCCCTACAGCACGATGTTCCCGCCTTTACAGCACGATGTTCCCGCCCCTACAGCACGATGTTCCCGCCCCTACAGCACGATGATCCCGCCCCTACAGCACGATGTTCCCGCCCCTACAGCACCATGTTCCCGCCCCTACAGCATGATGTTCCTACAGCACGATGTTCCCGCCCCTACAGCACGATGTTCCCGCCCCTACAGCACGATGTTCCCGCCCCTACAGCACGATGTTCCCGCCCCTACAGCACGATGATCCCGCCCCTACAGCACGATGTTCCCGCCCCTACAGCATGATGTTCCCGCCCCTACAGCACGATGTTCCCGCCCCTACAGCACGATGTTCCTACAGCACGATGTTCCCGCCCCTACAGCACGATGTTCCCGCCCCTACAGCACGATGTTCCCGCCCCTACAGCATGATGTTCCTACAGCATGATGTTCCCGCCCCTACAGCATGATGTTCCCGCCCCTACAGCACGATGTTCCCGCCCCTACAGCACGATGTTCCCACCCCTACAGCACAATGTTCCCGCCCCTACAGCACGATGTTCCCGCCCCTACATTATGATGTTCCCGCCCCTACAGCACGATGTTCCCGCCCCTACAGCACGATGTTCCTACAGCACGATGTTCCCGCCCCTACAGCACGATGTTCCCGCCCCTACAGCACGATGTTCCTACAGCACGATGTTCCCGCCCCTACAGCACGATGTTCCCGCCCCTACAGCACGATGTTCCCGCCCCTACAGCATGATGTTCCTACAGCATGATGTTCCCGCCCCTACAGCATGATGTTCCTACAGCATGATGTTCCCGCCCCTACAGCATGATGTTCCTACAGCATGATGTTCCCGCCCCTACAGCATGATGTTCCTACAGCACAATGTTCCCGCCCCTACAGCACGATGTTCCCGCCCCTACAGCACGATGTTCCCGCCTCTACAGCACAATGTTCCCGCCCCTACAGCACGATGTTCCCGCCTCTACAGCACGATGTTCCCGCCCCTACAGCATGATGTTCCCGCCCCTACAGCACCATGTTCCCGCCCCTACAGCACCATGTTCCCGCCCCTACAGCATGATGTTCCCGCCTCTACAGCACGATGTTCCCGCCCCTACAGCACGATGTTCCCGCCCCTACAGCATGATGTTCCCGCCCCTACAGCATGATGTTCCCGCCCCTACAGCACGATGTTCCCGCCCCTACAGCACGATGTTCCTACAGCACGATGTTCCCGCCCCTACAGCACGATGTTCCCGCCCCTACAGCATGATGTTCCTACAGCACGATGTTCCCGCCCCTACAGCACGATGTTCCCGCCCCTACAGCACGATGTTCCCGCCCCTACAGCACGATGATCCCGCCCCTACAGCACGATGTTCCCGCCCCTACAGCACGATGATCCCGCCCCTACAGCACGATGTTCCCGCCCCTACAGCATGATGTTCCCGCCCCTACAGCACGATGATCCCGCCCCTACAGCACGATGTTCCCACCCCTACAGCACCATGTTCCCACCCCTACAGCACCATGTTCCCGCCCCTACAGCACGATGTTCCCGCCCCTACAGCACGATGTTCCCGCCCCTACAGCACGATGTTCCCGCCCCTACAGCACGATGTTCCTACAGCACGATGTTCCCGCCCCTACAGCATGATGTTCCTACAGCACGATGTTCCCGCCCCTACAGCACGATGTTCCCGCCCCTACAGCACGATGTTCCCGCCCCTACAGCACGATGATCCCGCCCCTACAGCACGATGTTCCCGCCCCTACAGCATGATGTTCCCGCCCCTACAGCATGATGTTCCCGCCCCTACAGCACGATGATCCCGCCCCTACAGCACGATGTTCCCGCCCCTACAGCATGATGTTCCCGCCCCTACAGCATGATGTTCCCGCCCCTACAGCACGATGTTCCCCCCCCTACAGCACGATGTTCCTACAGCACGATGTTCCCGCCCCTACAGCACGATGTTCCCGCCCCTACAGCATGATGTTCCTACAGCACGATGTTCCCGCCCCTACAGCACGATGTTCCCGCCCCTACAGCACGATGTTCCCGCCCCTACAGCACGATGATCCCGCCCCTACAGCACGATGTTCCCGCCCCTACAGCATGATGTTCCCGCCCCTACAGCATGATGTTCCCGCCCCTACAGCATGATGTTCCCGCCCCAGGCTTCACAGTAGGTGTGATGTTCTGTGATGCAACGTAGCATTCTTTTCCATGCAAACACAACGAGTTGAGCTTTTACCAAAACGTTCTATTTTGGTTTCATCTGACCACATGGCATTCTCCCAATCCTCTTGTGGATCATCCAAATGGCCCTTGTAAACTTCAGATGGGCCTGGACAGGTGCTGGCTTAGGCAGGGGGACACGCCTGGCACTGCAGGATTTGAGTCCCTGGCGTCGTAGTGTCTTTCTTATGTTGGCCTTTGTTTCTTAGCTCTCTGCAGGTCATGCACTAGTTCCGCTCGTGGTGTTCTGGGAGTTATGCTCACCGTTCTTTTGATCATTTAGACCCCACAGGGTGAGATCTTGCATGGGGCCCCAGGTCGAGGGAGATTATCACTAGACTTGTGTGTCTTCCATTTTCTAATAAAATGTCTTTGGTGCTTTGTTGATCTCAGTCCAGTCATTCTGAGCAACAGTACAACCAAAAATCAAAACTCTTGTTGCCACAGTTTCTGCTGCGGTCTTGACTTTTGTCTGCTCTCTGTTCGCTCTCTGCTCTTAGTTAGTTTCATTGTGTTCTTTCTCTTTTTATTTACCTGCCCAGGTACTACTATAATCTACAAAACCTCCCCCGACAGATATAGCCAAATGGAAGAGCGTGGTAATAAGTGTAACATGTAAAGTGTTCCAAATATATTGAGGTTTGTTTTCCATAGGATTGCAGGGGATTAGATGGGATTAACGGGGATTACGCTGTGTTCTCATTCCTTATGTAACTCTGGTGATGCTTAGTGAGCGTTTGGCACGAGAGAGGGAGATCCTGGAGGAGCGCGCAGAGAAACGTCTGGAGATCTTCAAGAACCTCAGCGAGAAGATGTCCAGAGAGGGACCATACCAGGACGGCCACGCCGACATGGTAACCAGCTCTTCATTTGACCTGCTGTTTAGATGAAGTGACACACTCTGTATCAGAGCGAGAACAAGGCAACTGAAAACTCAAATGGAATGTCAGCGCCATGATAGGTTTATGTTTATTTTGACTTTGCTGCACCAGTTTGGGACAAATAAAGGTGCTTTGATCACAGCAAAATGTAATGTAAGAGCTGCAACAAGCTAACCTTTTAATTGTAACTAATGGATTACCTAACTAATTGTCAGCTAATGCTGTGTTGCTGCTGTGGCTAATATTTCTAATTCTATATTCTAATATTCTATTGTCTCTGCAAAGAAAATTAAACTAAATATTTTTTTCAAAGTAATGTTTACAAATTCACTTTTTACTTGTTCTTTATTGTTTATAACTCAATTTATTTATCTTAGAAATAAAATAATTTGTTGCATAATTTTGCAAACATACAGCCATATTTTAGCCTAATTGCTCTACTATTCCGATTTTTACTCCTTAATTGAAAAAAGAGGAAGACAAAAACCCCCAAAATATTGGCACCAAATATTTTTTTGAATTTGGCCAATACTGCCCATCTTTAATATTTGGTGTAAAGACTTATTTATGCATAAATATGCTCCACCAGGATCAACAAATGGCTTCCCTTCAACTTCATCTGTTCAAACTTTGATAGGTAGTTGCAGCCATATATGAAATGATCCCAGTTAAATCATACTTTTGATGTGGTGGTTTCAGTCGGTGCTTTACGGCCCCTGAGCATGTATAGAGTGGGAAGTCCTCTACTGGCCTGGATGTTGATCCTTCAGCGCCGCTGAGCGCTGCCTCTGCGTTTCGGGGCTCTTTCTTTTGTCTGTTTTTGGGTGTAAATTTTGTCTGCTCTTACACCCGTGAAGAGCTCTTCTCCATCAGGACCTCAACTCCTACGGATCTAGTTCTAGTTGTTTTAGCATCTGCTTCAGAAATAGCCCATCTCTTGGCTAAAAGTGTGAGACGCCGCAGAAGTGGAAAGTGAGTGAGGGTCCTTGTGCGCCTTTGGAAACGCGCCACACGAACGCCCTTACCTGGGATTTTCCTCCCTAACGTGAACTCACTTCCCGACAAACTGGATGAACTGGCGCTGCTGATGAGACGAAACAGGGACTTGTCTTCATCTCCTGTTTTGTGTTTCACGGAGACGTGGCTCAGCGAGGCCGTCCTGGACGGCGGCGTGGAGCTGGAGGGCTTCCAGCTGCTCCGCTCTGACCGGCTGAGAGATCCATCCAGAGAGAAAATACGAGGTGGATGAGTCTGTTTCTACATCAGTAGATGTAGAAACGTCTGAACACCGCCTGGTCTTCAGACGTGACCGTGATCTCCAAACACTGCTCTCGAATCTCTCTTCATCAAATGTAAACCATTCTACTCCTCGTGAGTTTGCCTCATTCATTCTGGCCGCCCTTTACATCCCGCCGAGCGTGAACGTGCAGAAGGCACAGCGCTCGTGGAGCAGGTTCTGAGTGTGGAGAGGAGCCTCCAGGACTCCTTGTGTTTCATCCTGTGCAATTTTAACAAGGGGAATCTCAGCCACAAACTACCAAAGTACAGACACTTTATTAAACCCCGACCAGAGAACAGAACACACTGGATCAACAATACACAACTCTCAGCAACGCCTTCCACGCCGTGGGCCGAGCCGCGCTGGGCTCGTCAGATCACGATGCGTTAATGTGTAATGGCCTAAAACGTGGTATGACATGTAACGCTGATCCGTTTCAAATAGTATGAAAAGGGAAACAAACAGAACCAAGAAGCCAGGGTGTTTCTATCCCTTATGTCTCTGGACTGTGAGAAAAAACTGCAAAGAATTTCAGACAGCACATACTTCCTGTTAATTTTAAACCAGGAAACACTTTTAGACAAAAACATGTTCATCCTAAGGACAAGATGCAAGACAGAAACAGAACAATGTAGTTTATTCTGTCCAATGCAGTGAAGAAAAGTGTAAAGAGCGTTACATAGTGAGACTAAAGAGCCTCTACACAAGAGGCTCTATCAGCACGTCAGACACTGGAGTTCAGGACCACAGAGCGCCGTGCATTTCCATCTTGAAGCCACTAATCACTCGATCAAATGTTTACTTATTTTGAAACATATAACAAAAGAAAACCTAGAACAAAACAAGACTTGAGAGAATAGACACAAACCAACATAAGTAGACAATCCATTTTGTCCACAGTCGGTCAAATTTGTCCATTTTCAAATTAAGTCCAAATGTAATCTTCTCCATTTTATGAATGTCCATTATAATGTCATTCCAGTCTTTGATCGTCAATGCATTTTGTGTCATCCATTTCCCCGTGAGGGCCTTTTTCAGAGAGAGCTGCTGGTTGTGTCCATGGCAGGAGTCCTGACACCAATCCTCAGAAGGAACTGGATATATACCCTCCCTGGCTCACCACGCCAGCCAACATGGAGCATAAAGTCTGATGTGAAACACAGATAAATCATGTCATCAGTCTCTTCAAATGAACAGAAATGTATCACCATCTGACCTCAACCAGAACTCACATGCCCCACACTGGAGGCTCCATCTCTCATGTTGTTTAGTTCTGTGTTTTCCTCATCTTCCTGAGGAGCACCTCTGCTTCTCCTGGTGTTCTGAGGAGCACCTCTGCTTCTCCTGGTGTTCTGAGGAGTACCTCTGCTTCTCCTGGTGTTCTGAGGAGCACCTCTGCTTCTCCTGGTGTTCTGAGGAGCACCTCTGCTTCTCCTGGTGTTCTGAGGAGCACCTCTGCTTCTCCTGGTGTTCTGAGGAGCACCTCTGCTTCTCCTGGTGTTCTGAGGAGCACCTCTGCTTCTCCTGGTGTTCTGAGGAGCACCACTGCTTCTCCTGGTGTTCTGAGGAGCACCACTGCTTCTCCTGGTGTTCTGAGGAGCACCTCTGCTTCTCCTGCTGTTCTGAACACATTTTCACCAGAGGAGTTGTGGGGAAAGTGAACCCATGTCTCAGTTTTCTCCTCCTGAGCTCTTCACAGATGTGGTTGAACTTTTGCTGCTGTTGACAAAACTTGTATGGAATATCTGGAGCATGCCTTTGTACTGGAGGTCTCCTTAAACTCTTGCAGTCTTCAAGACATGCTCATTCACACGATTGTAAAAAAAAAACTCATCATCAGGCCTCATGGTTTATCAGCTGCTGGTCTTGATTCCCCAGACGTTGTGCTCTTTCAATTATGATGGGAAGGACTTCAAGTCCTGAGGCATCAAGGAGCTCAGGAATGATCTTCTCCAAAAAGCTTTCTGTATCCTAGGCTTGTGGGCGTAGAAGGAGAGGAACATTCTTCTCCTTCTATTCCCTCAGGTTAGGACGACTGGACCAAACCCAGGAACCTCATTTTTCATGTTATTGCTCACTGACTCCAGCGTGGTCACTCTGGCCCACAGCGCTTCCATCTGGCCCACAGCGCCTCCATCTGGCCCACAGCGCTTCCATCTGGCCCACAGCGCCTCCATCTGGCCCACAGCGCTTCCATCTGGCCCACAGCGCCTCCATCTGGCCCACAGCGCCTCCATCTGGCCCACAGCGCTTCCATCTGGCCCACAGCGCCTCCATCTGGGCCACAGCGCCTCCATCTGGCCCACAGCGCCTCCATCTGGGCCCACAGCGCCTCCATCTGGGCCCATAGCGCCTCCATCTGGGCCCTTACTGTCTGCAGATCGTCCGTATTGTCTGAAACACGCAGCTCAGCTTCCTCAACGCGTGCTCCGGTTATTCCTTCAGCTTTAGCTGGGACTCAGTCGGTCCCTTATCTGCCTGAAGAGTGGGTCCAGCTCGCCTCAGTCGGTCCCTCATCTGCCTGAAGAGTGGGTCCAGCTCCAGTCTCCTCGTGTCCGTCTGTCCGTCTGTGAGAGTCGGATCTCTCCTTCACTGGAACTCCTCCAGGTTTCTACGCTTTTTCCCAAGGAGGTTTTTTTGTAGTTTTTCCTGGCCGAGAAGGAGAGTCTAAGGACAGAGGACCCTGGGACATCGTCCCTCGCCACCACAGACATTGTCTGACTCCATCGCCACCACAGACATTGTTGATTCGCCCCTCAGAGGCGACTGTTGTTGTGATTTTGGGCCTTACAAAAATAAATTGAATTGAATTGAAGCAGTCACTGCCTCTGACACTGTCGGAGCTATGGTAGCTAACAACTCTGCTCTCAGAGACTCCATGGCACGCTGCACTTTGGACATCTAGAGCCACAGCCGATGACAAATTACGTTCTCTTCCCCTTTCGAAGCAAAGAAGTCATGAGAGTCTCCATCCGGATCGGCGGGACTCCACGTCTCCGGCAGGGAAGGAGCCCGGCTCTGTTTGTTAGCCATGTTAGCGTCGTTGGCCTCGCTACCTTGTGATGGGGGCTGTTTTCCAATTGAGCCTTGGGCCATCAGCTTTGTTTGTTTTGGTCCCGTGGAGCTACAGGACTTGTGTCTTCCTTGTTTACTCATCTCTCTTCCTTGTTCTTTGGGATTAGGTGGGTCAAACGATGATTTTAAAACCACGTTTTGCAGCAGCGGTGTGAGGTACGTCCACTCATGACCGGAAGTCAGAAAACCCCTCTTTAAACACAAATGTCTAGAACAGTATCCAGATGATACAACTGAATCTTTTTCTACAAAGTTGATGATCATAGACACTTGTATATTCCGAAACAATTCCCTCATTGCCATGCGCATCCCGATACATTTTTGAAAAAAGGGTCTTAAAAATGTACCAAATGGTGATGTTTTTACTCTGGATATGAAAATGTATGACATTTCATGTTTATCCATAAAGCACTTCTTTATAGTTCCATTCTGCTCTAATCACTTAATACATCCAACTGATCCAAATCGAAATATAAGGAACACATTCTAGTAAAGTATTGTATGTTTCATGGTCAGAACATGCTGCAGCAGCATCTTCTGCACAGATCAGCTTCTGCTCAGGTCCAGAGGAGCTTCTGCTCAGGTCCAGAGGAGCTTCTGATCAGGTCCAGAGGAGCTTCTGATCAGGTCCAGAGGAGCTTCTGCTCAGGTCCAGAGGAGCTTCTGATCAGGTCCAGAGGAGCTTCTGATCAGGTCCAGAGGAGCTTCAGATCAGGTCCAGAGGAGCTTCTGATCAGGTCCAGAGGAGCTTCTGCTCAGGTCCAGAGGAGCTTCTGATCAGGTTCAGAGGAGCTTCTGATCAGGTCCAGAGGAGCTTCTGATCAGGTCCAGAGGAGCTTCTGATCAGGTTCAGAGGAGCTTCTGATCAGGTCCAGAGGAGCTTCTGATCAGGTCCAGAGGAGCTTCTGCTCAGGTCCAGAGGAGCGCTGCACAAACCCCAGATAAAAAGTACTATTCCACCTCGTTTAAAAACTACGGGCCACAAAACTCTTTTAAAAAATAAATAAATAAGGCTGAGGCGGCCCCAAATAAATTGTCTGTTTGCTGTAACCCGACCCACCATTTTTCAAGTGGGTAGGTAGGTAGGTAAATCCTTTTTTTTTTTTTTTACTTTTGAAGGCAAAAAAAAATAACCAAAATTAATTGTATGTTTGGTGTAACCCTACCATTTTTTTTCAAGTGGTTAGGGAGGAAGTCAAATTCTCTTTTTTTTTTTTTTTTAAACGATAATTTGCCTATGAAATTAAGTTAATATTATCATTTATCAAAAGAGATGCTACCCTAAATGTACAAAACCAAAAAATGAATAAGTCTACCCAATAAACTATTTTTTATAGGGCAAATTATTTTATTTTTTGGCCATTTTCATGTCGTAGAATCGTCGACGTCTTGGTCATCATTATGACAAATTCTGCATATTTCAGCCACTGTCAAGTCTCGTTTTTTCTATTCGCCAGTGACACACAGGGACCACCAGGGGTCAGGCTTCAACAGACAATGGCTTGAAAGTTCTCCGCTCGTGTTAATTTTCATTTTCATTTCTTTTTCGGCTTCGTAATATTTTTAGCGAGTTCCAGTGATACAACATTATTCAACACGGCGCTTTTTTGAAAAAACGGTCGGTGAGTCGGTGAAATATAAGAAAAATAAAAGAATTTGGCATAATTTTGACAAAATGCTGATATTTGTTATTCAGTCGGCTATAATTTTGACGGCTCGGTCGGGTTACGGCAAACAGAAATATTATTTTGCTCTGCCTGAGCAAACTAATATGTCTGTTTGCCGTAATCCGACCAACCCGGTCGGCAAAAATCTGCATTTTGTTAAAAAAAAACGCCAAATTCTTTTACTATTCAAATATTTCGCCGACTCACCGACACGATCTTTCCTAACTTTCCTACTGTTGAAGCCTGACCCCTGGACTGTTGAAGCCTCTGACCCCTGGACTGTTGAAGCCCGACCCCTGGACTGTTGAAGCCTGACCCCTGGACTGTTGAAGCCTGACCCCTGGCGGTCACTCCGAGACAAAAAATATTTGTTTAATTAAAATATATATATATATATATATATATATATATATATATATATATATATATATATATATATATATATATATATATTTTAATAAAAACAATATTGATACTATGACTCAGTATCGATACGAGTCCGTGATGATATATCGCCGTATCTATATTTTGAACACAACCCTAGTGATCAACATAGGGTTGTCTAGAAAGCTATTCATTATGAAATAGTTTGTGTTTTTCGACAGGAGCTGTTCTCTGCTGACCTGCCAGAGATGGAGCCTGAAGCTTCCCTGACAGGGGTCATGAGAGGTCACGACTTTGAACGACCGGAGCCGGCTTCAACCCACACAGGTCTGAAACAGCAGCTTTCAAAATCATTCAATGCACAATATATCATCATAAGAAAGACTGTAGGCATTATTGACACACAACTACAGAGTGTGACGACACACGCCGTAGTCATGTGGCGACACACGACTATGGCGTTTGACGACACGACACACGACTACGGCGTGTCGTCACACACTGTAGTCGTGTGACGACACACGACTACAGTGTGTGACGACACACAAGTACAGTGTGTGGCGACACACGACTACAGTGTGTGACGACACACGACTACAGTGTGTGACGACACACGACTACAGTGTGTGACGACACACGACTACTGTGTGTGGCGACACACGACTACAGTGTGTGACGACACACGACTACTGTGTGTGGCGACACACGACTACTGTGTGTGACGACACACGACTACTGTGTGTGACGACACACGACTACAGTGTGTGACGACACACGACTACAGTGTGTGACGACACACGACTACTGTGTGTGGCGACACACGACTACAGTGTGTGACGACACACGACTACTGTGTGTGGCGACACACGACTACAGTGTGTGACGACACACGACTACTGTGTGTGGCGACACACGACTACAGTGTGTGACGACACACGACTACTGTGTGTGACGACACACGACTACTGTGTGTGGCGACACACGACTACAGTGTGTGACGACACACGACTACTGTGTGTGACGACACACGACTACTGTGTGTGGCGACACACAAGTACAGTGTGTGGCGACACACGACTACAGTGTGTGACGACACACGACTACAGTGTGTGGCGACACACGACTACAGTGTGTGACGACACACGACTACTGTGTGTGACGACACACGACTACTGTGTGTGACGACACACGACTACAGTGTGTGACGACACACGACTACTGTGTGTGACGACACACGACTACAGTGTGTGACGACACACGACTACAGTGTGTGACGACACACGACTACAGTGTGTGACGACACACGACTACTGTGTGTGACGACACACGACTACAGTGTGTGGCGACACACGACTACAGTGTGTGGCGACACACGACACACGACTACTGTGTGTGACGACACACGACTACAGTGTGTGGCGACACACGACTACTGTGTGTGGCGACACACGACTACAGTGTGTGACGACACACGACTACTGTGTGTGGCGACACACGACTACAGTGTGTGACGACACACGACTACTGTGTGTGGCGACACACGACTACAGTGTGTGACGACACACGACTACTGTGTGTGGCGACACACAAGTACAGTGTGTGGCGACACACGACACACGACTACAGTGTGTGACGACACACGACTACTGTGTGTGGCGACACACGACTACAGTGTGTGACGACACACGACTACAGTGTGTGACGACACACGACTACTGTGTGTGACGACACACGACTACAGTGTGTGACGACACACGACTACTGTGTGTGACGACACACGACTACTCTGTGTGACGACACACGACTACAGTGTGTGACGACACACGACTACAGTGTGTGACGACACACGACTACTGTGTGTGACGACACACGACTACTGTGTGTGACGACACACGACTACAGTGTGTGACGACACACGACTACTGTGTGTGACGACACACGACTACAGTGTGTGACGACACACGACTACTGTGTGTGACGACACACGACTACAGTGTGTGACGACACACGACTACTGTGTGTGACGACACACGACTACAGTGTGTGACGACACACGACTACTGTGTGTGGCGACACACAAGTACAGTGTGTGGCGACACACGACACACGACTACAGTGTGTGACGACACACGACTACAGTGTGTGGCGACACACGACTACAGTGTGTGACGACACACGACTACTGTGTGTGGCGACACACAAGTACAGTGTGTGGCGACACACGACACACGACTACAGTGTGTGACGACACACGACTACTGTGTGTGGCGACACACGACTACAGTGTGTGACGACACACGACTACTGTGTGTGACGACACACGACTACTGTGTGTGACGACACACGACTACAGTGTGTGACGACACACGACTACAGTGTGTGACGACACACGACTACAGTGTGTGACGACACACGACTACAGTGTGTGGCGACACACGACTACAGTGTGTGACGACACACGACTACTGTGTGTGACGACACACGACTACTGTGTGTGACGACACACGACTACAGTGTGTGACGACACACGACTACAGTGTGTGACGACACACGACTACAGTGTGTGACGACACACGACTACAGTGTGTGACGACACACGACTACTGTGTGTGGCGACACACAAGTACAGTGTGTGGCGACACACGACACACGACTACAGTGTGTGACGACACACGACTACTGTGTGTGGCGACACACGACTACAGTGTGTGACGACACACGACTACTGTGTGTGACGACACACGACTACTGTGTGTGACGACACACGACTACAGTGTGTGACGACACACGACTACTGTGTGTGGCGACACACGACTACAGTGTGTGACGACACACGACTACTGTGTGTGACGACACACGACTACAGTGTGTGACGACACACGACTACTGTGTGTGGCGACACACGACTACAGTGTGTGACGACACACGACTACAGTGTGTGACGACACACGACTACAGTGTGTGACGACACACGACTACAGTGTGTGACGACACACGACTACTGTGTGTGACGACACACGACTACTGTGTGTGACGACACACGACTACTGTGTGTGGCGACACACGACTACAGTGTGTGACGACACACGACTACTGTGTGTGACGACACACGACTACTGTGTGTGGCGACACACGACTACAGTGTGTGACGACACACGACTACTGTGTGTGACGACACACGACTACTGTGTGTGGCGACACACGACTACTGTGTGTGGCCACACACAAGTACAGTGTGTGGCGACACACGACACACGACTACAGTGTGTGACGACACACGACTACAGTGTGTGACGACACACGACTACTGTGTGTGACGACACACGACTACAGTGTGTGACGACACACGACTACTGTGTGTGACGACACACGACTACAGTGTGTGACGACACACGACTACTGTGTGTGACGACACACGACTACAGTGTGTGACGACACACGACTACTGTGTGTGGCGACACACGACTACTGTGTGTGGCGACACACGACTACAGTGTGTGACGACACACGACTACAGTGTGTGCGACACACGACTACTGTGTGTGACGACACACGACTACTGTGTGTGACGACACACGACTACAGTGTGTGACGACACACGACTACTGTGTGTGACGACACACGACTACTGTGTGTGACGACACACGACTACAGTGTGTGACGACACACGACTACTGTGTGTGACGACACACGACTACAGTGTGTGACGACACACGACTACAGTGTGTGACGACACACGACTACAGTGTGTGACGACACACGACTACTGTGTGTGACGACACACGACTACAGTGTGTGACGACACACGACTACTGTGTGTGGCGACACACGACTACAGTGTGTGGCGACACACGACACACGACTACTGTGTGTGACGACACACGACTACAGTGTGTGGCGACACACGACTACTGTGTGTGGCGACACACGACTACAGTGTGTGACGACACACGACTACTGTGTGTGGCGACACACGACTACAGTGTGTGACGACACACGACTACTGTGTGTGGCGACACACGACTACAGTGTGTGACGACACACGACTACTGTGTGTGACGACACACGACTACTGTGTGTGGCGACACACAAGTACAGTGTGTGGCGACACACGACACACGACTACAGTGTGTGACGACACACGACTACTGTGTGTGGCGACACACGACTACAGTGTGTGACGACACACGACTACAGTGTGTGACGACACACGACTACTGTGTGTGACGACACACGACTACAGTGTGTGACGACACACGACTACTGTGTGTGACGACACACGACTACTGTGTGTGACGACACACGACTACAGTGTGTGACGACACACGACTACAGTGTGTGACGACACACGACTACTGTGTGTGACGACACACGACTACTGTGTGTGACGACACACGACTACAGTGTGTGACGACACACGACTACTGTGTGTGACGACACACGACTACAGTGTGTGACGACACACGACTACTGTGTGTGACGACACACGACTACTGTGTGTGACGACACACGACTACAGTGTGTGACGACACACGACTACAGTGTGTGACGACACACGACTACTGTGTGTGACGACACACGACTACAGTGTGTGACGACACACGACTACTGTGTGTGGCGACACACAAGTACAGTGTGTGGCGACACGACACACGACTACAGTGTGTGACGACACACGACTACAGTGTGTGGCGACACACGACTACAGTGTGTGACGACACACGACTACTGTGTGTGGCGACACACGAAGTACAGTGTGTGGCGACACACGACACACGACTACAGTGTGTGACGACACACGACTACGTGTGTGTGCGACACACGACTACAGTGTGTGACGACACACGACTACTGTGTGTGACGACACACGACTACTGTGTGTGACGACACACGACTACAGTGTGTGACGACACACGACTACAGTGTGTGACGACACACGACTACAGTGTGTGACGACACACGACTACAGTGTGTGACGACACACGACTACTGTGTGTGACGACACACGACTACTGTGTGTGACGACACACGACTACAGTGTGTGACGACACACGACTACAGTGTGTGACGACACACGACTACTGTGTGTGACGACACACGACTACAGTGTGTGACGACACACGACTACTGTGTGTGACGACACACGACTACAGTGTGTGCGACACACGACTACAGTGTGTGACGACACACGACTACTGTGTGTGGACGACACACGACTACAGTGTGTGACGACACACGACTACTGTGTGTGACGACACACGACTACTGTGTGTGACGACACACGACTACAGTGTGTGACGACACACGACTACTGTGTGTGGCGACACACGACTACAGTGTGTGACGACACACGACTACTGTGTGTGACGACACACGACTACAGTGTGTGACGACACACGACTACTGTGTGTGGCGACACACGACTACAGTGTGTGACGACACACGACTACAGTGTGTGACGACACACGACTACAGTGTGTGACGACACACGACTACAGTGTGTGACGACACACGACTACTGTGTGTGACGACACACGACTACTGTGTGTGGCGACACACGACTACAGTGTGTGACGACACACGACTACTGTGTGTGACGACACACGACTACTGTGTGTGGCGACACACGACTACAGTGTGTGACGACACACGACTACTGTGTGTGACGACACACGACTACTGTGTGTGACGACACACGACTACTGTGTGTGGCGACACACAAGTACAGTGTGTGGCGACACACGACACACGACTACAGTGTGTGACGACACACGACTACAGTGTGTGACGACACACGACTACAGTGTGTGACGACACACGACTACTGTGTGTGACGACACACGACTACAGTGTGTGGCGACACACGACTACTGTGTGTGGCGACACACGACTACAGTGTGTGACGACACACGACTACTGTGTGTGACGACACACGACTACTGTGTGTGACGACACACGACTACAGTGTGTGACGACACACGACTACTGTGTGTGACGACACACGACTACAGTGTGTGACGACACACGACTACAGTGTGTGACGACACACGACTACAGTGTGTGACGACACACGACTACTGTGTGTGACGACACACGACTACAGTGTGTGACGACACACGACTACTGTGTGTGACGACACACGACTACAGTGTGTGACGACACACGACTACTGTGTGTGGCGACACACGACTACAGTGTGTGACGACACACGACTACTGTGTGTGACGACACACGACTACTGTGTGTGACGACACACGACTACAGTGTGTGACGACACACGACTACTGTGTGTGACGACACACGACTACAGTGTGTGGCGACACACGACTACAGTGTGTGGCGACACACGACTACAGTGTGTGACGACACACAAGTACAGTGTGTGGCGACACACGACACACGACTACAGTGTGTGGCGACACACGACTACAGTGTGTGACGACACACGACTACTGTGTGTGGCGACACACGACTACAGTGTGTGACGACACACGACTACTGTGTGTGACGACACACGACTACTGTGTGTGGCGACACACGACTACAGTGTGTGACGACACACGACTACTGTGTGTGACGACACACGACTACTGTGTGTGGCGACACAAGTACAGTGTGTGGCGCACGACACACGACTACTGTGTGTGGCGACACACGACTACAGTGTGTGACGACACACGACTACAGTGTGTGACGACACACGACTACTGTGTGTGACGACACACGACTACTGTGTGTGACGACACACGACTACTGTGTGTGGCGACACACGACTACAGTGTGTGACGACACACGACTACTGTGTGTGACGACACACGACTACTGTGTGTGACGACACACGACTACTGTGTGTGGCGACACACGACTACAGTGTGTGACGACACACGACTACTGTGTGTGGCGACACACAAGTACAGTGTGTGGCGACACACGACTACAGTGTGTGACGACACACGACTACTGTGTGTGGCGACACACGACTACAGTGTGTGACGACACACGACTACTGTGTGTGACGACACACGACTACTGTGTGTGACGACACACGACTACAGTGTGTGACGACACACGACTACAGTGTGTGACGACACACGACTACAGTGTGTGACGACACACGACTACAGTGTGTGGCGACACACGACTACAGTGTGTGACGACACACGACTACTGTGTGTGACGACACACGACTACTGTGTGTGACGACACACGACTACTGTGTGTGACGACACACGACTACTGTGTGTGACGACACACGACTACTGTGTGTGACGACACACGACTACAGTGTGTGACGACACACGACTACAGTGTGTGACGACACACGACTACAGTGTGTGGCGACACACGACTACAGTGTGTGACGACACACGACTACTGTGTGTGACGACACACGACTACAGTGTGTGGCGACACACGACTACTGTGTGTGGCGACACACGACTACAGTGTGTGACGACACACGACTACTGTGTGTGGCGACACACGACTACAGTGTGTGACGACACACGACTACTGTGTGTGGCGACACACGACTACAGTGTGTGACGACACACGACTACTGTGTGTGGCGACACACAAGTACAGTGTGTGGCGACACGACACACGACTACAGTGTGTGACGACACACGACTACTGTGTGTGGCGACACACGACTACAGTGTGTGACGACACACGACTACTGTGTGTGACGACACACGACTACTGTGTGTGACGACACACGACTACAGTGTGTGACGACACACGACTACTGTGTGTGACGACACACGACTACAGTGTGTGACGACACACGACTACTGTGTGTGGCGACACACAAGTACAGTGTGTGGCGACACACGACACACGACTACAGTGTGTGACGACACACGACTACAGTGTGTGGCGACACACGACTACAGTGTGTGACGACACACGACTACTGTGTGTGGCGACACACAAGTACAGTGTGTGGCGACACACGACTACAGTGTGTGACGACACACGACTACTGTGTGTGGCGACACACGACTACAGTGTGTGACGACACACGACTACTGTGTGTGACGACACACGACTACTGTGTGTGACGACACACGACTACAGTGTGTGACGACACACGACTACAGTGTGTGACGACACACGACTACAGTGTGTGACGACACACGACTACTGTGTGTGACGACACACGACTACTGTGTGTGACGACACACGACTACTGTGTGTGACGACACACGACTACAGTGTGTGACGACACACGACTACAGTGTGTGACGACACACGACTACAGTGTGTGACGACACACGACTACAGTGTGTGACGACACACGACTACAGTGTGTGGCGACACACGACTACAGTGTGTGACGACACACGACTACTGTGTGTGGCGACACACGACTACAGTGTGTGACGACACACGACTACAGTGTGTGACGACACACGACTACAGTGTGTGACGACACACGACTACTGTGTGTGACGACACACGACTACTGTGTGTGGCGACACACGACTACAGTGTGTGACGACACACGACTACAGTGTGTGACGACACACGACTACTGTGTGTGACGACACACGACTACTGTGTGTGGCGACACACGACTACAGTGTGTGACGACACACGACTACAGTGTGTGACGACACACGACTACAGTGTGTGGCGACACACGACTACAGTGTGTGACGACACACGACTACTGTGTGTGGCGACACACGACTACAGTGTGTGACGACACACGACTACTGTGTGTGGCGACACACGACTACTGTGTGTGGCGACACACGACTACTGTGTGTGACGACACACGACTACTGTGTGTGACGACACACGACTGCTGTGTGTGGCGACACACGACTACAGTGTGTGACGACACACGACTACTGTGTGTGGCGACACACAAGTACAGTGTGTGGCGACACACGACACACGACTACAGTGTGTGACGACACACGACTACTGTGTGTGGCGACACACGACTACAGTGTGTGACGACACACGACTACTGTGTGTGACGACACACGACTACTGTGTGTGACGACACACGACTACAGTGTGTGACGACACACGACTACAGTGTGTGACGACACACGACTACACTACAGTGTGTGACGACACACGACTACAGTGTGTGACGACACACGACTACAGTGTGTGACGACACACGACTACTGTGATACGATACGATATTTGCTTAAACGCTTTGTTTTGTTGCAGCAGCAGTGAAAAAACTGTGGGAACTATATACAGTGGGAACTATATACAGTGGGAACTATATACAGTGGGAACTATAAACAGTGGGAACTATATACAGTGGGAACTATATACAGTGGGAACTATATACAGTGGGAACTATATACATTGGGAACTATATACAGTGGGAACTATATACATTGGGAACTATATACAGTGGGAACTATATACATTGGGAACTATATACAGTGGGAACTATACAGTGGGAACTATATACAGTGGAAACTATATACATTGGGAACTATATACAGTGGGAACTATACAGTGGGAACTATATACAGTGGGAACTATATACAGTGGGAACTATATACAGTGGGAACTATAAACAGTGGGAACTATATACATTGGGAACTATATACAGTGGGAACTATATACAGTAGGAATTATATACAGTGGGAACTATATACAGTGGGAACTATATACATTGGGAACTATATACAGTGGAAACTATATACATTGGGAACTATATACAGTGGGAACTATACAGTGGGAACTATATACAGTGGGAACTATATACAGTGGGAACTATATACAGTGGGAACTATAAACAGTGGGAACTATATACATTGGGAACTATATACAGTGGGAACTATATACAGTAGGAATTATATACAGTGGGAACTATATACAGTGGGAACTATAAACAGTGGGAACTATATACATTGGGAACTATATACAGTGGGAACTATATACATTGGGAACTATATACAGTGGGAACTATATACATTGGGAACTATATACATTGGGAACTATATACAGTGGGAACTATACAGTGGGAACTATATACAGTGGGAACTATATACAGTGGGAACTATATACATTGGGAACTATATACATTGGGAACTATACAGTGGGAACTATATACAGTGGGAACTATATACAGTGGGAACTATATACAGTGGGAACTATATACAGTGGGAACTATATACAGTGGGAACTATATACATTGGGAACTATATACAGTGGGAACTATATACAGTGGGAACTATATACATTGGGAACTATATACATTGGGAACTATACAGTGGGAACTATATACAGTGGGAACTATATACATTGGGAACTATATACAGTGGGAACTATATACATTGGGAACTATATACAGTGGGAACTATATACAGTGGGAACTATACAGTGGGAACTATATACAGTGGGAACTATATACAGTGGGAACTATATACATTGGGAACTATATACAGTGGAAACAGTCACTAATGGTGAAGTTCTCCCACTTAAAAACATGAGAGGCGTGTCATTGACATCAGAGGTCGACCTCAACTATGAGAGACAAAATCAGAATCACATTGTCTGATTTTTAAAGAATTTATTTGCAAATATGGTGGAAAATTGGTATTTGGTCAATAACACAAGTTCATCTCAATACTTTGTTCTATATCCTTTGTTGGCCATGACAGAGGCCTTCTGGAGGTTGGAACACACCGTTGTCATGTTTTGGGGCCAGAATTAGGGATGTCAAGATTTCTTGATCATTCAGGACTAAAAGAATATGCAATATTAATATTTCAATTCAAGCTATACTCTAGAAAGCTTTTTACATTCAGATTTACAATGTTAGTCCGTTTATGTCACATTAACTTAACTGTATCATTCAGAATGTTTGATTACATAAAGCTGGTCCAAACGCACATGAATAGGGATTTATTACACATTTGAGGATCTGTTGCTCATGGTATCAATTAGTGATTGTTTTGTGACAGTGTGTGTGTCACAGTGTCACAGTGTCACACTATGAATCGTGTAATGTGTTTTGTTGTACCATCTGATCTGTACACGTCAGTACAACACTGGGCTCCTTCATTCAAACATGCAAACCCTGAATCAGAATAACTTCCACAGTGAAGGACAGATCCGACTCGCTTAAGTTTGCAGATAGATTGTGGAGCCAGAAGCACTCGTGAGATAAACAGCAGGTCATCTGATTGGTGGAGGCTATTGGCACAGATTAACAGCCATGTTTCCATCAGTCGACCCCAGGACAGCTGTGGTTAGGGTTAGAGTACTGCCTCGAATCTTGCGATATACTTCACAAATCGCAATCGCAAGATATATCCCGATACTGATGACAATGACAATTCGTTGTGATTTTTCTTTTACTTTCACAGAATTAAAACGATTATTTTTTTCTAGTTTTCGACTGTAAACCATTCTACTCCTCGTGAGTTTGCCTCATTCATTCTGGCCGCCCTTTACATCCCGCCGAGCGTGAACGTGGAGCAGGTTCTGAGTGTGGAGAGGAGCCTCCAGGACTCCTTGTGTTTCATCCTGTGCGATTTTAACAAGGGGAATCTCAGCCACAAACTACCAAAGTACAGACACTTTATTAAACCCCGACCAGAGAACAGAACACACTGGATCAACAATACACAGTCATGTCTTTTGCGCCCTTCTCCCAAAATCTCTGTTTTGTTCTCAAAATAGGTTATTCATGTGAATTGTGTTCCGTTTGTCAGCTCCGCCTCCAGTAGCGAGGTGTGTGCATCTGCACTATAGATCCACGGCAGGAGCTGCTCCCCCCGATCAGCCAGACGCCTCAAAGATCCAGCACTTCTGTGAAGCACAAACCGGCGAGGGCACGACACTTTGAGCTGCGTGCCTCATCATGTTCTTTTGTTACAGAAGTAACAAAACCTCCACATCTTTATGTCCTGTGCATTTTACTGGTGCCACTGTCCACAATGCAGTGTGTAAGATATGCAGTGCTGTAGTAGTTTATTTAAGTAAAAGTAGTGATTCTTGGTTTTCGGGCGAAAAGTAATTCTGAGAACAGTCAACTTTCAATTTTGAGGCAAATGTTTTTTTTAAGGGGCATTTTGGCCCGTGGGCTTTATTAGACAGGGCAGCCCCAGCGTGAAATGGGGATAAGATAAAAGGAGGACATGCAGCAAACTGTCCGAGCTGGAACCCGAATCCACAACGCTCCACCTCCCCGACCGCTCGACCACCAGGCAGCAGTTTATACAGTTTCTTGTGATAAAGTACACAATCTTAAGGTTACAAAAAACTGTACCAAATCACTCAGAGTCTACATAAAGTTTGTTTTTTGTGTAGGTGAATGCAGTGAAGAGTGTGGGGACAGGACGAGTCTCCTGAAGCAGCTGCAGGAGAAGAGCTTCAGGGTGACCGCTCTGGAGAAGCAGGTGGCCCAGCTCCACAGCTCTGCCCAGGAGCAGTGCAGGACGGAGCAGCGACAGGTACCACTCTGGCAGGGCCATGTGGGGTTTCAAAAAAATAATTGTAAAGTTTTGAATCGGATAAGAAATGTTTTGCTTTGCCATTCCACTCATCAAACTGTTGTGGATGGATATCGAGTCTGGAATAGATAAAGAAATCTGGACAAAACATTCATTTTTTTAGTTTCAGTCCATTTTTCAAGATCTTTTTCCATCCCTCTCCTTCCGCTTTTCTGGGGCCGGGTCGCAGAGGCAGAAGTCTAAGCAGGGACTCTCAGATTCCCCTCTCCCCAGACACTTTCAACTCCTCCGGGGGGATCCCGAGGCGTTCCCAGGCCAGCCGAGAGACATAGTCCCTCCAGCGTGTCCTGGGTCTTCCCCGGGGCCTCTTCCCGGTGGGACATGCCTGAAACACCTCCCGAGGGAAGTGCCCAGGAGGCTCCGGAACAGATGCCCGAGCCACCTAAGCTGGAGGAGCAGCGGCTCTGTTCCGAGCTCTCCCCGTGTGACTGAGCTCCTCACCTTATCTCTAAGGGAGCGCCCAGCCACACGGCGGAGGAAACTCATTTCGACGGCTTGTATCAGCGATCTTGTCTAGAGATGCACCGATCAATCGGCCGCCGATTTAAAAAGCCGGTTTTATGCTGAATCGGCCAGAATCGGTGACCGGCCGGTCCATGTCGTAATTGCCGGTTTTCGGCCGATCCAAACTGACCTGCATGCGCGCATGCGCGGTGCGCAGCAGCTCAACGCGCCCAGCGCAAAACAGCTAAAAACTACAAGACTCTTTCAGAGCGCGGCGGCCAAAGTGTCCACTTTACATTCAAGTCTATGTAAACGTGTGTCGAACACCTCTTGCGTTTCCCGCGGCGCGATTTCGGCTTTTTCGCCGCGGCGCAGAGGGTGCGTTTTGGTGTTTTCCGCTCTAGACGCTTTGACAGGCGCATAAGCTTCAAAGCGTTAAAATTGTTCGTCGCAGAAAAGTTCAGATTTGTTCAACTTTGTTGGAACACAAGAAGGACGAGCCTGGAGGAGGATCAGAGGAGACTGGACTGTGGGGTAAGTTATTATAACTTTGAGACGATTACAATCTACGTGTTGATAGTTGATGCGGTCAAAATAATTTGCGCTGGTTTGTGTTTGACGAGTTCATGTGTTTATTCAGAGTTATGTGTTTATTCAGAGTTATCTGCAGAAGAGTAGGGACACATGAAGGAGACAGAAGAAGCAGCAGCAGGGCTGTCAGAAGAGTTAGTTGTTCTGGAGAAGGAGAGAGCTACGAGTTAATACTAACAAAAGATCTCATCCACCTGAAATGAGACTTTAAAAATACTTTGATGCATTTGAGACAAACATGATGGAGTCAGTAATTTAAGTTTTGTATCTACAACAGTGAAATGAGTGACTACAATCTAATGTCAGGACTATTGTCCCACAGCCTCAAAGATATGTTCACACAATGAGCTGTGCTCTAGAATCTATAGTGCCCTAGAATCTATAGTGCTCAGGTCATTGTGCTTCTAGTGAGTGTGTGAAGTTATCAAAGAGCTGATGAAACTGTAAAATGATATTGAAACATAAATGTGCCTCATTAAATAAACTGTATTATAATAGTAAAAGTTTGAATAATATTGCAGTAAATGTACTGGGCTCAAATATAACTGCTGTACAATGTTCTTTAAGATCTGGATTTGCCTTCAGCCCTCCCTGTTGCTCCTGCTCCTGTTGCTCCTGCTCCTGTTGCTCCTGCTCCTGTTGCTCCTGCTCCTGTTGCCCCTGCCCCTGTTGCCCCTGCCCCTGTTGTCCCTGCCCCTGCTGCTCCTGCCCCTGCTGCTCCTGCTGCTTCAGGGGATGCTGGTCCTCCTGCTGCTCCCACAGGTGTAAAAGCATTTGGTTGGATTACAATTTGATTTTTAGCCCATGTCATCTAAATTGCAATGTGTGTTTTTTTTGTAGAACCACGAGGAGGAGGTGCTGGAGCCAGAGTCCTCCAGCTTTGAGAGGGAGGTGCTGGAGCCAGAGTCCTCCAGCTTTGAGAGGGAGGTGCTGGAGCCAGAGTCCTCCAGCTTTGAGAGGGAGGTGCTGGAGCCAGAGTCCTCCAGCTTTGAGAGGGAGGACCTGGAGCCAGAGTCCTCCAGCTTTGAGAGGGAGGTGCTGGAGCCAGAGTCCTCCAGCTTTGAGAGGGAGGTGCTGGAGCCAGAGTCCTCCAGCTTTGAGAGGGAGGTGCTGGAGCCAGAGTCCTCCAGCTTTGAGAGGGAGGTGCTGGAGCCAGAGTCCTCCTGCTTTGAGAGGGAGGTGCTGGAGCCAGAGTCCTCCAGCTTTGAGAGGGAGGACCTGGAGCCAGAGTCCTCCAGCTTTGAGAGGGAGGTGCTGGAGCCAGAGTCCTCCAGCTTTGAGAGGGAGGACCTGGAGCCAGAGTCCTCCAGCTTTGAGAGGGAGGTGCTGGAGCCAGAGTCCTCCAGCTTTGAGAGGGAGGACCTGGAGCCAGAGTCCTCCAGCTTTGAGAGGGAGGTGCTGGAGCCAGAGTCCTCCAGCTTTGAGAGGAGGTGCTGGAGCCAGAGTCCTCCAGCTTTGAGAGGGAGGTGCTGGAGCCAGAGTCCTCCAGCTTTGAGAGGGAGGACCTGGAGCCAGAGTCCTCCAGCTTTGAGAGGGAGGACCTGGAGCCAGAGTCCTCCAGCTTTGAGAGGGAGGTGCTGGAGCCAGAGTCCTCCAGCTTTGAGAGGGAGGTGCTGGAGCCAGAGTCCTCCAGCTTTGAGAGGAGGTGCTGGAGCCAGAGTCCTCCAGCTTTGAGAGGGAGGTGCTGGAGCCAGAGTCCTCCAGCTTTGAGAGGGAGGACCTGGAGCCAGAGTCCTCCAGCTTTGAGAGGGAGGACCTGGAGCCAGAGTCCTCCAGCTTTGAGAGGGAGGTGCTGGAGCCAGAGTCCTCCTGCTTTTAGAGGGAGGTGCTGGAGCCAGAGTCCTCCAGCTTTGAGAGGGAGGACCTGGAGCCAGAGTCCTCCAGCTTTGAGAGGGAGGTGCTGGAGCCAGAGTCCTCCAGCTTTGAGAGGGAGGTGCTGGAGCCAGAGTCCTCCAGCTTTGAGAGGGAGGACCTGGAGCCAGAGTCCTCCAGCTTTGAGAGGGAGGTGCTGGAGCCAGAGTCCTCCAGCTTTGAGAGGGAGGTGCTGGAGCCAGAGTCCTCCAGCTTTGAGAGGAGGTGCTGGAGCCAGAGTCCTCCAGCTTTGAGAGGGAGGTGCTGGAGCCAGAGTCCTCCAGCTTTGAGAGGGAGGACCTGGAGCCAGAGTCCTCCAGCTTTGAGAGGGAGGACCTGGAGCCAGAGTCCTCCAGCTTTGAGAGGGAGGTGCTGGAGCCAGAGTCCTCCTGCTTTTAGAGGGAGGTGCTGGAGCCAGAGTCCTCCAGCTTTGAGAGGGAGGACCTGGAGCCAGAGTCCTCCAGCTTTGAGAGGGAGGTGCTGGAGCCAGAGTCCTCCAGCTTTGAGAGGGAGGTGCTGGAGCCATAGTCCTCCAGCTTTGAGAGGGAGGTCCTGGAGCCAGAGTCCTCCAGCTTTGAGAGGGAGGACCTGGAGCCAGAGTCCTCCTGCTTTGAGAGGGAGGTGCTGGAGCCAGAGTCCTCCAGCTTTGAGAGGGAGGTCCTGGAGCCAGAGTCCTCCAGCTTTGAGAGGGAGGACCTGGAGCCAGAGTCCTCCAGCTTTGAGAGGGAGGTGCTGGAGCCAGAGTCCTCCAGCTTTGAGAGGGAGGTGCTGGAGCCAGAGTCCTCCAGCTTTGAGAGGGAGGTGCTGGAGCCAGAGTCCTCCAGCTTTGAGAGGGAGGACCTGGAGCCAGAGTCCTCCAGCTTTGAGAGGGAGGTGCTGGAGCCAGAGTCCTCCAGCTTTGAGAGGGAGGTGCTGGAGCCAGAGTCCTCCAGCTTTGAGAAGGAGGTGCTGGAGCCAGAGTCCTCCAGCTTTGAGAGGGAGGTGCTGGAGCCAGAGTCCTCCAGCTTTGAGAGGGAGGTGCTGGAGCCAGAGTCCTCCTGCTTTGAGAGGGAGGTGCTGGAGCCAGAGTCCTCCAGCTTTGAGAGGGAGGTGCTGGAGCCAGAGTCCTCCTGCTTTGAGAGGGAGGACCTGGAGCCAGAGTCCTCCAGCTTTGAGAGGGAGGACCTGGAGCCAGAGTCCTCCAGCTTTGAGAGGGAGGTGCTGGAGCCAGAGTCCTCCTGCTTTGAGAGGGAGGTGCTGGAGCCAGAGTCCTCCAGCTTTGAGAGGGAGGTGCTGGAGCCAGAGTCCTCCAGCTTTGAGAGGGAGGTGCTGGAGCCAGAGTCCTCCAGCTTTGAGAGGGAGGACCTGGAGCCAGAGTCCTCCAGCTTTGAGAGGGAGGTGCTGGAGCCAGAGTCCTCCAGCTTTGAGAGGGAGGACCTGGAGCCAGAGTCCTCCAGCTTTGAGAGGGAGGTGCTGGAGCCAGAGTCCTCCAGCTTTGAGAGGGAGGTGCTGGAGCCAGAGTCCTCCAGCTTTGAGAGGGAGGTGCTGGAGCCAGAGTCCTCCTGCTTTGAGAGGGAGGACCTGGAGCCAGAGTCCTCCAGCTTTGAGAGGGAGGTGCTGGAGCCAGAGTCCTCCAGCTTTGAGAAGGAGGTGCTGGAGCCAGAGTCCTCCAGCTTTGAGAGGGAGGTCCTGGAGCCAGAGTCCTCCTGCTTTGAGAGGGAGGTCCTGGAGCCAGAGTCCTCCAGCTTTGAGAGGGAGGTGCTGGAGCCAGAGTCCTCCAGCTTTGAGAGGGAGGTGCTGGAGCCAGAGTCCTCCAGCTTTGAGAGGGAGGTGCTGGAGCCAGAGTCCTCCAGCTTTGAGAGGGAGGTGCTGGAGCCAGAGTCCTCCAGCTTTGAGAGGGAGGTGCTGGAGCCAGAGTCCTCCAGCTTTGAGAGGGAGGTGCTGGAGCCAGAGTCCTCCAGCTTTGAGAGGGAGGTGCTGGAGCCAGAGTCCTCCAGCTTTGAGAGGGAGGTGCTGGAGCCAGAGTCCTCCAGCTTTGAGAGGGAGGTGCTGGAGCCAGAGTCCTCCAGCTTTGAGAGGGAGGACCTGGAGCCAGAGTCCTCCAGCTTTGAGAGGGAGGTGCTGGAGCCAGAGTCCTCCAGCTTTGAGAGGGAGGTCCTGGAGCCAGAGTCCTCCAGCTTTGAGAGGGAGGACCTGGAGCCAGAGTCCTCCAGCTTTGAGAGGGAGGTGCTGGAGCCAGAGTCCTCCAGCTTTGAGAGGGAGGTGCTGGAGCCAGAGTCCTCCTGCTTTGAGAGGGAGGTGCTGGAGCCAGAGTCCTCCAGCTTTGAGAGGGAGGTCCTGGAGCCAGAGTCCTCCAGCTTTGAGAGGGAGGTGCTGGAGCCAGAGTCCTCCAGCTTTGAGAGGGAGGACCTGGAGCCAGAGTCCTCCAGCTTTGAGAGGGAGGTGCTGGAGCCAGAGTCCTCCAGCTTTGAGAGGGAGGTGCTGGAGCCAGAGTCCTCCAGCTTTGAGAGGGAGGTGCTGGAGCCAGAGTCCTCCAGCTTTGAGAGGGAGGACCTGGAGCCAGAGTCCTCCAGCTTTGAGAGGGAGGTGCTGGAGCCAGAGTCCTCCAGCTTTGAGAGGGAGGTGCTGGCAGCGCTCTGGGACTGACCCTCCTCATGTTCCACCTGCTTCCTCTCCTGCAAAAGGTTCCAGCTCATTCAAAAGAATGTGTAAAATTACAAATGTATAAATTACTATATGAAATTAGTTCATTTGATTTCAATCTGGAACCATTGGAGCTGCATCTTCTGCAGGAGACATGGACTCCTTTTTCCTCTGTGTCCCCCACTCTTCTCCAGGCCATATTAGTTAGTCTATAGTTCTGTATTTATATATTATTTTTATATATAGTTATTTATTTTTATATTTTTCCACAAAATAAATTACATTTCATATTATAAAATGTGTGTCCTGTTTACATGCATCTTTTTCACATATATAATACTGGGTAGTTTGTGGGAAAATCAGTGGCTAGATAGAAAATCGGTATCGGAAAAATCGGTTTTGGCAGGTCCGACCTCCTTAAAAACCGGAAATCGGTATCGGCCAAGAATTTTGGAATCGGTGCATCTCTAATCTTTCCTTTGTCCACTACCCAAAGCTCGTGACCATAGGTGAGGGGACGTAGTTTCTTTAGAGAGAGTCTTTGGACTCCTTCACCACAACAGCCGCTGCACCGATCCAACTGTCAATCTTACGTTACCCTCTGTCCAAACCAGGAAAACACAAGACTGGAAATGCAACGGGAAGTAAACAAACAAAGCTGACGGCTTCGGTGGAAAACAAGCCTCGCACGCAAACAAGGCTAACATGGCTAGCAGGCCTGAGGCTAACATGGCTAACAGGCCCGATGCAGCCATTCCTCGCTGATGGAACAAAGCTCCGTCCCCGAAGTGGGATCTCCAAGCTCGCACTTCAAAGGTGGAGGGAAGATCATGACATTTAAATTTAAATTCAGCGTGATGGTGTCATTGAGGGTGGAAATGAGATCAGCGCTTTGAACTGCCCGATTTAAACAAATCAAATCTGATATAAAGGTCCAGCATCAGACTTGTGGGGCTCCCTGAAGGAGAAGAGGGTGAAGGTACTGAAGATTATACCTGAGCTCATTGCAGACTCAGGAGTTGAAGTCTCTACCATCACAATAGAAAGAGCACATCGCCTGGGCAACCAAGACCAGCCGCAGATAAACCACGAGGCCTGATAATGAGGGTTCCTGTTTTAGTGGTTCCTGTGTTTATTTGCAAGATAAGCTATTCCTTTATTGTCCACACATGGGAGATTTGTGTTCAACCAGAGACTTTTAGGCCACTCAATATATTAATGACAAAATCAATACAATCAACCCAATGGCATCCTTTAAGCATCCTTTAACATTAATGGCCTACTGAACCCAATTAATCGATAAACATTTAACCCAAATATTTATATATTTACAACACAGACACATTTGAACTCCATTGAACAAAATGTTGTAACGTGGTTTCATTCATACGGGGAAACACAGGAGGAGATGCAGTGTTGATTTCAAGTGGAATAGTTTTTGAAGAGAGTTTTGAATGTAGACTAAGAAGGCAGATATGTACTGTGAGAGGAACTATCTAGGAATGGAAAGGTTTTTGCTCTGTTGAGTGTGTGTGCTCCACCAGGGACTGAACGTCTTTTATACTGATACAAGTATGTATGTGTGCGTGCATATTCACATTCATATACATATTCTACATGAAGAAAGAAGGTCAAGTAAAGTTCTGTAATGGCTTTTCATCTCGTCTTGCCTCACTCTTTCAGCAGGCACTTGCGGCTGTACAAAAGGAGAAGCAGGCTGGAGAAGAGGCTTTGGCCATGCTTGAGTACCAGACCATGGGGAGAGTGGAGGCGCTGGCGTCCCTGGAGGTGGAGAGGAAAGCCAAAGAGGAGCTGACTGCTGCCCTCAGGGAGGAGAAGCGGTGCAGGCAGGAGGTGCAGGCCATGGGACAGAGGCAGGACCAGAAGGCCAAGGAGCAGTTGGCTTCTCTGACGGGGAAGAACAAGGCCATGCAGCAGGAGTGTGAGGAGCTACGCACGGAGGTGAAAGAGCTCAAGAGCAAACTGCAGGCCACAGTGAGCAAGGTAACATCGCACACTGTCTCTCTGTCTTTGTCTCTCTGTCTCTCTGTCTGTCTCTCTGTCTGTCTCTCTGTCTGTCTCTCTCTCTGTCTCTCCGTCTGTCTCTCTGTCTGTCTCTCTGTCTCTGTCTCTCTGTCTCTGTCTGTCTGTCTCTGTCTGTCTGTCTCTCTGTCTGTCTCTCTGTCTCTGTCTCTCTGTCTCTGTCTGTCTGTCTCTGTCTGTCTGTCTCTCTGTCTGTCTCTCTGTCTCTCTGTCTCTGTCTGTCTGTCTCTCTGTCTGTCTCTCTGTCTGTCTCTCTCTCTGTCTCTCTGTCTGTCTCTCTCTCTGTCTCTCTGTCTGTCTCTCTGTCTGTCTCTCTGTCTTTGTCTCTCTGTCTCTGTCTGTCTCTCTGTGTCTCGCTGTGTCTGTGTCTCTGTGTCTCTGTGTCTCGCGTCTCTGTGTGTCTGTCTAAAATATTATGCATTGGAACTTTGATTTTGTGAATAAATAAATCACCTCCTACTAACTTACCTAAACTTGTTTTTAGTTTTGTTTAACGATGTTTAAAGTGATGTATAGATCTTTTTATAGGATACACATTTTCAAAAGTGTCTTTATGTGTTGGTGTTGTCAGACAGTGGCACAGCAGAAGCAGACGTGTGCCCACCACTCAATGAAAGCATCTCTAAACGCTATTTGAATGAAAGGCTAAAATGAAGCCTTTTCACCATGTTAGCACAATGTGTCACCTCTGTTAAGCATTTTCAAATGTATTTTACAGGTGTCTATTGAAACTGAGAGAAGCGAGCAAGTGTCCTTACAAGTCCACGCCGCACAGAACAAACTGGACACGCTCTCCTCTGAAGTCCAGGACAAAACACACCAAATCCACTCGCTCACTGGGGAAGTGGAACATGTCAAACAAGAACTGCAAACCTCCGTAGCCTCCTCCAGCCTGTCGCTCAACCTGCTCAAAGATGAAATATCCGAGCTGTGTGCCACCTTAGCGTCGGAAAAGGAGCACAATAAAAGAAAAACCAACCAAATAATTCAAATGGAAGGAGAATTATCCAGTACTAAGGAGCAGTTAGACTTGGAGAAGCTAATGTCGGAGCAGAAGCTCGCAGAGCTCAGTGAAAAACTCAGGCAGCAATCCACATCTAAAGAGGAAATGGAAAGTCTACGCAAAACGCTGGCTGAGCGGGACGGATCCCTGCAGCGCCCCCTGGAGGACCTCAAGGCTAAACTGGAATTGCAAAAGGAGCATAAAAAACAATTAATAGCTAAGCTAGAGGAAGAAAAACGTAATTTGAAAAAGACTGAAGAAAAGATGAAAGAACAAGACACAAACGCCAAAAAGCAGTTGGAAGCGCTGCAAAAACAACTCGACGAACAACAAGCAATGTCTGATCAGCTCCTGTGTGACACAAAATTACAGTTTTACGAACAGCAAGAGATCGCAGACAAGCTAAGAGCCGATCTGGAGCTAGCTAACGGCAAATGCTCAGTGCTTCAAGATTACAACAAGCAAACCGACGACCATGTTAGCAGGATTCAAGAAATGGAGAGGTTGCTAGAGGAAAAAGATAAAGTATATAAAGAAAAGCTGGCAGAGTGGACAAGGCGTGCAGAGATCACACAGAAGAAGCTGGAGGAGAAGGAGAAGGAGGTGGCAGCCCTGCATAAGAGCCTGGACAAGCGGGAGCAAGAGGAGAGCCAGGCTGTGCAGGAGACACGGCGCCGGGAGGTGGAGAGGAGGAGGGAGCTGCTGGCCAAGGCGGAGGAAGCCATCGCTCACAAAGACTCAGAGCTGGAGAAAACGAGCGCAGAGATCAACAGGTATTTGAAATGTAATGTGCTTTATCTGGGCGTGGCACACTGGACCAGCTCTAGACCCTCCATCGGGTGCTCCAGGGTTCATGGGAGTTTGCCCAACCAGTCCACATGTGCTTTGTGGATCTGGAGAAGGCTTTCGACCGTGTCCCTCGGGGTGTCCTTTGGGGGGTGCTCCGGGAGTACGGGGTCCGGGGCCCTTTGCTCAGGGCTGTCCGGTCCCTGTCTGACCGGAGCAGGAGCTGTGTTCACTGCAGTAAGTCAGACCTGTTCCCATGAGGGACTCCTCAGGGCTGCGCTTTGTCACCGTTTTGTATGGACAGAATTTCTAGGCACAGTCAGGGGTCGGAGGGTGTGGTCAGTGTGACACAGAGTGTCAGATGTTTAGGTGTCGGGCGTTACAGTGTCGGGCGTTACAGTGTCGGGCGTTACAGTGTCGGGCGTTACAGTGTCGGGCGTTACAGTGTCGGGCGTTACAGTGTCGGGGGTTACAGTGTCGGGCGTTACAGTGTCGGGCGTTACAGTGTCGGGCGTTACAGTGTCAGGCGTTACAGTCTCGGGCGTTACAGTCTCGGGCGTTACAGTGTCGGGCGTTACAGTGTCGGACGTTACAGTGTCGGACGTTACAGTGTCGGGCGTTAGTGTCGGGCGTTACAGTCTCGGGGGTTACAGTGTCGGACATTACAGTGTCGGACATTACAGTGTCGGACGTTACAGTGTCGGGCGTTACAGTGTCGGACATTACAGTGTCGGGCGTTACAGTGTCGGACATTACAGTGTCGGACGTTACAGTGTCGGGCGTTACAGTGTCGGACATTACAGTGTCGGGCGTTACAGTGTCGGACATTACAGTGTCGGGCGTTACAGTGTCGGACATTACAGTGTCGGGCGTTAGTGTCGGGCGTTACAGTCTCGGGGGTTACAGTGTCGGACGTTACAGTGTCGGACATTACAGTGTCGGGCGTTACAGTGTCGGACATTACAGTGTCGGGCGTTACAGTGTCGGACATTACAGTGTCGGACGTTACAGTGTCGGGCGTTACAGTGTCGGACATTACAGTGTCGGGCGTTACAGTGTCGGGCGTTACAGTGTCGGACATTACAGTGTCGGACATTACAGTGTCGGGCGTTACAGTGTCGGGCGTTACAGTGTCGGGCGTTACAGTGTCGGGCGTTACAGTGTCGGGCGTTACAGTGTCGGACGTTACAGTGTCGGGCGTTACAGTGTCGGACATTACAGTGTCGGACGTTACAGTGTCGGACGTTACAGTGTCGGGCGTTACAGTGTCGGGCGTTACAGTGTCGGACATTACAGTGTCGGGCGTTACAGTGTCGGGCGTTACAGTGTCGGACATTACAGTGTCGGACATTACAGTGTCGGGCGTTACAGTGTCGGACGTTACAGTGTCGGGCGTTACAGATGTTACAGTGTCGGACGTTACAGTGTCGGACGTTACAGATGTTACAGTGTCGGGCGTTACAGTGTCGGACGTTACAGATGTTACAGTGTCGGACGTTACAGTGTCGGACGTTACAGATGTTACAGTGTCGGGCGTTACAGTGTCGGACGTTACAGATGTTACAGTGTCGGACGTTACAGTGTCGGACGTTACAGATGTTACAGTGTCGGGCGTTACAGTGTCGGGCGTTACAGATGTTACAGTGTCGGGCGTTACAGTGTCGGACGTTACAGTGACCTTCTCCACTTCTTACCTTCTCCTCCTCTGACCTTGGCTCCAGGTTGAAGCAGAGTTCTCAGCAGGACATGGACAGAGTGAAGCGCCTCAGCTCTGATCTTCAGAGGAGAGAAGAGCACAACAACGAGCTCCAGGAGAAACTGGCTGATTACAAGAAGCAGATGCAGCAAGTCCACAACGAGGTGTGGCTCCACGTTATAAATATACAGTTACAACTATACAGAGTACAAATATACAAATATACAGAGTACAAATGTACATTCAATATGTTTCAACAAATCTTACTCATTCAAAGTGCACATGCTGCATTTCGTATGAAGCAGCTTTTTCTCCATATTAATGATGAGTTATGTGATCACGTGTGTGTGTGACATCACTGCAGAGGAGCTGCTCCGTCACTGCAGAGGAGCTGCTCCGTCACTGCAGAGGAGCTGCTCCGTCACTGCAGAGGAGCTGCTCCGTCACTGCAGAGGAGCTGCTCCGTCACTGCAGAGGAGCTGCTCCGTCACTGCAGAGGAGCTGCTCCGTCACTGCAGAGGAGCAGCTCCGTCACTGCAGAGGAGCTGCTCCGTCACTGCAGAGGAGCTGCTCCGTCACTGCAGAGGAGCTGCTCCGTCACTGCAGAGGAGCTGCTCCGTCACTGCAGAGGAGCTGCTCCGTCACTGCAGAGGAGCTGCTCCGTCACGGCAGAGGAGCAGCTCCGTCACTGCAGAGGAGCAGCTCCGTCACTGCAGAGGAGCAGCTCCGTCACTGCAGAGGAGCTGCTCCGTCACTGCAGAGGAGCTGCTCCGTCACTGCAGAGGAGCTGCTCCGTCACTGCAGAGGAGCAGCTCCGTCACTGCAGAGGAGCTGCTCCGTCACTGCAGAGGAGCTGCTCCGTCACTGCAGAGGAGCTGCTCCGTCACTGCAGAGGAGCTGCTCCGTCACTGCAGAGGAGCAGCTCCGTCACTGCAGAGGAGCTGCTCCGTCACTGCAGAGGAGCTGCTCCGTCACTGCAGAGGAGCTGCTCCGTCACTGCAGAGGAGCTGCTCCGTCACTGCAGAGGAGCTGCTCCGTCACTGCAGAGGAGCTGCTCCGTCACTGCAGAGGAGCAGCTCCGTCACTGCAGAGGAGCTGCTCCGTCACTGCAGAGGAGCAGCTCCGTCACTGCAGAGGAGCAGCTCCGTCACTGCAGAGGAGCTGCTCCGTCACTGCAGAGGAGCTGCTCCGTCACTGCAGAGGAGCAGCTCCGTCACTGCAGAGGAGCTGCTCCGTCACTGCAGAGGAGCAGCTCCGTCACTGCAGAGGAGCAGCTCCGTCACTGCAGAGGAGCAGCTCCGTCACTGCAGAGGAGCTGCTCCGTCACTGCAGAGGAGCTGCTCCGTCACTGCAGAGGAGCAGCTCCGTCACTGCAGAGGAGCTGCTCCGTCACTGCAGAGGAGCTGCTCCGTCACTGCAGAGGAGCTGCTCCGTCACTGCAGAGGAGCTGCTCCGTCACTGCAGAGGAGCTGCTCCGTCACTGCAGAGGAGCTGCTCCGTCACTGCAGAGGAGCTGCTCCGTCACTGCAGAGGAGCTGCTCCGTCACTGCAGAGGAGCTGCTCCGTCACTGCAGAGGAGCTGCTCCGTCACTGCAGAGGAGCAGCTCCGTCACTGCAGAGGAGCTGCTCCGTCACTGCAGAGGAGCTGCTCCGTCACTGCAGAGGAGCTGCTCCGTCACTGCAGAGGAGCTGCTCCGTCACTGCAGAGGAGCTGCTCCGTCACTGCAGAGGAGCTGCTCCGTCACTGCAGAGGAGCTGCTCCGTCACTGCAGAGGAGCTGCTCCGTCACTGCAGAGGAGCTGCTCCGTCACTGCAGAGGAGCTGCTCCGTCACTGCAGAGGAGCAGCTCCGTCACTGCAGAGGAGCTGCTCCGTCACTGCAGAGGAGCAGCTCCGTCACTGCAGAGGAGCTGCTCCGTCACTGCAGAGGAGCTGCTCCGTCACTGCAGAGGAGCAGCTCCGTCACTGCAGAGGAGCAGCTCCGTCACTGCAGAGGAGCTGCTCCGTCACTGCAGAGGAGCTGCTCCGTCACTGCAGAGGAGCAGCTCCGTCACTGCAGAGGAGCTGCTCCGTCACTGCAGAGGAGCTGCTCCGTCACTGCAGAGGAGCTGCTCCGTCACTGCAGAGGAGCTGCACACTGAACACCCTGAGTAAACAGTGTGATTTCCTGGACACGGTGGGTTGGTCTGAGAGTGTTGCTCTGGTCAGATCTGGTCCCTGCGTGAGGAGGAGAAGAGCCTGAAGCAGAAGCTGTTGGACCTGGACAAGTCAAAGAAGCAGCTTCAGACGGAGCTGAACAACAGAGACCGCTCCATCCTCAACCTCAAGATGGTGAGTGTGTTCAGCTCTAATGTAGTGTCCCAGAGGCCGTGTCCCAGAGGCGTGTCCCAGAGGCGTGTCCCAGAGGCGTGTCCCAGAGGCCGTGTCCCAGAGGCGTGTCCCAGAGGCCGTGTCCCAGAGGCCGTGTCCCAGAGGCCGTGTCCCAGAGGCCGTGTCCCAGAGGCCGTGTCCCAGAGGCCGTGTCCCAGAGGCGTGTCCCAGAGGCGTGTCCCAGAGGCCGTGTCCCAGAGGCCGTGTCCCAGAGGCGTGTCCCAGAGGCCGTGTCCCAGAGGCGTGTCCCAGAGGCGTGTCCCAGAGGCCGTGTCCCAGAGGCCGTGTCCCAGAGGCCGTGTCCCAGAGGCCGTGTCCCAGAGGCGTGTCCCAGAGGCCGTGTCCCAGAGGCGTGTCCCAGAGGCGTGTCCCAGAGGCGTGTCCCAGAGGCCGTGTCCCAGAGGCCGTGTCCCAGAGGCCGTGTCCCAGAGGCGTGTCCCAGAGGCGTGTCCCAGAGGCCGTGTCCCAGAGGCGTGTCCCAGAGGCCGTGTCCCAGAGGCCGTGTCCCAGAGGCCGTGTCCCAGAGGCCGTGTCCCAGAGGCGTGTCCCAGAGGCGTGTCCCAGAGGCCGTGTCCCAGAGGCGTGTCCCAGAGGCCGTGTCCCAGAGGCCGTGTCCCAGAGGCCGTGTCCCAGAGGCCGTGTCCCAGAGGCGTGTCCCAGAGGCCGTGTCCCAGAGGCGTGTCCCAGAGGCCGTGTCCCAGAGGCCGTGTCCCAGAGGCGTGTCCCAGAGGCCGTGTCCCAGAGGCCGTGTCCCAGAGGCCGTGTCCCAGAGGCCGTGTCCCAGAGGCCGTGTCCCAGAGGCGTGTCCCAGAGGCGTGTCCCAGAGGCGTGTCCCAGAGGCCGTGTCCCAGAGGCCGTGTCCCAGAGGCCGTGTCCCAGAGGCGTGTCCCAGAGGCGTGTCCCAGAGGCCGTGTCCCAGAGGCGTGTCCCAGAGGCCGTGTCCCAGAGGCCGTGTCCCAGAGGCCGTGTCCCAGAGGCCGTGTCCCAGAGGCGTGTCCCAGAGGCCGTGTCCCAGAGGCGTGTCCCAGAGGCCGTGTCCCAGAGGCCGTGTCCCAGAGGCGTGTCCCAGAGGCCGTGTCCCAGAGGCCGTGTCCCAGAGGCCGTGTCCCAGAGGCCGTGTCCCAGAGGCCGTGTCCCAGAGGCGTGTCCCAGAGGCGTGTCCCAGAGGCGTGTCCCAGAGGCCGTGTCCCAGAGGCCGTGTCCCAGAGGCCGTGTCCCAGAGGCGTGTCCCAGAGGCCGTGTCCCAGAGGCGTGTCCCAGAGGCCGTGTCCCAGAGGCCGTGTCCCAGAGGCGTGTCCCAGAGGCGTGTCCCAGAGGCCGTGTCCCAGAGGCGTGTCCCAGAGGCCGTGTCCCAGAGGCCGTGTCCCAGAGGCCGTGTCCCAGAGGCCGTGTCCCAGAGGCGTGTCCCAGAGGCGTGTCCCAGAGGCCGTGTCCCAGAGGCCGTGTCCCAGAGGCCGTGTCCCAGAGGCCGTGTCCCAGAGGCCGTGTCCCAGAGGCGTGTCCCAGAGGCCGTGTCCCAGAGGCCGTGTCCCAGAGGCGTGTCCCAGAGGCCGTGTCCCAGAGGCCGTGTCCCAGAGGCCGTGTCCCAGAGGCGTGTCCCAGAGGCCGTGTCCCAGAGGCCGTGTCCCAGAGGCCGTGTCCCAGAGGCGTGTCCCAGAGGCGTGTCCCAGAGGCCGTGTCCCAGAGGCGTGTCCCAGAGGCGTGTCCCAGAGGCGTGTCCCAGAGGCCATGTCCCAGAGGCGTGTCCCAGAGGCCGTGTCCCAGAGGCCGTGTCCCAGAGGCCGTGTCCCAGAGGCCGTGTCCCAGAGGCCGTGTCCCAGAGGCGTGTCCCAGAGGCCGTGTCCCAGAGGCCGTGTCCCAGAGGCCGTGTCCCAGAGGCCGTGTCCCAGAGGCGTGTCCCAGAGGCCGTGTCCCAGAGGCGTGTCCCAGAGGCCGTGTCCCAGAGGCCGTGTCCCAGAGGCGTGTCCCAGAGGCCGTGTCCCAGAGGCCGTGTCCCAGAGGCCGTGTCCCAGAGGCCGTGTCCCAGAGGCCGTGTCCCAGAGGCGTGTCCCAGAGGCGTGTCCCAGAGGCCGTGTCCCAGAGGCGTGTCCCAGAGGCCGTGTCCCAGAGGCCGTGTCCCAGAGGCCGTGTCCCAGAGGCCGTGTCCCAGAGGCCGTGTCCCAGAGGCGTGTCCCAGAGGCGTGTCCCAGAGGCCGTGTCCCAGAGGCGTGTCCCAGAGGCCGTGTCCCAGAGGCCGTGTCCCAGAGGCCGTGTCCCAGAGGCCGTGTCCCAGAGGCCGTGTCCCAGAGGCCGTGTCCCAGAGGCCGTGTCCCAGAGGCCGTGTCCCAGAGGCGTGTCCCAGAGGCCGTGTCCCAGAGGCCGTGTCCCAGAGGCGTGTCCCAGAGGCCGTGACCCAGAGGCCGTGTCCCAGAGGCGTGTCCCAGAGGCCGTGTCCCAGAGGCGTGTCCCAGAGGCGTGTCCCAGAGGCGTGTCCCAGAGGCGTGTCCCAGAGGCCGTGTCCCAGAGGCCGTGTCCCAGAGGCGTGTCCCAGAGGCCGTGTCCCAGAGGCCGTGTCCCAGAGGCCGTGTCCCAGAGGCGTGTCCCAGAGGCCGTGTCCCAGAGGCGTGTCCCAGAGGCGTGTCCCAGAGGCCGTGTCCCAGAGGCCGTGTCCCAGAGGCCGTGTCCCAGAGGCCGTGTCCCAGAGGCGTGTCCCAGAGGCGTGTCCCAGAGGCCGTGTCCCAGAGGCCGTGTCCCAGAGGCGTGTCCCAGAGGCCGTGTCCCAGAGGCCGTGTCCCAGAGGCGTGTCCCAGAGGCCGTGTCCCAGAGGCCGTGTCCCAGAGGCCGTGTCCCAGAGGCGTGTCCCAGAGGCGTGTCCCAGAGGCCGTGTCCCAGAGGCCGTGTCCCAGAGGCGTGTCCCAGAGGCGTGTCCCAGAGGCCGTGTCCCAGAGGCGTGTCCCAGAGGCGTGTCCCAGAGGCCGTGTCCCAGAGGCGTGTCCCAGAGGCCGTGTCCCAGAGGCCGTGTCCCAGAGGCCGTGTCCCAGAGGCCGTGTCCCAGAGGCCGTGTCCCAGAGGCCGTGTCCCAGAGGCCGTGTCCCAGAGGCGTGTCCCAGAGGCCGTGTCCCAGAGGCCGTGTCCCAGAGGCCGTGTCCCAGAGGCGTGTCCCAGAGGCCGTGTCCCAGAGGCGTGTCCCAGAGGCCGTGTCCCAGAGGCCGTGTCCCAGAGGCCGTGTCCCAGAGGCCGTGTCCCAGAGGCGTGTCCCAGAGGCCGTGTCCCAGAGGCCGTGTCCCAGAGGCCGTGTCCCAGAGGCCGTGTCCCAGAGGCGTGTCCCAGAGGCCGTGTCCCAGAGGCCGTGTCCCAGAGGCCGTGTCCCAGAGGCCGTGTCCCAGAGGCCGTGTCCCAGAGGCGTGTCCCAGAGGCCGTGTCCCAGAGGCGTGTCCCAGAGGCGTGTCCCAGAGGCGTGTCCCAGAGGCGTGTCCCAGAGGCCGTGTCCCAGAGGCCGTGTCCCAGAGGCCGTGTCCCAGAGGCGTGTCCCAGAGGCCGTGTCCCAGAGGCCGTGTCCCAGAGGCGTGTCCCAGAGGCGTGTCCCAGAGGCGTGTCCCAGAGGCGTGTCCCAGAGGCCGTGTCCCAGAGGCCGTGTCCCAGAGGCCGTGTCCCAGAGGCCGTGTCCCAGAGGCCGTGTCCCAGAGGCCGTGTCCCAGAGGCGTGTCCCAGAGGCCGTGTCCCAGAGGCGTGTCCCAGAGGCGTGTCCCAGAGGCGTGTCCCAGAGGCGTGTCCCAGAGGCCGTGTCCCAGAGGCCGTGTCCCAGAGGCCGTGTCCCAGAGGCCGTGTCCCAGAGGCCGTGTCCCAGAGGCGTGTCCCAGAGGCCGTGTCCCAGAGGCGTGTCCCAGAGGCGTGTCCCAGAGGCGTGTCCCAGAGGCCGTGTCCCAGAGGCCGTGTCCCAGAGGCCGTGTCCCAGAGGGGGGGCACACCACACACATCTCACTCTCACACACACACACATCTCTCACACACACACACACATCTCACACACACACACACATCTCACACACACACACACATCTCACACACACACACACACATCTCACACACACACACACACACACACACATCTCTCACACACACACACATCTCACACACACACACACACATCTCACACACACACACACACATCTCACACACACACACACATCTCACACACACACACACATCTCACACACACACACACACATCTCACACACACACACACACACATCTCTCACACACACACACATCTCACACACACACACACACATCTCACACACACACACACACACACACACACACATCTCTCACACACACACACACATCTCACACACACACACACATCTCACACACACACACATACACACACTCACACAGTCTCATGACCTTGGTTCACACAAAGTGTAATTTCGAGGTGTATTTACTATTCCTGTCACCATGGCAACTGTTCTTTTTGCTGGTGAGAGTCAGACATGGATCATCCTGTTTGTGTAGAGCTCTTTTATTTACAGTCATGAGTGTTCAGTTTCACTTTGTCCATTTATGAACTGACCAAATGTGCCGTGTTCCTTATGGAAGTTCTATTTTGTTACAGGAACAATCGTCTAACAAGTCTGAGCAGCTTTACCACGCTGCACGTGAAGGTAAGTGTCATACTGTGACCTGACTGCAGAGGGCAGCACAAGTCTGAGCAGCTTTACCACGCTGCATGTGAAGGTAAGTGTCATACTGTGACCTGACTGCAGAGGGCAGCACAAGTCTGAGCAGCTTTACCACGCTGCACGTGAAGGTAAGTGTCATACTGTGACCTGACTGCAGAGGGCAGCACAAGTCTGAGCAGCTTTACCACGCTGCATGTGAAGGTAAGTGTCATACTGTGACCTGACTGCAGAGGGCAGCACAAGTCTGAGCAGCTTTACCACGCTGCACGTGAAGGTAAGTGTCATACTGTGACCTGACTGCAGAGGGCAGCACACGTCTGAGCAGCTTTACCACGCTGCATGTGAAGGTAAGTGTCATACTGTGACCTGACTGCAGAGGGCAGCACACGTCTGAGCAGCTTTACCACGCTGCATGTGAAGGTAAGTGTCATACTGTGACCTGACTGCAGAGGGCAGCACACGTCTGAGCAGCTTTACCACGCTGCATGTGAAGGTAAGTGTCATACTGTGACCTGACTGCAGAGGGCAGCACAAGTCTGAGCAGCTTTACCACGCTGCATGTGAAGGTAAGTGTCATACTGTGACCTGACTGCAGAGGGCAGCACACGTCTGAGCAGCTTTACCACGCTGCACGTGAAGGTAAGTGTCATACTGTGACCTGACTGCAGAGGGCAGCACAAGTCTGAGCAGCTTTACCACGCTGCATGTGAAGGTAAGTGTCATACTGTGACCTGACTGCAGAGGGCAGCACACGTCTGAGCAGCTTTACCACGCTGCATGTGAAGGTAAGTGTCATACTGTGACCTGACTGCAGAGGGCAGCACACGTCTGAGCAGCTTTACCACGCTGCATGTGAAGGTAAGTGTCATACTGTGACCTGACTGCAGAGGGCAGCACACGTCTGAGCAGCTTTACCACGCTGCATGTGAAGGTAAGTGTCATACTGTGACCTGACTGCAGAGGGCAGCACACGTCTGAGCAGCTTTACCACGCTGCATGTGAAGGTAAGTGTCATACTGTGACCTGACTGCAGAGGGCAGCACACGTCTGAGCAGCTTTACCACGCTGCATGTGAAGGTAAGTGTCATACTGTGACCTGACTGCAGAGGGCAGCACACGTCTGAGCAGCTTTACCACGCTGCATGTGAAGGTAAGTGTCATACTGTGACCTGACTGCAGAGGGCAGCACACGTCTGAGCAGCTTTACCACGCTGCATGTGAAGGTAAGTGTCATACTGTGACCTGACTGCAGAGGGCAGCACACGTCTGAGCAGCTTTACCACGCTGCATGTGAAGGTAAGTGTCATACTGTGACCTGACTGCAGAGGGCAGCACACGTCTGAGCAGCTTTACCACGCTGCATGTGAAGGTAAGTGTCATACTGTGACCTGACTGCAGAGGGCAGCACACGTCTGAGCAGCTTTACCACGCTGCATGTGAAGGTAAGTGTCATACTGTGACCTGACTGCAGAGGGCAGCACACGTCTGAGCAGCTTTACCACGCTGCATGTGAAGGTAAGTGTCATACTGTGACCTGACTGCAGAGGGCAGCACACGTCTGAGCAGCTTTACCACGCTGCATGTGAAGGTAAGTGTCATACTGTGACCTGACTGCAGAGGGCAGCACACGTCTGAGCAGCTTTACCACGCTGCATGTGAAGGTAAGTGTCATACTGTGACCTGACTGCAGAGGGCAGCACACGTCTGAGCAGCTTTACCACGCTGCATGTGAAGGTAAGTGTCATACTGTGACCTGACTGCAGAGGGCAGCACACGTCTGAGCAGCTTTACCACGCTGCATGTGAAGGTAAGTGTCATACTGTGACCTGACTGCAGAGGGCAGCACACGTCTGAGCAGCTTTACCACGCTGCATGTGAAGGTAAGTGTCATACTGTGACCTGACTGCAGAGGGCAGCACACGTCTGAGCAGCTTTACCACGCTGCATGTGAAGGTAAGTGTCATACTGTGACCTGACTGCAGAGGGCAGCACACGTCTGAGCAGCTTTACCACGCTGCATGTGAAGGTAAGTGTCATACTGTGACCTGACTGCAGAGGGCAGCACACGTCTGAGCAGCTTTACCACGCTGCATGTGAAGGTAAGTGTCATACTGTGACCTGACTGCAGAGGGCAGCACACGTCTGAGCAGCTTTACCACGCTGCATGTGAAGGTAAGTGTCATACTGTGACCTGACTGCAGAGGGCAGCACAAGTCTGAGCAGCTTTACCACGCTGCACGTGAAGGTAAGTGTCATACTGTGACCTGACTGCAGAGGGCAGCACAAGTCTGAGCAGCTTTACCACGCTGCATGTGAAGGTAAGTGTCATACTGTGACCTGACTGCAGAGGGCAGCACACGTCTGAGCAGCTTTACCACGCTGCATGTGAAGGTAAGTGTCATACTGTGACCTGACTGCAGAGGGCAGCACAAGTCTGAGCAGCTTTACCACGCTGCATGTGAAGGTAAGTGTCATACTGTGACCTGACTGCAGAGGGCAGCACACGTCTGAGCAGCTTTACCACGCTGCACGTGAAGGTAAGTGTCATACTGTGACCTGACTGCAGAGGGCAGCACACGTCTGAGCAGCTTTACCACGCTGCATGTGAAGGTAAGTGTCATACTGTGACCTGACTGCAGAGGGCAGCACACGTCTGAGCAGCTTTACCACGCTGCATGTGAAGGTAAGTGTCATACTGTGACCTGACTGCAGAGGGCAGCACTGAATCATCTGCTCACCTGGTCCACAGTTTAAATACTGGTGAAGCTTGAATCCTGACAGTATTTGAAGTGTCTAGTATTTGACACAGGGGGGTCAGGGTTATGGGATGTATTTCATGAAAATATATTCTGACTTTTTAGATGTTTCAATTTAGTTTTAGAAGCAATTCATAATTTGAGTTCAATCTATTCTGTACAAAAGTAAACTGACTCTATTTGGGAAGTGTTTTATTAAAGGCGGTATGGACGATTTTTCGGCGATTTGAGAACGCAGGTGGAAGTGCACAAGCCACTCCCCCGTGCACATGCCACTCCCCCGTGCTCATGCCACTCCCCCGTGCTCATGCCACTCCCCCGTGCACATGCCACTCCCCCGTGCTCATGCCACTCCCCCGTGCTCATGCCACTCCCCCGTGCTCATGCCACTCCCCCGTGCTCATGCCACTCCCCCGTGCACATGCCACTCCCCCGTGCTCATGCCACTCCCCCGTGCACATGCCACTCCCCCGTGCTCATGCCACTCCCCCGTGCTCATGCCACTCCCCCGTGCACATGCCACTCCCCCGTGCACATGCCACTCCCCCGTGCTCATGCCACTCCCCCGTGCTCATGCCACTCCCCCGTGCACATGCCACTCCCCCGTGCTCATGCCACTCCCCCGTGCTCATGCCACTCCCCCGTGCACATGCCACTCCCCCGTGCACATGCCACTCCCCCGTGCTCATGCCACTCCCCCGTGCACATGCCACTCCCCCGTGCACATGCCACTCCCCCGTGCTCATGCCACTCCCCCGTGCTCATGCCACTCCCCCGTGCACATGCCACTCCCCCGTGCTCATGCCACTCCCCCGTGCTCATGCCACTCCCCCGTGCTCATGCCACTCCCCCGTGCTCATGCCACTCCCCCGTGCTCATGCCACTCCCCCGTGCACATGCCACTCCCCCGTGCTCATGCCACTCCCCCGTGTGGACTGATACAACACACACGTGTGTTTGTTTATTAGCGCAACGGATCACATCGCATCTCTCGTCTCCCGTAGATTTCTGTCCACTTCTGCGTCAGCTCAAACTGTCTTTCTCCGTCTTCATTTTGCCCCGTACACTGAGGGAACTATATTATGATAGATCCATGTGCTTAGACACGTGGAAACGTGGGGACGAGCCTGACGCGGCTGCAGGTGAGCGACAGGTGCGTTTTATGATTGACACGTGGCAGGACAAATGATTTATCCACGACACGAGGAAATATGGTAAAAAAAATTTGCTGGAAAAAATCGTCCATTCCACCTTTAATTTATTATCCTTCAGTTTGATTTCATAAAGCTGTGTATTTTCCAGAGGGATGTGATCGTTTCCATTCACAGTAATCACATGTTCTGTGGTTCTCCCTGTAATCACATGTTCTGTGGTTCTCCTGTACACAGTAATCACATGTTCTGTGGTTCTCCTGTACACAGTAATCACATGTTCTGTGGTTCTCCTGTACACTGTAATCACATGTTCTGTGGTTCTCCTGTACACTGTAATCACATGTTCTGTGGTTCTCCTGTACACTGTAATCACATGTTCTGTGGTTCTCCTGTACACTGTAATCACATGTTCTGTGGTTCTCCTGTACACTGTAATCACATGTTCTGTGGTTCTCCTGTACACTGTAATCACATGTTCTGTGGTTCTCCTGTACACAGTAATCACATGTTCTGTGGTTCTCCTGTACACAGTAATCACATGTTCTGTGGTTCTCCTGTACACAGTAATCACATGTTCTGTGGTTCTCCTGTACACAGTAATCACATGTTCTGTGGTTCTCCTGTACACAGTAATCACATGTTCTGTGGTTCTCCTGTACACAGTAATCACATGTTCTGTGGTTCTCCTGTACACTGTAATCACATGTTCTGTGGTTCTCCTGTACACAGTAATCACATGTTCTGTGGTTCTCCTGTACACTGTAATCACATGTTCTGTGGTTCTCCTGTACACTGTAATCACATGTTCTGTGGTTCTCCTGTACACAGTAATCACATGTTCTGTGGTTCTCCTGTACACTGTAATCACATGTTCTGTGGTTCTCCTGTACACTGTAATCACATGTTCTGTGGTTCTCCTGTACACTGTAATCACATGTTCTGTGGTTCTCCTGTACACTGTAATCACATGTTCTGTGGTTCTCCTGTACACTGTAATCACATGTTCTGTGGTTCTCCTGTACACTGTAATCACATGTTCTGTGGTTCTCCTGTACACTGTAATCACATGTTCTGTGGTTCTCCTGTACACTGTAATCACATGTTCTGTGGTTCTCCTGTACACTGTAATCACATGTTCTGTGGTTCTCCTGTACACTGTAATCACATGTTCTGTGGTTCTCCTGTACACTGTAATCACATGTTCTGTGGTTCTCCTGTACACTGTAATCACATGTTCTGTGGTTCTCCTGTACACTGTAATCACATGTTCTGTGGTTCTCCTGTACACTGTAATCACATGTTCTGTGGTTCTCCTGTACACTGTAATCACATGTTCTGTGGTTCTCCTGTACACTGTAATCACATGTTCTGTGGTTCTCCTGTACACTGTAATCACATGTTCTGTGGTTCTCCTGTACACTGTAATCACATGTTCTGTGGTTCTCCTGTACACTGTAATCACATGTTCTGTGGTTCTCCTGTACACTGTAATCACATGTTCTGTGGTTCTCCTGTACACTGTAATCACATGTTCTGTGGTTCTCCTGTACACTGTAATCACATGTTCTGTGGTTCTCCTGTACACAGTAATCACATGTTCTGTGGTTCTCCTGTACACAGTAATCACATGTTCTGTGGTTCTCCTGTACACTGTAATCACATGTTCTGTGGTTCTCCTGTACACTGTAATCACATGTTCTGTGGTTCTCCTGTACACTGTAATCACATGTTCTGTGGTTCTCCTGTACACTGTAATCACATGTTCTGTGGTTCTCCTGTACACTGTAAAAACCTGGCTGCAGTTGTTTTTTATATTGTGAAAAGTACATTTTGTCCTTACCAACAAATAACATTGTGGTAAAGCAGCACTGACAGAATAGACAAATGTAATCTATATATCATATTTATATATCTATATATATATATATATATATATATATCATATTTATATATATATATCATATATATATATTTCTTTAGGTTTAGTGTTTCTTGTTGTTTTTTGACTCTTAGAGCTGGAACTCAAAACCCAAGCGATGGAGAACATGCGTCTGGCTCTGTCTGAGCAGGAGGAGACCCAGGAGCAGATGGAGCACGCCATGGAGGAGAAGGACCACCACATCCAACAACTGACCAATGGTAATTTACAAACAAAAACAAGAGGTCCGGACGGCCACGCTCGGCCCCTGACCCCTCACGCCCCTCGTCCCTCACGCCCCTGACCCCTCACGCCCCTGACCCCTCACGCCCCTCGTCCCTCACGCCCCTGGCCCCTCGCCCCTCACGCCTCACGCCCCTGGCCCCACGCCCCTGACCCCTCACGCCCCTGACCCCTCACGCCCCTGACCCCTCACGCCCCTCGTCCCTCACGCCCCTCGCCCCTCATGCCCCTGGCCCCACGCCCCTCGTCCCTCACGCCCCTGGCCCCTCGCCCCTCATGCCCCTGGCCCCACGCCCCTCGCCCCTGACCCCTCACGCCCCTGACCCCTCACGCCCCTGACCCCTCACGCCCCTGACCCCTCACGCCCCTCGTCCCTCACGCCCCTGGCCCCTCGCCCCTCATGCCCCTGGCCCCACGCCCCTCGCCCCTGACCCCTCACGCCCCTGACCCCTCACGCCCCTGACCCCTCACGCCCCTGACCCCTCACGCCCCTGACCCCTCACGCCCCAGAGTGGGACGCTCCTCTCATAAGGTCGCTTTGTTGCGGGTCATAAAAGACGGCAAATCTCAAATAAAAATGTATTTCTGTAAAACATATTTGTCAAATCTGAAAGACATTTATGGAAGATTTCTCAAGTCATGGATCTGACATGAATCAACAAACGGACTGGATCCTTCACCTGTGATGGTGACTCAAGCTAAGCTAAGTGTAACGCTGGTGAGTCTGCGGCACAACGCTCAATTTCAGAGTGTTCATATTCTCCAGAGGCAGAGCTTTGTTTAACCAGGAATACACCATATATCACCTTTCTTCTGCTTTATTCTGAAAGAACAGACTGTAAACTTTAATCCAGTCTTTTATTCTGAAAGAACAGACTGTAAACTTTAATCCAGTCTTTTATTCTGAAAGAACAGACTGTAAACTTTAATCCAGTCTTTTATTCTGAAAGAACAGACTGTAAACTTTAATCCAGTCTTTTATTCTGAAAGAACAGACTGTAAACTTTAATCCAGTCTTTTATTCTGAAAGAACAGACTGTAAACTTTAATCCAGTCTTTTATTCTGAAAGAACAGACTGTAAACTTTAATCCAGTCTTTTATTCTGAAAGAACAGACTGTAAACTTTAATCCAGTCTTTTATTCTGAAAGAACAGACTGTAAACTTTAATCCAGTCTTTTATTCTGAAAGAACAGACTGTAAACTTTAATCCAGTCTTTTATTCTGAAAGAACAGACTGTAAACTTTAATCCAGTCTTTTATTCTGAAAGAACAGACTGTAAACTTTAATCCAGTCTTTTATTCTGAAAGAACAGACTGTAAACTTTAATCCAGTCTTTTATTCTGAAAGAACAGACTGTAAACTTTAATCCAGTCTTTTATTCTGAAAGAACAGACTGTAAACTTTAATCCAGTCTTTTATTCTGAAAGAACAGACTGTAAACTTTAATCCAGTCTTTTATTCTGAAAGAACAGACTGTAAACTTTAATCCAGTCTTTTATTCTGAAAGAACAGACTGTAAACTTTAATCCAGTCTTTTATTCTGAAAGAACAGACTGTAAACTTTAATCCAGTCTTTTATTCTGAAAGAACAGACTGTAAACTTTAATCCAGTCTTTTATTCTGAAAGAACAGACTGTAAACTTTAATCCAGTCTTTTATTCTGAAAGAACAGACTGTAAACTTTAATCCAGTCTTTTATTCTGACAGAACAGACTGTAAACTTTAATCCAGTCTTTTATTCTGACAGAACAGACTGTAAACTTTAATCCAGTCTTTTATTCTGACAGAACAGACTGTAAACTTTAATCCAGTCTTTTATTCTGAAAGAACAGACTGTAAACTTTAATCCAGTCTTTTATTCTGACAGAACAGACTGTAAACTTTAATCCAGTCTTTTATTCTGAAAGAACAGACTGTAAACTTTAATCCAGTCTTTTATTCTGACAGAACAGACTGTAAACTTTAATCCAGTCTTTTATTCTGACAGAACAGACTGTAAACTTTAATCCAGTCTTTTATTCTGACAGAACAGACTGTAAACTTTAATCCAGTCTTTTATTCTGACAGAACAGACTGTAAACTTTAATCCAGTCTTTTATTCTGAAAGAACAGACTGTAAACTTTAATCCAGTCTTTTATTCTGAAAGAACAGACTGTAAATTTTAATCCAGTCTTTTATTCTGAAAGAACAGACTGTAAACTTTAATCCAGTCTTTTATTCTGAAAGAACAGACTGTAAACTTTAATCCAGTCTTTTATTCTGAAAGAACAGACTGTAAACTTTAATCCAGTCTTTTATTCTGAAAGAACAGACTGTAAACTTTAATCCAGTCTTTTATTCTGAAAGAACAGACTGTAAACTTTAATCCAGTCTTTTATTCTGACAGAACAGACTGTAAACTTTAATCCAGTCTTTTATTCTGAAAGAACAGACTGTAAACTTTAATCCAGTCTTTTATTCTGACAGAACAGACTGTAAACTTTAATCCAGTCTTTTATTCTGACAGAACAGACTGTAAACTTTAATCCAGTCTTTTATTCTGACAGAACAGACTGTAAACTTTAATCCAGTCTTTTATTCTGACAGAACAGACTGTAAACTTTAATCCAGTCTTTTATTCTGACAGAACAGACTGTAAACTTTAATCCAGTCTTTTATTCTGAAAGAACAGACTGTAAACTTTAATCCAGTCTTTTATTCTGAAAGAACAGACTGTAAACTTTAATCCAGTCTTTTATTCTGACAGAACAGACTGTAAACTTTAATCCAGTCTTTTATTCTGACAGAACAGACTGTAAACTTTAATCCAGTCTTTTATTCTGAAAGAACAGACTGTAAACTTTAATCCAGTCTTTTATTCTGACAGAACAGACTGTAAACTTTAATCCAGTCTTTTATTCTGAAAGAACAGACTGTAAACTTTAATCCAGTCTTTTATTCTGAAAGAACAGACTGTAAACTTTAATCCAGTCTTTTATTCTGAAAGAACAGACTGTAAATTTTAATCCAGTCTTTTATTCTGACAGAACAGACTGTAAACTTTAACCCAGTCTTTTATTCTGAAAGAACAGACTGTAAACTTTAATCCAGTCTTTTATTCTGACAGAACAGACTGTAAACTTTAATCCAGTCTTTTATTCTGAAAGAACAGACTGTAAACTTTAATCCAGTCTTTTATTCTGAAAGAACAGACTGTAAACTTTAAACCAGTCTTTTATTCTGACAGAACAGACTGTAAACTTTAATCCAGTCTTTTATTCTGAAAGAACAGACTGTAAACTTTAATCCAGTCTTTTATTCTGAAAGAACAGACTGTAAACTTTAATCCAGTCTTTTATTCTGAAAGAACAGACTGTAAACTTTAATCCAGTCTTTTATTCTGACAGAACAGACTGTAAACTTTAATCCAGTCTTTTATTCTGACAGAACAGACTGTAAACTTTAATCCAGTCTTTTATTCTGAAAGAACAGACTGTAAACTTTAATCCAGTCTTTTATTCTGAAAGAACAGACTGTAAACTTTAATCCAGTCTTTTATTCTGAAAGAACAGACTGTAAACTTTAATCCAGTCTTTTATTCTGAAAGAACAGACTGTAAACTTTAATCCAGTCTTTTATTCTGAAAGAACAGACTGTAAACTTTAATCCAGTCTTTTATTCTGAAAGAACAGACTGTAAACTTTAATCCAGTCTTTTATTCTGACAGAACAGACTGTAAACTTTAATCCAGTCTTTTATTCTGAAAGAACAGACTGTAAACTTTAATCCAGTCTTTTATTCTGACAGAACAGACTGTAAACTTTAATCCAGTCTTTTATTCTGAAAGAACAGACTGTAAACTTTAATCCAGTCTTTTATTCTGACAGAACAGACTGTAAACTTTAATCCAGTCTTTTATTCTGAAAGAACAGACTGTAAACTTTAATCCAGTCTTTTATTCTGAAAGAACAGACTGTAAACTTTAATCCAGTCTTTTATTCTGACAGAACAGACTGTAAACTTTAATCCAGTCTTTTATTCTGACAGAACAGACTGTAAACTTTAATCCAGTCTTTTATTCTGAAAGAACAGACTGTAAACTTTAATCCAGTCTTTTATTCTGAAAGAACAGACTGTAAACTTTAATCCAGTCTTTTATTCTGACAGAACAGACTGTAAACTTTAATCCAGTCTTTTATTCTGAAAGAACAGACTGTAAACTTTAATCCAGTCTTTTATTCTGACAGAACAGACTGTAAACTTTAATCCAGTCTTTTATTCTGAAAGAACAGACTGTAAACTTTAATCCAGTCTTTTATTCTGACAGAACAGACTGTAAACTTTAATCCAGTCTTTTATTCTGAAAGAACAGACTGTAAACTTTAATCCAGTCTTTTATTCTGAAAGAACAGACTGTAAACTTTAATCCAGTCTTTTATTCTGACAGAACAGACTGTAAACTTTAATCCAGTCTTTTATTCTGAAAGAACAGACTGTAAACTTTAATCCAGTCTTTTATTCTGAAAGAACAGACTGTAAACTTTAATCCAGTCTTTTATTCTGACAGAACAGACTGTAAACTTTAATCCAGTCTTTTATTCTGACAGAACAGACTGTAAACTTTAATCCAGTCTTTTATTCTGAAAGAACAGACTGTAAACTTTAATCCAGTCTTTTATTCTGACAGAACAGACTGTAAACTTTAATCCAGTCTTTTATTCTGACAGAACAGACTGTAAACTTTAATCCAGTCTTTTATTCTGAAAGAACAGACTGTAAACTTTAATCCAGTCTTTTATTCTGAAAGAACAGACTGTAAACTTTAATCCAGTCTTTTATTCTGACAGAACAGACTGTAAACTTTAATCCAGTCTTTTATTCTGAAAGAACAGACTGTAAACTTTAATCCAGTCTTTTATTCTGACAGAACAGACTGTAAACTTTAATCCAGTCTTTTATTCTGACAGAACAGACTGTAAACTTTAATCCAGTCTTTTATTCTGACAGAACAGACTGTAAACTTTAATCCAGTCTTTTATTCTGAAAGAACAGACTGTAAACTTTAATCCAGTCTTTTATTCTGAAAGAACAGACTGTAAACTTTAATCCAGTCTTTTATTCTGACAGAACAGACTGTAAACTTTAATCCAGTCTTTTATTCTGACAGAACAGACTGTAAACTTTAATCCAGTCTTTTATTCTGACAGAACAGACTGTAAACTTTAATCCAGTCTTTTATTCTGACAGAACAGACTGTAAACTTTAATCCAGTCTTTTATTCTGAAAGAACAGACTGTAAACTTTAATCCAGTCTTTTATTCTGACAGAACAGACTGTAAACTTTAATCCAGTCTTTTATTCTGACAGAACAGACTGTAAACTTTAATCCAGTCTTTTATTCTGAAAGAACAGACTGTAAACTTTAATCCAGTCTTTTATTCTGACAGAACAGACTGTAAACTTTAATCCAGTCTTTTATTCTGAAAGAACAGACTGTAAACTTTAATCCAGTCTTTTATTCTGACAGAACAGACTGTAAACTTTAATCCAGTCTTTTATTCTGACAGAACAGACTGTAAACTTTAATCCAGTCTTTTATTCTGAAAGAACAGACTGTAAACTTTAATCCAGTCTTTTATTCTGAAAGAACAGACTGTAAACTTTAATCCAGTCTTTTATTCTGAAAGAACAGACTGTAAACTTTAATCCAGTCTTTTATTCTGACAGAACAGACTGTAAACTTTAATCCAGTCTTTTATTCTGAAAGAACAGACTGTAAACTTTAATCCAGTCTTTTATTCTGACAGAACAGACTGTAAACTTTAATCCAGTCTTTTATTCTGAAAGAACAGACTGTAAACTTTAATCCAGTCTTTTATTCTGAAAGAACAGACTGTAAACTTTAATCCAGTCTTTTATTCTGAAAGAACAGACTGTAAACTTTAATCCAGTCTTTTATTCTGAAAGAACAGACTGTAAACTTTAATCCAGTCTTTTATTCTGACAGAACAGACTGTAAACTTTAATCCAGTCTTTTATTCTGAAAGAACAGACTGTAAACTTTAATCCAGTCTTTTATTCTGAAAGAACAGACTGTAAACTTTAATCCAGTCTTTTATTCTGACAGAACAGACTGTAAACTTTAATCCAGTCTTTTATTCTGAAAGAACAGACTGTAAACTTTAATCCAGTCTTTTATTCTGACAGAACAGACTGTAAACTTTAATCCAGTCTTTTATTCTGACAGAACAGACTGTAAACTTTAATCCAGTCTTTTATTCTGACAGAACAGACTGTAAACTTTAATCCAGTCTTTTATTCTGACAGAACAGACTGTAAACTTTAATCCAGTCTTTTATTCTGACAGAACAGACTGTAAACTTGAATCCAGTCTTTTATTCTGACAGAACAGACTGTAAACTTTAATCCAGTCTTTTATTCTGACAGAACAGACTGTAAACTTTAATCCAGTCTTTTATTCTGAAAGAACAGACTGTAAACTTTAATCCAGTCTTTTATTCTGAAAGAACAGACTGTAAACTTTAATCCAGTCTTTTATTCTGACAGAACAGACTGTAAACTTTAATCCAGTCTTTTATTCTGACAGAACAGACTGTAAACTTTAATCCAGTCTTTTATTCTGACAGAACAGACTGTAAACTTTAATCCAGTCTTTTATTCTGACAGAACAGACTGTAAACTTTAATCCAGTCTTTTATTCTGAAAGAACAGACTGTAAACTTTAATCCAGTCTTTTATTCTGACAGAACAGACTGTAAACTTTAATCCAGTCTTTTATTCTGAAAGAACAGACTGTAAACTTTAATCCAGTCTTTTATTCTGACAGAACAGACTGTAAACTTTAATCCAGTCTTTTATTCTGACAGAACAGACTGTAAACTTTAATCCAGTCTTTTATTCTGAAAGAACAGACTGTAAACTTTAATCCAGTCTTTTATTCTGACAGAACAGACTGTAAACTTTAATCCAGTCTTTTATTCTGACAGAACAGACTGTAAACTTTAATCCAGTCTTTTATTCTGACAGAACAGACTGTAAACTTTAATCCAGTCTTTTATTCTGAAAGAACAGACTGTAAACTTTAATCCAGTCTTTTATTCTGACAGAACAGACTGTAAACTTTAATCCAGTCTTTTATTCTGACAGAACAGACTGTAAACTTTAATCCAGTCTTTTATTCTGACAGAACAGACTGTAAACTTTAATCCAGTCTTTTATTCTGACAGAACAGACTGTAAACTTTAATCCAGTCTTTTATTCTGACAGAACAGACTGTAAACTTTAATCCTGTAAAACATACATTCAGGGTGTTCAGAAGCACAATTTCTGTGTTTTTGGCGCCGAGCGCGTCGTGGGCGTTTCTAACCCTAACCCGTTTTGTTAGCTATGCTAGCCTTGTTAGCTTGTCAGACTGTTTGCCCTCTATGCCACGGCCCTGTAGCGTTGCTTGTCCTGTATTGTTGGTTTTGGGTCGGTTTTTTCATACACCTGGGGGCTCCAGTTCTGCTTTAATTTTGACAGGAATTTGCACAGTATTCATTTCCAATATTTATGAACAGCCAGACATTCCCTAAACACTTGTCAGTGGTGGGGTTCCTACAGCCACAAATATGTCCATGTGAATAGTGTGCACGCTGACGTGGTACAATAAAATACTGGCTCTGGTGCTTGTTTTCGATCTCTCTCTAGCTTCATTGTGCTTTTGTGAGTTATAAATTGTCCTTTACACAGTCAGTTTCATTTGTTCTTCTTTTTCTTTCACAGAGGTGGATAAACTGAACAATCTTATGCTGAAAAAAGACAGCACTAGTGACCATCAGACCGAGGGCCCTTCAAACGAGCTCCGAGGGGCCAAAGAGGAGGCTGCCCAGGCACAGGAAAGCTTAAAGGTATTATTTCTGCATATTTATTTGATTTGTTTTTTTCAGTAACAAATTAGTTGCTAACTTGGTGGTAATTCAAGTAATGATTCTAGTAAATAGTAACTAAGTGTATGAACACAATCGTTCTTTTTCATTTCTTAATAAAACGAAACATAATCCTAGTTGCATTTTGATGAACATAATTATTTCAGAACAGTACAGACTCTTAATCCCATGCAAACAAATGTTTTAGATTTACATCAATCACTTAATTCATAAATATTCTCTATCTAGAATATTTCAACCAATGAGTGAAATCTCAATGTAAATGAGAAAAAATCTTATTTGCAGCCCTAACTATGCACTTTATAAATACTTAAAGATCTATTTCGTCACTTTACTTACTTTAATATGTTGACTCTAAACTAGAGTTATCTCTTAACAAATGTCACTGTTTGTGCAGACGTGCTTGGACAAACAGCGAGCTGAGCGTAAGGCCTGGATGGAGGAGAAGCTGTCTCTGATCGGACAGGCCAAAGAGGCAGAGGAGCAAAGGAACCAGGACATGAGGAGGTTTGCGGAGGACAGGGAGAAATACCAGCAACAGCACAGCCAAGTGGTGAGGCTGAGCACTGCACCTCAGGAAGGCTTCAGAGAGACTCTGCTTCAGAGAGGAGGGACTCTGCTTTAGAGAGGAGGGACTCTGCTTCAGAGAGGAGGGACTCTGCTTCAGAGAGGAGGGACTCTGCTTTAGAGAGGAGGGACTCTGCTTTAGAGAGGAGGGACTCTGCTTCAGAGAGGAGGGACTCTGCTTCAGAGAGGAGGGACTCTGCTTCAGAGAGGAGGGACTCTGCTTTAGAGAGGAGGGACTCTGCTTTAGAGAGGAGGGACTCTGCTTCAGAGAGGAGGGACTCTGCTTCAGAGAGGAGGGACTCTGCTTCAGAGAGGAGGGACTCTGCTTCAGAGAGGAGGGACTCTGCTTTAGAGAGGAGGGACTCTGCTTCAGAGAGGAGGGACTCTGCTTCAGAGAGGAGGGACTCTGCTTCAGAGAGGAGGGACTCTGCTTCAGAGAGGAGGGACTCTGCTTTAGAGAGGAGGGACTCTGCTTTAGAGAGGAGGGACTCTGCTTCAGAGAGGAGGGACTCTGCTTCAGAGAGGAGGGACTCTGCTTCAGAGAGGAGGGACTCTGCTTTAGAGAGGAGGGACTCTGCTTTAGAGAGGAGGGACTCTGCTTCAGAGAGGAGGGACTCTGCTTCAGAGAGGAGGGACTCTGCTTCAGAGAGGAGGGACTCTGCTTCAGAGAGGAGGGACTCTGCTTTAGAGAGGAGGGACTCTGCTTCAGAGAGGAGGGACTCTGCTTCAGAGAGGAGGGACTCTGCTTCAGAGAGGAGGGACTCTGCTTCAGAGAGGAGGGACTCTGCTTTAGAGAGGAGGAGCCCTCCGCTCAGGGCTCAGCTGAGAGCAGAGCTGTGAGCGTTAGACCCACTCAAACCACAGCATGCAAAAAAGCAGTGTTAATGACATTAAAAAGGCAAGATACATTCTTGAATCTTATGTTATATTATATTTTGGCGATTTCTGGTGATAGAGCTCCCCCTGGAGGTCCCTTGTTAAACTATATTGTCAGAACATAGACAGGGTTCTATTTCATCCCTCCTGACGCCAGAGGCGGTGCATAAAGCACTGGATGATCATCCTTGCTCACACACAGGTCGAGAATTAATAACAAACAAGTCACCTTTGACCCCCGGTGGCTCACGTGAGGCTATATAGTCACGTGACACCGGGAGCTCCGCCCCTTTTCACCTTCTCGCATGCAGGTTGTATATGTGCTTGTTGTTCGGCTAATATATTGCTGTTTCCCACAAAGTTTGGTTCGTAGCCCTGTTAGCCCTGTTAGCCCTGTTAGCCCTGTTAGCCCTGTTAGCCCTGTTAGCCCTGTTAGCCCTGTTTGCCCTGTTTGCCCTGTTAGCCCTGTAAGCCCTGTTAGCCCTGTTGCCCTGTAAGCCCTGTTAGCCCTGTTAGCCTTGTTAGCCCTGTTTGCCCTGTTAGCCCTGTTAGTCCTGTTAGCCCTGTTAGCCCTGTTAGCCCTGTTAGCCCTGTTAGCCCTGTTAGCCCTGTTTGCCCTGTTAGCCCTGTTAGCCCTGTTAGCCCTGTTGCCCTGTAAGCCCTGTTAGCCCTGTTAGCCCTGTTAGCCCTGTTGCCCTGTAAGCCCTGTTAGCCCTGTTAGCCTTGTTAGCCCTGTTAGCCCTGTTAGCCCTGTTAGCCCTGTTTGCCCTGTTTGCCCTGTTAGCCCTGTTAGCCCTGTTAGCCCTGTTAGCCCTGTTAGCCCTGTTATCCCTGTTTGCCCTGTTTGCCCTGTTAGTCCTGTTAGTCCTGTTAGCCCTGTTAGCCCTGTTAGCCCTGTTAGCCCTGTGACTGGTACAGTCGGTGCTGTGAGTTCGCTCGTCCTCCTGTCGGACCTGTTGCAATGAGGAGGTATATTTACGTTGTTGTCTACGACTGGTAAGTGTTATCCCTTTCATGCATTTCGCTGTAGCCGTGCGCTCGGTAGATTTTTGTTGAATTTGAACCGTACAATCGTACCCGGTTTTGTGTTTATCCGTGCTCCGTTTGTTTGGGTTTACGGATACAGCCTCTGGGCTTTCAGTTCTAACTATAGCCGTGTTCGGGTCATTAGTTCAGAACTGCTTTGTTTTCAGCCGGTTACACACCATCGGTGGCGTTCCCTGCTCGACCTGACCCCGCTGCGCCCCTCTTACCGGGGTAGAGGTTTTGTATTCTAGAGTCGCTAGTGGCGTTCCACTCGACCCGACTCTGTTTGGCTCCGGTCATATCATGCTGGAGTCCCTGTGCTGCCGGTCCTGCCTGGCGCCGCTGCAGCCTGGCGATGGGCATGATCTCTGCCCTGCTTGTCTTGGAGTGGATCATCTTCAGGAAGCACTCTCCGATGATGCTTGCTCCAACTGTTCAGTTATGCTGCGGTCTGTGCGCGCTTGGCGGCATTCGAGGAAGCTTCAGACTGGTTGTTTGTGGCGCCTCCGAGTCAATTACCGGCTGGCCAGACTGGGGGCCACAAGCGGCCGTCCACGGCTACTCAAGGCGGCCCCCCATTTAAGAAAAAGAAGGGCCCCGGGAAGTTAGCGGCGCAAGTGAGCACGCTGACATCTGAACTGGCCCAAATGCGGGCAGTTATCCAGACTCTCCAGACTGATGCCAGTCGTGTGGTGGCACAACGGCAGGAGGGGCATGGCACAGCCTCAGTATATGATGACGTCATATCTGTGGCTGCTTCAGACACTCAGTTTCAGCTGGAGTCGGACCTTCTGAGCTCCAGAGTTTCAGAATCTGGCTCACTGGCCTCTGCCGGCTCTCAGGCCGACAGTGATGACACTGTCACAGCGGCTTTACGGACCGCACTTTCCCGCTTGACAGACCCAAAGGCATTTTCAAGGCCTACTTCAGATTGCAGGGTCTTGGGACTGATGCAGGACCCTCAGAAGCTTGGCCTGGGACATATGCCGGCAGTGGAGCCGGCCGGCTATTGCCTCCCTCATCGTCCGTCCAGAGGAGACCTTATGGACTAATGCCCGTTGTCCACGACCACAGAACTGTGTTACAGACGGCCTTCTGTGTAAGGCGTATGACATGGAAGCTCGTTTGGGTCGCATTGGGAACTCTTTGTCTCATTTGATGCTAGGCCTGTCGGTTTCCCTTGAGACGGTGCCGGTGGACCAACCAACACATGGGCTGGTTGACGCCTCCTTGCAGGCTTTCGCCTTCATGTCAAGGGAACTAGGGCGTCTCCTCTCAACATTAGTACAAGCTCGCCACCAAGTATGGCTGGCACAGTCTCCGCTCTCATAGGCCAGTAGGAAGACCTTGAGGGGTGTTCCAGTTCTTCCTGGAGGCTCTAGAGCGCACGCCCCAGGCTTGCCGTACACGGGGGGCTTCATAGGCGGGGGTCTCATCGACCAGCTCAGGCTGCCCCTCCCGTTTCTTCACGGAGGTACGCAACACCGCCCCATCACTCCCCCGTTCATGGCTCTGACTTGCAACAGACCCCAAGGTTTGGGTTTCGTCCGTCCAGTGCGTCCCGTTCCTCACAACCCGGCCGTCGCCCCCACAAGACCGCCGGGGGTCGAGGGGCCCCCAGAGGAGGTTAAGGTAGCTTCTTTCCTCAGGCATGGTCCTCGACTCCCATACAGCGACTGCACGCCCTTCGCCCAAGCGGGTGGACAATATTTTGGGAATGTTGCGGGACTTTCGACAGGGGAATTCTCTTCCCTACGTCATGTTCCTAAGCCTCTTGGGCAAGCTGACAACGTTGGTTCCTCTGGGGCTCCTGTCTTTGTGCCCCTTCAGATGTGGCTCAACGGCCTACACCTGGACCCCACACGTCAGGATCACAGGCGGCAGCGGCTACCAGTATCTCCCCAATGCCGGGTGCCTCTATGCAGGTGGCAGAAAGAGGCCTTTATGACGCAGGGTGTTCTGCTGGGGCCTCTTCCTTCCAGACGGGAGGTTGTGTACACCGACGCCTCCCTCCTAGGCTGGGGTGCGACATGGCAGGCATGGATGGTGCAAGGGTCATGGTCCCAGAGGCAGAGCAGGCTTCACATCAATGTGCTGGAGTTCTTGACTGTCGAGCTAACGCTACGTAATTTCTTGCCACACCTGTGCTGCCGTCATGTCATGGTACGGTCCGACAACCAGTGTGGTTTTTCACATAAATCACCAGGGCGGCACTGGGTCGGTGACCCTGTTCAGGATTGCACAACGGGTCCTGACTTGGGCTACCCCGCGCCTTGCCAGTCTCGGTTGTTCTTGCTGGCGGACAGGGCCAGCCCACTGGGTCAGGACGCACTGGCTCACGTCTGGCCCAGGACTATGCTCTATGCATTTCCCCCATTCCCCCTGATTCATCAGACGATTCTCAGGGTCCTTCAGGATGGCCACAGTCTCCTGCTAGTGGCCCCGTTTTTGCCGGAGAGGACATGGTTTCCTCTGCTGCGCAGGCTCTGCTGCGGCGCAGCGAGACATCTCCCCCCAGGTGGGATCTCCTCTCAACTAGGGGGTCAGATTCTGCACCCCAATCCCGAGCGCCTGAAGCTCTGGGTAAGGCCTCTGCAGAGCCCGGCCTGACCTTCTCGAGGTACGCCGGGGAAATTGGGAACACGGGCGGAAGTAGATCAGTGGTAGAGTGCTCGTCTTCTGATCCAAAGGTCGGTGGTTCGACTCCCTGCTTGGTCAGAGCGATCAGATCCACTGCCCCGCAGGTTGGCGGTGTGATCGCAGCTTCCTCATGTGAATACTGCTGTTGTGTCCCTGGGCAAGACACTTAACCCAACTTGCCCCCAGTGTCTGCGTACATCTGGTGTGTGAATGGGTGACTGGTTCCTTGATGTAAAGCGCTTTGAGTGCCTTGAAGGTAGAAAAGCGCTATATAAAAATGTGACCATTTACCAACACGATAAGCAATGCTCGTGCTCAGTCTACCCGTCTTCTGTATTCCTGCAAGTGGAAACTGTTTGACGCCTGGTGTCGCAAAAGCGGGCATTGTGCTGTGTCAACGGTGCTCGCTTTCCTGCAGGAGCTACTTGGCCAGGGGCGCTCTCCATCTACCCTGAAGGTATACATTGCTGCAATCTCTTGTTGTGGAGTGGGATGGTTTCTCGGTTGGCCGTAACAGTTATTTCCCTTTTTCTAAAGGGTGCCCGGCGTTTGCGTCCACCTGCCCGTTCTGTGGTCCCGGCATGGGACCTGTCCCTGGTGCTGGATGCGTTGCGATTCCTTCCATTTGAGCCTCTTTCGCAGATTGACCTTAAATGGCTTTCAATGAAGACGGCATTCCTTCTGGTGATGGCCTGGAGCCTGAGCTCCAGGCTTTGTCCGTGGCAGACTCGGGGGTTTTCGTTGGCACCCCGACAACTCTGGGGTTTCCCTTTGGCCGAATATGGATTTCGTTCCAAAGGTGATTTTGTCGGCGGGGCACAGGCCCTAACTGGCACGTTTTGGTGCGGGATCGGCTTCTGAACAGCAGTGTCCTGTCCGTGCGCTTAAGACGTATGTGCGTGCTACAGCATTGATAAATCTGAGAGCCTGTTTGTTACGCCGGCTCGCGTAAGGGCCAGGCTCTGTCCAAACAGTGTCTCGCGCGCTGGATTGTTGATGTCATCACGGAAGCCTCTGCTCGACAGGGGCCACTGTTGCCTTCCGGGGCGAGGTGCCACTCCACAAAGGGGCTCTCAACTTCATGGGCCGCTATGAACGGGGTGTCCTTGGACGTGATCTGTGCCTCTTGGACATCCCCCAATACTTTTGCACGATTTTACAGGGTGAATGTGGTTTCTCCACAACCGCTGGAAGAGGTTCTCCGGCAACACTCTTCTGCGTCCCATTGAGCTATGGTTTTGTCTATTCCTCGGGACCCTGCTGGTATTCGTCATCCAGTGCTTTATGCACCGCCTCTGGCGGTCATCCAGGATTCATAGAACCGTAGTTACAGTGGTAACTTTTGTTTCCATGGGTTTCTCAGCTGAGTTTTCTTCACGTCGATGTAAGCAAAAGACTGATTTTCTGCCCAAAGACAGCGCGGGACAACGACGAACACTTGAAAGGCCCGAAAAATACACATTTAACCATCACAGGGACTTACAGAGACAAAGTTATTTTCTATGTTATTATTATACGCTTTTTATATTTTCTGGGTAAATATCCTTCTTATATATAATTTCCCAATAAAGAAAGAAGTAAACGGATCCTCATAAGCCTTGTTGTTTCCCTCTCAGGAGTGTCTGTCCTCACAGCTGGCCCAGAAGGAGGAGAGCATGGAGCAGTGGAGGAGGGAGAGGGACACACTGGTGTCTGCTCTGGAAGTCCAGCTCCAGAAGCTACTCTCCAGTCAGGCTCAGAAGGACAAACTCATCCAGGAACTGCAGCAGAGCACCCGGCAGCAGAGCCCCGCGCAGCATAGCCCCCGGCAGCAGAGCCCCGCGCAGCAGAGCACCCGGCAGCAGAGCCCCGCGCAGCAGAGCACCCGGCAGCAGAGCCCCCGGCAGCAGAGCCCCCGGCAGCAGAGCCCCCGGCAGCAGAGCCCCCGGCAGCAGAGCCCCCGGCAGCAGAGCCCCCGGCAGCAGAGCACCCGGCAGCAGAGCACCCGGCATAAGAGCCCCCGGCCGCAGAGCACCCGGCATAAGAGCCCCCGGCAGCAGAGCCCCCGGCAGCAGAGCACCCGGCATAAGAGCCCCCCGCAGAAGAGCCCCCCGCAGCAGTCACCAGCAGAGGTCAGTGTCACACAGAGGACCATTTCGCTGGTTAGATCCATTTTAGCTGAAATTGAAAATAGGACAAATATCAAACCAGATAATAATTCCGTGATCATAATTAGGGATGTAACAATCCAGATCTCGAAAAACAAGAGTCTCACTATTGATTGGAATTCTATACGTTGTGGGTCTCAGAAACAGTTTCACAAACCAAAGAAAGCTGATGGTCCGCGGTCAGATTGTAAAACAGCTAATGAGGCTAACATGGCTAGCAAACGTGAGGCAGAGAACCGCAGTCGCTCCCTGCCAGAGAAATGGGGTCCCCTCAGCCCAGATAAAGACTCTCACGACTTTGCATCAAAAGGGGGGGAGAATATAACTATCAGATTTATTCATTGTTCTATGTTGCACTGAACACTGAATCACCAAAGCAAGTTCCTAATCTGCAATCAGATGATTGTTTACTAAAACCGCAAAGTCTTTTTAGCATTTCAGCTTTTTTCTTGGGAGAGAAAATGACTGTGAAGTGATTTGAATCCAAAAGCACTCAGTTGTTGGAAAAGCTTATTGTAAGAGTGAAGGCTCTGCTCTGTATGCTGAGAGGTCATAAATCTCCAGTGGCACCATAGTACAAACTTGCGTCTCGCATTCCTGTCACCATGGCGATGTTCGGAGGTTGTCTGCTGTTTGCTATATGAGTATTAACTGACCTAACATCAGATTGTAGAGGTTGAACAGAAGAGGTCCTTGAATTGACCCTCGAGCGTTACCGACTAGATATAGTCGGCGTCACCTCCACGCACACTTTGGGCTCGTAGTCGTCCTCCACTGGTGTGTGGCCTACGGGCCAAACAATGGTGCAGTACCCAGTCTTCTTTGAGTCCTTGAGCGGGTACTGGACAGTGCACCAACCGGGGATTCTAATGTTCTCCTGGAGGTCAATTCAAAGTGCTTCACAGCAGGAAAAATGCATTCAAATCACAAAGAAATTACAGAAACAGAAATACAATAAAATTAACTAAATAAAAAACACCTAGCCACAAAGGGTAACGTGTTTTCGGAGTCCAACTCCTTTTTAAATCAATCCAACTGATTGTCTAAACTAATGAAATCACAAAACAATTCAAGACATAAAAGAGAAGAGTGCAAAGAAAAAAACTGTTTTTATCTTAGATTTGAACATTGTCAGAGCAGAACATGTCTCACATCTTCAAGAAGAATGTTCCAGATTTTAGCTGCATAAAACTGAAACACAGATTCTCCATGTTTAGTCCTGACTCTGGCACCAGCAGGAGGCCGGTCCATGTTTAGTCCTGACTCTGGCACCAGCAGGAGGCCGGTCCATGTTTAGTCCTGACTCTGGCACCAGCAGGAGGCCGGTCCATGTTTAGTCCTGACTCTGGCACCAGCAGGAGGCCGGTCCATGTTTAGTCCTGACTCTGGCACCAGCAGGAGGCCGGTCCATGTTTAGTCCTGACTCTAGCACCAGCAGGAGGCCGGTCCATGTTTAGTCCTGACTCTGGCACCAGCAGGAGGCCGGTCCATGTTTAGTCCTGACTCTGGCACCAGCAGGAGGCCGGTCCATGTTTAGTCCTGACTCTGGCACCAGCAGGAGGCCGGTCCATGTTTAGTCCTGACTCTGGCACCAGCAGGAGGCCGGTCCACGTTTAGTCCTGACTCTGGCACCAGCAGGAGGCCGGTCCATGTTTAGTCCTGACTCTGGCACCAGCAGGAGGCCGTTACAGTAGTCTAATCTACATGAGACAAACTCATGGATAAGTCTCTCCAAATCCATGTGAAAAATACCAGGTACCAGGTGAAAGACGAGGGGGGATGGGTTGTGGGGCCTTTGTTGGTGTAGAAGGCAGCATGTGCGGGGAAGAGTTGATAAGTGTTGACATAACCCTTGATCTTGCTATTATGGGCGTGAGTGGAGCCATCTTAAGGCCTGATTTGATCAGACTTTCAAAATGGATGGGAAGGCCCCTGGGTGAGGGTGGAGATGAGAAGGAGAGTGATGAATCTTTAGTGGGAGTAGATGTTGCAGGGGGAACCCAGGGCTGGCCTAAAGGCAGGGGCGATGACAGGGGCGATGACAGGGGTGTTGTTGGGCTTGTCACAGATGGGTACAAGGCCTTTGAAGATTGTTCCTTTGCTGGAGGCGGTGGAGGTGAATGCGGAGCAGCTGGAGCTGAATCCTTTTCTGGTGGTGGTGGAGCGGCTGCTGATGAATCCTTTGGTGGAGGCTGAGGTTGTGGTGCTGTTGATGTTGAAACATTGGCTCGGTCTCTGGCTGATGGAGCAGGAATTCTTCTCTCATTCCTCTCTTCTCTAACTATCTGCTCAGGACCCTGTCCAGGCCCAGTCCAATGCCTCAGAGCGTGGAGCAGGTTCTCTGTCAGCACCCTCACTCCACCTCTGCACCCTCACTCCACCTCTGCACCCTCACTCCACCTCTGCACCTTCACTCCACCTCTGCACCTTCACTCCACCTCTGCACCCTCACTCCACCTCTGCACCCTCACTCCACCTCTGCACCCTCACTCCACCTCTGCACCTTCACTCCACCTCTGCACCCTCACTCCACCTCTGCACCCTCACTCCACCTCTGCACCCTCATTCCTCTGCACCCTCACTCCACCTCTGCACCCTCACTCCTCTGCACCCTCACTCCACCTCTGCACCCTCACTCCACCTCTGCACCCTCACTCCACCTCTGCACCCTCATTCCTCCTCTGCACCCTCACTCCACCTCTGCACCCTCACGCCACCTCTGCACCCTCATTCCTCCTCTGCACCCTCACTCCACCTCTGCATAGGTGGGGGCCCCTCTCATTTCCAGAATAGATAGAAGTTCTCAATGTAGTGCAGTCTTCTAGGTGCACACTCTTTGGACAGCCATGTGTTCAGCTGAAGCAGCTAAACTTGTTTCTCTTCCTGTCGATGTTTGGAAGAGGTCGACTTATGAATGTTTGGATTTCCACTTTATCAGCACGTCGAATAACTTCAAGAAGTCTCTTTTCAAAACTTCAACACCCACGTGGACAACGACAGGGACACCTGGAGAGGAGTGATCGGGAAGAACAGCCTCCCTGACCTGAACCCAAGTGGGTCCAGTTAATGGACTTCTGTGCTAGTCACGGTTTGTCCATAACAAACACAATGTTCAAGGCCCATCAGTGTCGTGACACCTTAGGCCGGAGGTCAATGATCGTTTTTGATGTCGTGTCTATTAACCTTTGGCCGATGACACAACAACAAGAGAACTTTCCACTGATCGCCACCTGGTGGAAGCCAGACAGACTTGGCAGGCCCAATCGTGTCATGAGGGTCTGTTTGGAACGTCTTGAGCCCTCTGTCAGCAGGATCTTCAACTAACACATCCAGGAGACCTTCTTCCCCATCCCGGGGGAGGCTGAGGATCTTGAGTCCGAGTGGTCCATGTTCTCACCCTCTATTCTCAATGTGGCTGCTCAGAGCTGTGGTCGCAAGGTCTCAGATACCTGTCGCGGCGGCAACCCCCAAACCCGGTGGTGGACGCCAGAAGTCGAGGATTTAGTCAAGCTGAAGAACGAGGCCTTTTTCTGGCAAACCGTCCGATGCCTCAAGAGGGCAAAACAGTTTATGGTGGCCTATAAGGACTTCAACTAGTCACATGACTTTGTCATATTGTGGCCCATCCCTCTTTGATTTTTCTTAACAAACTCTCTACTAACATTTTCCATTTATGAAACGAAAAAGAGGGAAAAAAGGGATTTTGTTTAAAATTCTCGATGACCACACCCGAAGGCTTCAAATTCATACCATTTCTTTGCTCATGGGTTTTGTGTCTTTTGGCCAAATTTGAAGTGTTTTTAATGAAAACTGTAGGAGGAGATGCCGAAAGTATGACGAGGTGCACGCTGTGTTTGATCCAATATGGCTGACTTCCTGTATGATTTAGGGCGGGGTCATAATATGATTTTTTACATGTTCTCACATGAACTATTTTTTGGAGTGAGCGTCATATTTTTACTGCAACTTTTTTGCCGCCGGGCTCCCATTGGCACGACTGAGCCGGGACCATTCTCGTCCTTCAGTTCGGGCCTAATAAAAGTATCTTTATTAGGCCCGAACTGAAGGACGAATTGAAGGAAGAATTAGGCCCAGACATGGTCTGGAGGACTGGAGACATGGGAACAGACGTCAGACAAATGGGAAAAATAACATTTGCTTCAACAATGGACAAATTTAGCAGACTTTGGACCGAATGGGACTTAAATTTAATGTGCCATAAATATGTTTCTTTGGATGTTTAGTTTGTCTATTTTGCTCCGAAAAAGAGAAAGAAAAAGGAAGCCCTGGGTTTATTTGAGGATACCTGTTTAGATTGATATTACGTAGAACTCAGAAGAACCAGGTTATTGTGAAATAAAGAACAAACAAAATATTGAGGACAAACTAGTAAAGCCTATTTTCCATCATATCTTAACTTGAATCCATCAGTTGTTGGTGTACCACAGGGATCTGTCCTGTGCTGCGTGTTGTACAAGGACCATAGCACTGACAAATGCTCCACTCAGCCAGCAGGGGCAGTGCATCGTGTTACTGCGCGGTCCAGGTCTAAACGTCACTCTCGTTTGGCCATGTTTGTTTTTTACACGCTCCATTTGTTCTTATTGATAGATTAAGAGCAGCGTGAGTCCTGAAGGTGAAGCACTCGTCCCCAAATCCAGAGGTAGAAGGGAGACCAGGACGTCTGAGACCAGGACGTCTGTGATCAGTCAGGTAAAGTCAGAGCCTCCATCTTATCACTGTGATGCTAGAAACCAGTGAATAACAAAACACATCATGGAAACATAAATGACTTGGACATCATGTCATTCTTGTGTGTGTGTCATTTAAAGGAGGTATGGA
>NW_027316500.1:40094042-40201542 GCF_026437365.1 Eucyclogobius newberryi | reverse complement strand
TGACCTTAACCCTGACCTTAACCCTGACCTTAACCCTGACCTTAACCCTGACCTTAACCTTAACCCTGACCTTAACCCGGCGCGGTCAAATTGCGCAGCAGTTTGGGCCGCGCGGCTCTGTAGACACTCCCTTTTTTGAAACACCTTTGTTTCCTGTTTCTTCTGTGACATGTGACCTACTGAGCTTTACTTTCTCTCACTAATGCGTCTTTATGGCCTGAATGTGAATAGAGACATTCAAATGTAATAATCATCTTGTGCTGCCCGGTGGTCAAGTGGTTTAAGCACAGCACATGTACGCCAGGCTCCAAATGTAGCCGGCCATTTAATGCATGTCCCTCCCTTCTCTCTCATCCCCATTTCACACTGTCCTTTCCTGTCTAATAAAGCCTACAGGCCAGAAAATCTGTCTTATTTGTTAGTATTCCTTACATTTTTTGTTTTGCGCACTATCAAAAAGCGTGTTCACTTCCTGTTTATGGGATGATTTCTCAGACCGTCATGCATGAGGCTAAAGAGGTGAAAATGCAACATCTGGTGCAGCTTTGAAAAAGTGAACAGAATAGAGAAAAGAGCACATGGTCAGATTATGGAGGGTCTGAAACTGTCGTCTGCATTTCCACTGTGACAAACAGATGGCTAAAAAAACATCCGGAAATCACATTGTATGGTTTTAAAATAATGTATTTGTACCTTATTGCTGCAAATAAGTATTTGAACACCTGCAAATCAGCAAGAAGTCTGGCTCTCAAAAACCTGTTAGTCTGTCTTTATAAAGTCAACCTTTGAGCTGGTATATATATATATATATATATATATATATATATATATATATATATATATATATACATACATACACCTTTTACACCTCTTTGAGAGCCTTTGTAATGTGTGTGTTAAACTCATACTTGCTGCTGTGTGTGACAGAAGCTGAGTGTGTACGATCGCCATGACTCCCAGAGCAGCGTGCGCAGCAGAAAGGAGGGCACACTGCAGAAGATCGGGGACTTCCTCCAGAGCTCCCCCACTCTGCTGGGCTCCAAAGGTGTGTGAGAGCAGCACGGGCGGGACGTCCTGGTCACATTACTTTGTCATTATTAGTGTTCTGCAGAGGACGCGGCCTCCTTCTGCAGAGGACGCGGCCTCCGGCTGCGGAGGACGCCACGTCCACCTCCTCCGCAGCCGCCTCCTCCGCAGCCGGAGGCCGCGTACTCCGCAGCCGGAGGCCGCGTCCTCTGCAGCCGCGTACTCCGCAGCCGGAGGCCGCGTCCTCTGCAGCCGCGTCCTCTGCGGCTTGATGTCTGCGGTGTGAGTGAAATACATTTCAACTGTTGATTGTCCCTTGGACGTGGCGGGGACATCATAAACAGTGTTCTTTATGACACTGAAGTATCAAGTAGAAGCTTTAGGACCAGATCCAGTCAGAAATGTAAGACCTTGTCTTTGTGTGTCCACAGCTAAGAAGATGATGGGTCTGGTGAGTGGGCGGGACATAGACCCCTCTGGCTCCTCCCCTTCCTCACTCCGAGCCAAGAAGAACAAGAGGAAACTCTACAGACCAGAGATCTCCTCCCCCATGGACACGCCCCCTCACCCGGTCAGTGACACCCCCCACATCACACCACTCCTAACACTGCGTCCACCGCCCACTGGCCCCGCCCACCTCATGAGACGTGCCCGTCTGGACAGTTTGAGAATGACCGTGTCCACATGATGCGGCTGAATGATTTCTACTGTGGATGCCTCTGGACCAATGAGAACACACACACTTAAAACATCACTGATCATTGTAGGACAATTATGCCTGACAAGGATCTCTACAAGGATCTCTACAGGATCTCTACAAGATCTCTACAAGGATCTCTACAGGATCTCTACAGGATCTTTACAGGATCTCTACAAGATCTCTACAAGGATCTCTACAGGATCTCTACAAGGATCTCTACAGGATCTCTACAGGATCTCTACAGGATCTCTACACGGATCTCTACACGGATCTCTACGAGGATCTCTACGAGGATCTCTACACGGATCTCTACGAGGATCTCTACACGGATCTCTACAGGATCTCTACACGGATCTCTACAAGGATCTCTACAGGATCTCTACAAGGATCTCTACAGGATCTCTACAGGATCTCTACAAGGATCTCTACAGGATCTCTACAGGATCTCTACGAGGATCTCTACGAGGATCTCTACACGGATCTCTACGAGGATCTCTACGAGGATCTCTACACGGATCTCTACAGGATCTCTACAGGATCTCTACACGGATCTCTACACGGATCTCTACAAGGATCTCTACAAGGATCTCTACACGATCTCTACAAGGATCTCTACAGGATCTCTACGAGGATCTCTACACGGATCTCTACAGGATCTCTACACGGATCTCTACAGGATCTCTACACGGATCTCTACAAGGATCTCTACAAGGATCTCTACAGGATCTCTACACGGATCTCTACAGGATCTCTACAGGATCTCTACACGGATCTCTACAAGGATCTCTACAAGGATCTATCTAGGATCTCTACAAGGATCTCTACAGGATCTCTACGAGGATCTCTACAAGGATCTCTAAAGTACATGTGTCAACTACAAGGCCCGCGGGCCAAATCCGGCCCGCCAGACGTTTTAATCCGGACCGCCGAACATTTCAAATTTATATTTTAAAAGAATAAATAAAATCGATTCATAGAACCGTAGTTACATCCGTAACCGTTTTTATCGCTAAAACTACGCGTCCCACAATGCCGCCGGTGGCCGCCCCTCCCCCACGGGGCTCTGCTGCACTGCTGTGTGAGCTGCCGAGGGATCTCTACAAGGATCTCTACAGGATCTCTACGAGGATCTCTACACGGATCTCTACACGGATCTCTACAGGATCTCTACACGGATCTCTACGAGGATCTCTACACGGATCTCTACAAGGATCTCTACAAGGATCTCTACAAGGATCTCTCTAGGATCTCTACAAGGATCTCTACAGGATCTCTACGAGGATCTCTACAAGGATCTCTAAAGTACATGTGTCAACTACAAGGCCCGCGGGCCAAATCCGGCCCGCCAGACGTTTTAATCCGGACCGCCGAACATTTCAAATTTATATTTTAAAAGAATAAATAAAATCGATTCATAGAACCGTAGTTACATCCGTAACCGTTTTTATCGCTAAAACTACGCGTCCCACAATGCCGCCGGTGGCCGCCCCTCCCCCACGGGGCTCTGCTGCACTGCTGTGTGAGCTGCCGAGGGATCTCTACAGGGTCTCTAAAGGATCTCTACAAGGATCTCTACAAGGATCTCTAGAGGATCTCTACAAGGATCTCTACAGGATCTCTACAAGGATCCCTACAGGATCTCTACAGGATCTATACAAGGATCTCTACACGGATGTCTACAGGATCTCTACAAGGATATCTACAGGATCTCTACAAGGATCTCTACAAGGATCTCTACAGGATCTCTACAAGGATCCCTACAGGATCTATACAAGGATCTCTACACGGATGTCTACAGGATCTCTACAAGGATATCTACAGGATCTCTACAAGGATCTCTACAAGGATGCCACTCTGTCTAGTTTGATGTTATTTGAAGCAGACTGTAAAGGTGCATTTAGCGCCACCTGCTGGAGTTGTACGACTTCAAAGTCTGTGTTTTACGCCATAAAGTAAAAAGACTCTTCTCCAACACTAGAGTCCTTGAGCACTTGATGACATCACCAGAGGACGCCCCCCTTTAGTGCATGTTCTAGAGGCATCTGTGGTTCAGACATAAGCCAATGAGACGTCTTTGTTTATTGTGGCACAAATGTCTCTTTAAATCACATAGAATAACTATACGCCTCTTTAAATCATATAGAATAACTATACGCCTCTTTAAATCATATAGAATAACTATACGTCTCTTTAAATCATATAGAATAACTATACGTCTCTTTAAATCATATAGAATAACTATACGTCTCTTTAAATCATATAGAATAACTATACGTCTCTTTAAATCATATAGAATAACCATACGTCTCTTTAAATCATATAGAATAACTATACGTCTCTTTAAATCATGTAGAATAACTATACGTCCTCTTTAAATCATATAGAATAACTATACGTCCTCTTTAAATCATATAGAATAACTATACGTCTCTTTAAATCATATAGAATAACTATACATCCTCTTTAAATCATATAGAATAACTACGTCTCTTTAAATCATATAGAATAACTATACGTCTCTTTAAATCATATAGAATAACTATACGTCCTCTTTAAATCATATAGAATAACTACGTCTCTTTAAATCATATAGAATAACTATATGTCTCTTTAAATCATATAGAATAACTATACGTCTCTTTAAATCATATAGAATAACTATACGTCTCTTTAAATCATATAGAATAACTATACGTCCTCTTTAAATCATATAGAATAACTATACGTCCTCTTTAAATCATATAGAATAACTATGTCTCTTTAAATCATATAGAATAACTATACGTCTCTTTAAATCATATAGAATAACTATACGTCCTCTTTAAATCATATAGAATAACTATACGTCCTCTTTAAATCATATAGAATAACTATACGTCCTCTTTAAATCATATAGAATAACTATACGTTCTCTTTAAATCATATAGAATAACTATACGTCCTCTTTAAATCATATAGAATAACTATACGTCTCTTTAAATCATATAGAATAACTATACGTCTCTTTAAATCATATAGAATAACTATACGTCTCTTTAAATCATATAGAATAACTATACGTCTCTTTAAATCATATAGAATAACTATACGTCCTCTTTAAATCATATAGAATAACTATACGTCCTCTTTAAATCATATAGAATAACTATACGTCTCTTTAAATCATATAGAATAACTATACGTCTCTTTAAATCATATAGAATAACTATACGTCTCTTTAAATCATATAGAATAACTATACGTCCTCTTTAAATCATATAGAATAACTATACGTCCTCTTTAAATCATATAGAATAACTATACGTCTCTTTAAATCATATAGAATAACTATACGTCTCTTTAAATCATATAGAATAACTATACGTCCTCTTTAAATCATATAGAATAACTATACGTCCTCTTTAAATCATATAGAATAACTATACGTCTCTTTAAATCATATAGAATAACTATACGTCTCTTTAAATCATATAGAATAACTATACGTCTCTTTAAATCATATAGAATAACTATACGTCTCTTTAAATCATATAGAATAACTATACGTCTCTTTAAATCATATAGAATAACTATACGTCTCTTTAAATCATATAGAATAACTATACGTCTCTTTAAATCATATAGAATAACTATACGTCTCTTTAAATCATATAGAATAACTATACGTCCTCTTTAAATCATATAGAATAACTATACGTTCTCTTTAAATCATATAGAATAACTATACGTCTCTTTAAATCATATAGAATAACTATACGTCCTCTTTAAATCATATAGAATAACTATACGTCTCTTTAAATCATATAGAATAACTATACGTCTCTTTAAATCATATAGAATAACTATACGTCTCTTTAAATCATATAGAATAACTATACGTCCTCTTTAAATCATATAGAATAACTATACGTCTCTTTAAATCATATAGAATAACTATACGTCTCTTTAAATCATATAGAATAACTATACGTCCTCTTTAAATCATATAGAATAACTATACGTCCTCTTTAAATCATATAGAATAACTATACGTCCTCTTTAAATCATATAGAATAACTATACGTCTCTTTAAATCATATAGAATAACTATACGTCTCTTTAAATCATATAGAATAACTATACATCTCTTTAAATCATATAGAATAACTATACGTCTCTTTAAATCATATAGAATAACTATACATCTCTTTAAATCATATAGAATAACTATACGTCCTCTTTAAATCATATAGAATAACTATACGTCTCTTTAAATCATATAGAATAACTATACGTCTCTTTAAATCATATAGAATAACTATACGTCCTCTTTAAATCATATAGAATAACTATACGTCCTCTTTAAATCATATAGAATAACTATACGTCCTCTTTAAATCATATAGAATAACTATACATCTCTTTAAATCATATAGAATAACTATACGTCTCTTTAAATCATATAGAATAACTATACATCTCTTTAAATCATATAGAATAACTATACGTCCTCTTTAAATCATATAGAATAACTATGTCTCTTTAAATCATATAGAATAACTATACGTCTCTTTAAATCATATAGAATAACTATACGTCCTCTTTAAATCATATAGAATAACTATGTCTCTTTAAATCATATAGAATAACTATACGTCTCTTTAAATCATATAGAATAACTATACGTCTCTTTAAATCATATAGAATAACTATACGTCCTCTTTAAATCATATAGAATAACTATACGTCTCTTTAAATCATATAGAATAACTATACGTCCTCTTTAAATCATATAGAATAACTATACGTCCTCTTTAAATCATATAGAATAACTATACGTCTCTTTAAATCATGTAGAATAACTATACGTCCTCTTTAAATCATATAGAATAACTATACGTCTCTTTAAATCATGTAGAATAACTATACGTCCTCTTTAAATCATATAGAATAACTATTCGTCCTCTTTAAATCATATAGAATAACTATACGTCCTCTTTAAATCATATAGAATAACTATACGTCCTCTTTAAATCATATAGAATAACTATACGTCTCTTTAAATCATATAGAATAACTATACGTCCTCTTTAAATCATATAGAATAACTATACGTCTCTTTAAATCATATAGAATAACTATACGTCCTCTTTAAATCATATAGAATAACTATGTCTCTTTAAATCATATAGAATAACTATACGTCTCTTTAAATCATATAGAATAACTATACGTCTCTTTAAATCATATAGAATAACTATACGTCCTCTTTAAATCATATAGAATAACTATACGTCTCTTTAAACCATATAGAATAACTATACGTCCTCTTTAAATCATATAGAATAACTATACGTCCTCTTTAAATCATATAGAATAACTATACGTCCTCTTTAAATCATATAGAATAACTATACGTCCTCTTTAAATCATATAGAATAACTATACGTCTCTTTAAATCATGTAGAATAACTATACGTCCTCTTTAAATCATATAGAATAACTATACGTCCTCTTTAAATCATATAGAATAACTATACGTCTCTTTAAATCATGTAGAATAACTATACGTCTCTTTAAATCATATAGAATAACTATACGTCTCTTTAAATCATATAGAATAACTATACGTCTCATCTTAAGCATTAATAATGTTCGGCCGCTTTAAAGTTTGACGTTTGTTTCAGATGTTGAGTCGAGAGCCGGACGAGAGGGAGAGCGACCATCACATCATGAAGCGGCGTCTGCGCTCGCGCCTGGTCAAGTGACCTCCTCCTGGTCAAGTGACCTCCTCCTGGTCAAGTGACCTCCTCCTGGTCAAGTGACCTCCTCCTGGTCAAGTGACCTCCTCCTGGTGAAGTGTCCTCCTCCTGGTGAAATGACCTCCTCCTGGTGAAGTGACCTCCTCCTGGTGAAGTGACCTCCTCCTGGTGAAGTGACCTCCTCCTGGTGAAATGACCTCCTCCTGGTGAAGTGACCTCCTCCTGGTCAAGTGACCTCCTCCTGGACGCTCACAAACCTCTGAACTTAACTCATTCTTTTCTTGGTCTTGTCCTGTTTTAAGGCCTGATTCTTAAATGATAAACTCTGTCTTTTTGAATGTCTCATGTCTTGTGTTTGAATGTCTCATGTCTTGTGTTTGAATGTCTCATGTCTTGTGTTTGAATGTCTCATGTCTTGTGTTTGAATGTCTTGTGTTTGAATGTCTCATGTCTTGTGTTTGAATGTCTTGTGTTTGAATGTCTCATGTCTTGTGTTTGAATGTCTCATGTCTTGTGTTTGATGTGTCTTTTGTCTTCAGGAGGACGTGACCTTTGCTTAGACTAAATTGCTCTTTAAAGCATTAGTTTCCTTAGAATCACGTTAAACTATCTGCACTTTATGTCGTAAATCTCATATATGTCATGTCTCATATATGTCATGTCTCATACATGTCATGTCTCATATATATTATGTCTCATATATGTCATGTCTCATATATGTCATGTCTCATATATGTCATGTCTCATATATATTATGTCTCATATATGTCATGTCTCATATGTCATGTCTCATATATGTCATGTCTCATATATGTCATGTCTCATATATGTCATGTCTCATATATATTATGTCTCATATATGTCATGTCTCATATATGTCATGTCTCATATATGTCATGTCTCATATATATTATGTCTCATATATGTCATGTCTCATATATGTCATGTCTCATATATGTCATGTCTCATATATATTATGTCTCATATATGTCATGTCTCATATATATTATGTCTCATATATGTCATGTCTCATATATATTATGTCTCATATATGTCATGTCTCATATATATAATGTCATATATATCATGTCTCATACATGTCATGTCTCATATATATAATGTCATATATGTCATGTCTCATATATGTCATGTCTCATATATATAATGTCATATATATCATGTCTCATACATGTCATGTCTCATATATATAATGTCATACATGTCATGTCTCATATATATAATGTCATATATGTCATGTCTCATATATATAATGTCATATATGTCATGTCTCATATATGTCATGTCTCATATATATAATGTCATATATGTCATGTCTCATATATGTCATGTCTCATATATGTCATGTCTCATATATATTATGTCTCATATATGTCATGTCTCATATATATTATGTCTCATATATGTCATGTCTCATATATATTATGTCTCATATATGTCATGTCACATATATGTCATGTCTCATATATATAATGTCATATATGTCATGTCTCATATATATAATGTCATATATGTCATGTCTCATATATGTCATGTCTCATATATGTCATGTCTCATATATGTCATGTCTCATATATGTCATGTCTCATATATGTCATGTCTCATATATATTATGTCTCATATATGTCATGTCTCATATATGTCATGTCTCATATATATTATGTCTCATATATGTCATGTCTCATATATATTATGTCTCATATATGTCATGTCTCATATATGTCATGTCTCATATATGTCATGTCTCATATATATAATGTCATATATGTCATGTCTCATATATGTCATGTCTCATATATATAATGTCATGTCTCATTTATATAATGTCATATATGTCATGTCTCATATATATAATGTCATATATGTCATGTATCATATATATAATGTCATATATATCATGTCTCATACATGTCATGTCTCATATATATAATGTCATATATGTCATGTCTCATATATGTCATGTCTCATATATGTCATGTCTCATATATATTATGTCTCATATATGTCATGTCTCATATATGTCATGTCTCATATATATTATGTCTCATATATGTCATGTCTCATATATGTCATGTCTCATACATGTCATGTCTCATACATGTCATGTCTCATACATGTCATGTCTCATACATGTCATGTCTCATACATGTCATGTCTCATATATGTCATGTCTCATACATGTCATGTCTCATACATGTCATGTCTCATACATGTCATGTCTCATATATATAATGTCATATATGTCATGTCTCATATATGTCATGTCTCATATATATTATGTCTCATATATGTCATGTCTCATACATGTCATGTCTCATACATGTCATGTCTCATATATATTATGTCTCATATATGTCATGTCTCATATATGTCATGTCTCATATATATTATGTCTCATATATGTCATGTCTCATACATGTCATGTCTCATATATGTCATGTCTCATATATATTATGTCTCATATATGTCATGTCTCATACATGTCATGTCTCATACATGTCATGTCTCATACATGTCATGTCTCATACATGTCATGTCTCATACATGTCATGTCTCATATATGTCATGTCTCATACATGTCATGTCTCATACATGTCATGTCTCATACATGTCATGTCTCATATATATAATGTCATATATGTCATGTCTCATATATGTCATGTCTCATATATATTATGTCTCATATATGTCATGTCTCATACATGTCATGTCTCATACATGTCATGTCTCATATATATAATGTCTCATATATATAATGTCTCATATATATAATGTCTCACTGAAGCTGTTGAACAATGTGAACCTCTTGTTGCGACATGAAGACGTGGAATTGTAATAAATGTGTTCCAGAAGGTTTGGTCTGATTATTTCATCTTTATGTTATTCATTTTGTCCGGTTGTATTGAGTATGAACAATATATACTCAAGTAAAAGTACAGTTACATGGCGACTATTAAAGGTCCCATAACATGCAAAATACACTTTTCAGAGCTTTTAACCTTCTTACATTTCTATTTGTGCTTCATATATGTCCAGAGTGTTTTTTGATTGATTCCCGTAGTTTTTAGCTATAATACAGACTATCTCCTTTCCTCGGATCTGCAAACTGACAGGGGGTGGGGCAAGACCGCGTCATAATCACAGGCACGCGTCATCATCCCCCCTCCCCCTGCTACTTCTACTGCGTGTGCTACTTCTTCTACTGCGTGTGCTACTTCTACTGCGTGTGCTACTTCTACTACGTGTGCTACTTCTTCAACTGCGTGTGCTACTTCTTCTACTGCGTGTGCTACTTCTTCTACTGCGTGTGCTACTTCTACTACGTGTGCTACTTCTTCAACTGCGTGTGCTACTTCTTCTACTGCGTGTGCTACTTCTTCTACTGCGTGTGCTACTTCTACTACGTGTGCTACTTCTTCAACTGCGTGTGCTACTTCTACTGCGTGTGCTACTTCTTCTACTGCGTGTGCTACTTCTTCTACTGCGTGTGCTACTTCTTCTACTGCGTGTGCTACTTCTTCTACTGCGTGTGCTACTTGTACTGCGTGTGCTACTTCTACTGCGTGTGTGCTACTTCTACTGCGTGTGCTACTTCTACTGCGTGTGCTATTTCTACTGCGTGTGCTACTTCTTCTACTGCGTGTGCTACTTCTTCTACTGCGTGTGCTACTTCTTCTACTGCGTGTGCTACTTCTTCTACTGCGTGTGTGCTACTTCTACTGCGTGTGCTATTTCTACTGCGTGTGCTACTTCTTCTACTGCGTGTGCTACTTCTTCTACTGCGTGTGCTACTTCTTCTACTGCGTGTGCTACTTCTTCTACTGCGTGTGCTACTTCTTCTACTGCGTGTGCTACTTCTTCTACTGCGTGTGCTACTTCTACTGCGTGTGTGCTACTTCTACTGCGTGTGTGCTACTTCTACTGCGTGTGCTACTTCTACTACGTGTGCTACTTCTTCAACTGCGTGTGCTACTTCTTCTACTGCGTGTGCTACTTCTTCTACTGCGTGTGCTACTTCTTCTACTGCGTGTGCTACTTCTTCTACTGCGTGTGCTACTTCTACTGCGTGTGCTACTTCTTCTACTGCGTGTGCTACTTCTTCTACTGCGTGTGCTACTTCTTCTACTGCGTGTGCTACTTCTACTGCGTGTGCTACTTCTACTGCGTGTGTGCTACTTCTACTGCGTGTGCTACTTCTTCAACTGCGTGTGCTACTTCTTCTACTGCGTGTGCTACTTCTACTGCGTGTGCTACTTCTTCTACTGCGTGTGCTACTTCTTCAACTACGTGTGCTACTTCTTCTACTGCGTGTGCTACTTCTTCTACTGCGTGTGCTACTTCTTCTACTGCGTGTGCTACTTCTACTGCGTGTGCTACTTCTACTGCGTGTGCTACTTCTACTGCGTGTGTGCTACTTCTACTGCGTGTGCTATTTCTACTGCGTGTGCTACTTCTACTGCGTGTGCTACTTCTACTGCGTGTGCTACTTCTTCTACTGCGTGTGTGCTACTTCTACTGCGTGTGCTACTTCTTCAACTGCGTGTGCTACTTCTACTGCGTGTGCTACTTCTTCTACTGCGTGTGCTACTTCTACTGTATGTGCTACTTCTTCTACTGCGTGTGCTACTTCTTCTACTGCGTGTGCTACTTCTTCTACTGCGTGTGCTACTTCTTCTACTGCGTGTGCTACTTCTACTGCGTGTGCTACTTCTACTGCGTGTGCTACTTCTACTGCGTGTGCTACTTCTACTGCATGTGTACTACTTCTACTGCGTGTGCTACTTCTACTGCGTGTGTGCTACTTCTACTGCGTGTGCTACTTCTTCTACTGCGTGTGCTACTTCTACTGCGTGTGCTACTTCTACTGGGTGTGCTACTTCTACTGCGTGTGCTACTTCTACTGCGTGTGTGCTACTTCTTCTACTGCGTGTGCTACTTCTTCTACTGCGTGTGCTACTTCTTCTACTGCGTGTGCTACTTCTACTGCGTGTGCTACTTCTTCTACTGCGTGTGCTACTTCTTCTACTGTATGTGCTACTTCTTCTACTGCGTGTGTGCTACTTCTACTGCGTGTGCTACTTCTTCTACTGCGTGTGCTACTTCTACTGCGTGTGCTACTTCTACTGCGTGTGCTACTTCTTCTACTGCGTGTGCTACTTCTACTGTATGTGCTACTTCTACTGCGTGTGCTACTTCTACTGAGTGTGCTACTTCTACTGCGTGTGTGCTACTTCTACTGCGTGTGCTACTTCTTCTACTGCGTGTGCTACTTCTACTGCGTGTGCTACTTCTTCTACTGCGTGTGCTACTTCTTCTACTGTATGTGCTACTTCTTCTACTGCGTGTGCTACTTCTACTGCGTGTGCTACTTCTACTGCGTGTGTGCTACTTCTACTGCGTGTGTGCTACTTCTACTGCGTGTGCTACTTCTACTGCGTGTGCTACTTCTACTGCGTGTGCTACTTCTTCAACTGCGTGTGCTACTTCTTCTACTGCGTGTGCTACTTCTTCTACTGCGTGTGCTACTTCTACTGCGTGTGTGCTACTTCTACTGCGTGTGCTACTTCTACTGCGTGTGCTACTTCTACTGCGTGTGTGCTACTTCTACTGCGTGTGCTACTTCTACTGCGTGTGCTACTTCTTCTACTGCGTGTGCTACTTCTACTGCGTGTGTGCTACTTCTACTGCGTGTGCTACTTCTACTGCGTGTGCTACTTCTACTGCGTGTGCTACTTCTTCTACTGCGTGTGTACTACTTCTACTGCGTGTGCTACTTCTACTGCGTGTGTGCTACTTCTACTGCGTGTGCTACTTCTTCTACTGCGTGTGCTACTTCTACTGCGTGTGCTACTTCTTCTACTGCGTGTGCTACTTCTACTGCGTGTGCTACTTCTACTGCGTGTGCTACTTCTACTGCGTGTGTGCTACTTCTACTGCGTGTGCTACTTCTTCTACTGCGTGTGCTACTTCTACTGCGTGTGCTACTTCTACTGCGTGTGCTACTTCTTCTACTGCGTGTGCTACTTCTACTGAGTGTGCTACTTCTTCTACTGCGTGTGCTACTTCTACTGCGTGTGCTACTTCTACTGCGTGTGCTACTTCTTCTACTGCGTGTGCTACTTCTACTGTATGTGCTACTTCTACTGCGTGTGCTACTTCTACTGAGTGTGCTACTTCTACTGCGTGTGTGCTACTTCTACTGCGTGTGCTACTTCTACTGCGTGTGTGCTACTTCTACTGCGTGTGCTACTTCTTCTACTGCGTGTGCTACTTCTACTGCGTGTGCTACTTCTTCTACTGTATGTGCTACTTCTACTGCGTGTGCTACTTCTACTGCGTGTGCTACTTCTACTGCGTGTGTGCTACTTCTACTGCGTGTGCTACTTCTTCTACTGCGTGTGCTACTTCTACTGCGTGTGCTACTTCTTCTACTGCGTGTGCTACTTCTTCTACTGCGTGTGCTACTTCTACTGCGTGTGTGCTACTTCTACTGCGTGTGCTACTTCTACTGCGTTTGCTACTTCTACTGCGTGTGCTACTTCTTCAACTGCGTGTGCTACTTCTTCTACTGCGTGTGCTACTTCTTCTACTGCGTGTGCTACTTCTTCTACTGCGTGTGCTACTTCTACTGCGTGTGCTACTTCTTCTACTGCGTGTGCTACTTCTTCTACTGCGTGTGCTACTTCTTCTACTACGTGTGCTACTTCTACTGCATGTGTGCTACTTCTACTGCGTATGCTACTTCTTCTACTGCGTGTGCTACTTCTTCTACTGCGTGTGCTACTTCTTCTACTGCGTGTGCTACTTCTTCTACTGCGTGTGCTACTTCTTCTACTGCGTGTGCTACTTCTACTGCGTGTGCTACTTCTACTGCGTGTGCTACTTCTTCTACTGCGTGTGCTACTTCTTCTACTGCGTGTGCTACTTCTACTGCGTGTGCTACTTCTTCTACTGCGTGTGCTACTTCTTCTACTGCGTGTGCTACTTCTTCTACTACGTGTGCTACTTCTACTGCGTGTGCTACTTCTACTGCGTATGCTACTTCTTCTACTGCGTGTGCTACTTCTTCTACTGCGTGTGCTACTTCTTCTACTGCGTGTGCTACTTCTACTGCGTGTGCTACTTCTACTGCGTGTGCTACTTCTTCTACTGCGTGTGCTACTTCTACTGCGTGTGCTACTTCTACTGCGTGTGCTACTTCTTCTACTGCGTGTGCTACTTCTTCTACTGCGTGTGCTACTTCTACTGCGTGTGCTACTTCTTCTACTGCGTGTGCTACTTCTTCTACTGCGTGTGCTACTTCTTCTACTACATGTGCTACTTCTACTGCGTGTGCTACTTCTTCTACTGCGTGTGCTACTTCTACTGTATGTGCTACTTCTTCTACTGCGTGTGCTACTTCTACTGCGTATGCTACTTCTTCTACTGCGTGTGCTACTTCTTCTACTGCGTGTGCTACTTCTTCTACTGCGTGTGCTACTTCTTCTACTGCGTGTGCTACTTCTACTGTATGTGCTACTTCTTCTACTGCGTGTGCTACTTCTACTGCATGTGTGCTACTTCTACTGCGTATGCTACTTCTTCTACTGTGTGTGCTACTTCTACTGCGTGTGCTACTTCTACTGCGTGTGCTACTTCTACTGCGTGTGCTACTTCTACTGCGTGTGCTACTTCTTCTACTGCGTGTGTGCTACTTCTACTGCGTGTGCTACTTCTACTGTATGTGCTACTTCTTCTACTGCGTGTGCTACTTCTACTGCGTGTGCTACTTCTACTGTATGTGCTACTTCTTCTACTGCGTGTGCTACTTCTACTGCGTGTGCTACTTCTACTGTATGTGCTACTTCTTCTACTGCGTGTGCTACTTCTACTGCGTGTGTACTACTTCTACTGCGTGTGCTACTTCTACTGCGTGTGCTACTTCTACTGCGTGTGCTACTTCTTCTACTGCGTGTGCTACTTCTACTGCGTGTGCTACTTCTACTGCGTGTGCTACTTCTTCTACTGCGTGTGCTACTTCTACTGTATGTGCTACTTCTTCTACTGCGTGTGCTACTTCTACTGCGTGTGCTACTTCTACTGAGTGTGCTACTTCTACTGCGTGTGCTACTTCTACTGCGTGTGCTACTTCTTCTACTGCGTGTGCTACTTCTACTGCGTGTGCTACTTCTTCTACTGCGTGTGCTACTTCTTCTACTGCGTGTGCTACTTCTACTGCGTGTGTGCTACTTCTACTGCGTGTGCTACTTCTACTGCGTGTGCTACTTCTTCAACTGCGTGTGCTACTTCTTCTACTGCGTGTGCTACTTCTTCTACTGCGTGTGCTACTTCTACTGCGTGTGTGCTACTTCTACTGCGTGTGCTACTTCTACTGCGTGTGCTACTTCTTCAACTGCGTGTGCTACTTCTTCTACTACGTGTGCTACTTCTACTGCGTGTGCTACTTCTTCTACTGCGTGTGCTACTTCTACTGCGTGTGCTACTTCTACTGCGTGTGCTACTTCTACTGCGTGTGTGCTACTTCTACTGCGTGTGTGGTACTTCTACTGCGTGTGCTACTTCTTCTACTGTGTGTGCTACTTCTACTGCGTGTGCTACTTCTACTGCGTGTGCTACTTCTACTGCGTGTGCTATTTCTACTGCGTGTGCTACTTCTACTGCGTGTGCTACTTCTACTGCGTGTGCTACTTCTACTGCGTGTGCTACTTCTACTGCGTGTGCTACTTCTTCTACTGCGTGTGCTACTTCTACTGCGTGTGCTACTTCTACTGCGTGTGTGCTACTTCTACTGCGTGTGCTACTTCTACTGCGTGTGCTACTTCTACTGCGTGTGCTACTTCTACTGCGTGTGCTACTTCTTCAACTGCGTGTGCTACTTCTTCTACTACGTGTGCTACTTCTACTGCGTGTGCTACTTCTTCTACTGCGTGTGCTACTTCTACTGCGTGTGCTACTTCTACTGCGTGTGCTACTTCTTCAACTGCGTGTGCTACTTCTTCTACTGCGTGTGCTACTTCTTCTACTGCGTGTGCTACTTCTACTACGTGTGCTACTTCTTCAACTGCGTGTGCTACTTCTTCTACTGCGTGTGCTACTTCTTCTACTGCGTGTGCTACTTCTACTACGTGTGCTACTTCTTCAACTGCGTGTGCTACTTCTACTGCGTGTGCTACTTCTTCTACTGCGTGTGCTACTTCTTCTACTGCGTGTGCTACTTCTTCTACTGCGTGTGCTACTTCTTCTACTGCGTGTGCTACTTCTACTGCGTGTGCTACTTCTACTGCGTGTGTGCTACTTCTACTGCGTGTGTGCTACTTCTACTGCGTGTGCTATTTCTACTGCGTGTGCTACTTCTTCTACTGCGTGTGCTACTTCTTCTACTGCGTGTGCTACTTCTTCTACTGCGTGTGCTACTTCTTCTACTGCGTGTGCTACTTCTTCTACTGCGTGTGCTACTTCTTCTACTGCGTGTGCTACTTCTTCTACTGCGTGTGCTACTTCTACTGCGTGTGCTACTTCTTCTACTGCGTGTGCTACTTCTTCTACTGCGTGTGCTACTTCTTCTACTGCGTGTGCTACTTCTACTGCGTGTGCTACTTCTACTGCGTGTGTGCTACTTCTACTGCGTGTGCTACTTCTACTGCGTGTGCTACTTCTTCAACTGCGTGTGCTACTTCTTCAACTGCGTGTGCTACTTCTTCTACTGCGTGTGCTACTTCTACTGCGTGTGCTACTTCTTCTACTGCGTGTGCTACTTCTTCAACTACGTGTGCTACTTCTTCTACTGCGTGTGCTACTTCTTCTACTGCGTGTGCTACTTCTTCTACTGCGTGTGCTACTTCTACTGCGTGTGCTACTTCTACTGCGTGTGCTACTTCTACTGCGTGTGTGCTACTTCTACTGCGTGTGCTATTTCTACTGCGTGTGCTACTTCTACTGCGTGTGCTACTTCTACTGCGTGTGCTACTTCTTCTACTGCGTGTGTGCTACTTCTACTGCGTGTGCTACTTCTTCAACTGCGTGTGCTACTTCTACTGCGTGTGCTACTTCTTCTACTGCGTGTGCTACTTCTACTGTATGTGCTACTTCTTCTACTGCGTGTGCTACTTCTTCTACTGCGTGTGCTACTTCTTCTACTGCGTGTGCTACTTCTTCTACTGCGTGTGCTACTTCTACTGCGTGTGCTACTTCTACTGCATGTGTACTACTTCTACTGCGTGTGCTACTTCTACTGCGTGTGTGCTACTTCTACTGCGTGTGCTACTTCTTCTACTGCGTGTGCTACTTCTACTGCGTGTGCTACTTCTACTGCGTGTGCTACTTCTACTGCGTGTGCTACTTCTTCTACTGCGTGTGCTACTTCTTCTACTGCGTGTGCTACTTCTTCTACTGCGTGTGCTACTTCTTCTACTGCGTGTGCTACTTCTACTGCGTGTGCTACTTCTTCTACTGCGTGTGCTACTTCTTCTACTGTATGTGCTACTTCTTCTACTGCGTGTGTGCTACTTCTACTGCGTGTGCTACTTCTTCTACTGCGTGTGCTACTTCTTCTACTGCGTGTGCTACTTCTTCTACTGTATGTGCTACTTCTTCTACTGCGTGTGCTACTTCTACTGTATGTGCTACTTCTTCTACTGCGTGTGCTACTTCTTCTACTGCGTGTGCTACTTCTTCTACTGCGTGTGCTACTTCTTCTACTGCGTGTGCTACTTCTACTGCGTGTGCTACTTCTACTGCGTGTGCTACTTCTACTGCATGTGTACTACTTCTACTGCGTGTGCTACTTCTACTGCGTGTGTGCTACTTCTACTGCGTGTGCTACTTCTTCTACTGCGTGTGCTACTTCTACTGCGTGTGCTACTTCTACTGCGTGTGCTACTTCTACTGCGTGTGCTACTTCTACTGCGTGTGCTACTTCTTCTACTGCGTGTGCTACTTCTTCTACTGCGTGTGCTACTTCTTCTACTGCGTGTGCTACTTCTACTGCGTGTGCTACTTCTTCTACTGCGTGTGCTACTTCTTCTACTGTATGTGCTACTTCTTCTACTGCGTGTGTGCTACTTCTACTGCGTGTGCTACTTCTTCTACTGCGTGTGCTACTTCTTCTACTGCGTGTGCTACTTCTTCTACTGTATGTGCTACTTCTTCTACTGCGTGTGCTACTTCTACTGCGTGTGCTACTTCTACTGCGTGTGTGCTACTTCTACTGCGTGTGTGCTACTTCTACTGCGTGTGCTACTTCTACTGCGTGTGCTACTTCTACTGCGTGTGCTACTTCTACTGCGTGTGCTACTTCTACTGCGTGTGCTACTTCTACTGCGTGTGCTACTTCTACTGCGTGTGTGCTACTTCTACTGCGTGTGCTACTTCTACTGCGTGTGCTACTTCTTCTACTGCGTGTGCTACTTCTACTGCGTGTGTGCTACTTCTACTGCGTGTGCTACTTCTACTGCGTGTGCTACTTCTACTGCGTGTGCTACTTCTTCTACTGCGTGTGTACTACTTCTACTGCGTGTGCTACTTCTACTGCGTGTGTGCTACTTCTACTGCGTGTGCTACTTCTTCTACTGCGTGTGCTACTTCTACTGCGTGTGCTACTTCTTCTACTGCGTGTGCTACTTCTACTGTGTGTGCTACTTCTACTGCGTGTGCTACTTCTACTGCGTGTGTGCTACTTCTACTGCGTGTGCTACTTCTTCTACTGCGTGTGCTACTTCTACTGCGTGTGCTACTTCTACTGCGTGTGCTACTTCTTCTACTGCGTGTGCTACTTCTACTGAGTGTGCTACTTCTTCTACTGCGTGTGCTACTTCTACTGCGTGTGCTACTTCTTCTACTGCGTGTGCTACTTCTACTGTATGTGCTACTTCTACTGCGTGTGCTACTTCTACTGAGTGTGCTACTTCTACTGCGTGTGTGCTACTTCTACTGCGTGTGCTACTTCTTCTACTGCGTGTGCTACTTCTACTGCGTGTGCTACTTCTTCTACTGCGTGTGCTACTTCTTCTACTGCGTGTGCTACTTCTACTGCGTGTGTGCTACTTCTACTGCGTGTGCTACTTCTACTGCGTTTGCTACTTCTACTGCGTGTGCTACTTCTTCAACTGCGTGTGCTACTTCTTCTACTGCGTGTGCTACTTCTTCTACTGCGTGTGCTACTTCTTCTACTGCGTGTGCTACTTCTACTGCGTGTGCTACTTCTTCTACTGCGTGTGCTACTTCTTCTACTGCGTGTGCTACTTCTTCTACTACGTGTGCTACTTCTACTGCATGTGTGCTACTTCTACTGCGTATGCTACTTCTTCTACTGCGTGTGCTACTTCTTCTACTGCGTGTGCTACTTCTTCTACTGCGTGTGCTACTTCTTCTACTGCGTGTGCTACTTCTTCTACTGCGTGTGCTACTTCTACTGCGTGTGCTACTTCTACTGCGTGTGCTACTTCTTCTACTGCGTGTGCTACTTCTACTGCGTGTGCTACTTCTTCTACTGCGTGTGCTACTTCTTCTACTGCGTGTGCTACTTCTACTGCGTGTGCTACTTCTTCTACTGCGTGTGCTACTTCTTCTACTGCGTGTGCTACTTCTTCTACTACGTGTGCTACTTCTACTGCGTGTGCTACTTCTTCTACTGCGTGTGCTACTTCTACTGTATGTGCTACTTCTTCTACTGCGTGTGCTACTTCTTCTACTGCGTGTGCTACTTCTACTGCATGTGTGCTACTTCTACTGCGTATGCTACTTCTTCTACTGCGTGTGCTACTTCTTCTACTGCGTGTGCTACTTCTTCTACTGCGTGTGCTACTTCTACTGCGTGTGCTACTTCTACTGCGTGTGCTACTTCTTCTACTGCGTGTGCTACTTCTACTGCGTGTGCTACTTCTACTGCGTGTGCTACTTCTTCTACTGCGTGTGCTACTTCTTCTACTGCGTGTGCTACTTCTACTGCGTGTGCTACTTCTTCTACTGCGTGTGCTACTTCTTCTACTGCGTGTGCTACTTCTTCTACTACATGTGCTACTTCTACTGCGTGTGCTACTTCTTCTACTGCGTGTGCTACTTCTACTGTATGTGCTACTTCTTCTACTGCGTGTGCTACTTCTACTGCGTATGCTACTTCTTCTACTGCGTGTGCTACTTCTTCTACTGCGTGTGCTACTTCTTCTACTGCGTGTGCTACTTCTTCTACTGCGTGTGCTACCTCTACTGTATGTGCTACTTCTTCTACTGCGTGTGCTACTTCTACTGCATGTGTGCTACTTCTACTGCGTATGCTACTTCTTCTACTGTGTGTGCTACTTCTACTGCGTGTGCTACTTCTACTGCGTGTGCTACTTCTACTGCGTGTGCTACTTCTACTGCGTGTGCTACTTCTTCTACTGCGTGTGCTACTTCTACTGCGTGTGCTACTTCTTCTACTGCGTGTGCTACTTCTTCTACTGCGTGTGTGCTACTTCTACTGCGTGTGCTACTTCTACTGTATGTGCTACTTCTTCTACTGCGTGTGCTACTTCTACTGCGTGTGCTACTTCTACTGTATGTGCTACTTCTTCTACTGCGTGTGCTACTTCTACTGCGTGTGCTACTTCTACTGTATGTGCTACTTCTTCTACTGCGTGTGCTACTTCTACTGCGTGTGTACTACTTCTACTGCGTGTGCTACTTCTACTGCGTGTGCTACTTCTTCTACTACGTGTGCTACTTCTACTGCGTGTGCTACTTCTTCTACTGCGTGTGCTACTTCTACTGCGTGTGCTACTTCTACTACGTGTGCTACTTCTTCAACTGCGTGTGCTACTTCTTCTACTGCGTGTGCTACTTCTTCTACTGCGTGTGCTACTTCTACTACGTGTGCTACTTCTTCAACTGCGTGTGCTACTTCTTCTACTGCGTGTGCTACTTCTTCTACTGCGTGTGCTACTTCTACTACGTGTGCTACTTCTTCAACTGCGTGTGCTACTTCTTCTACTGCGTGTGCTACTTCTACTGCGTGTGCTACTTCTACTGCGTGTGCTACTTCTTCTACTGCGTGTGCTACTTCTACTGCGTGTGCTACTTCTTCTACTGCGTGTGCTACTTCTTCTACTGCGTGTGCTACTTCTACTGCATGTGTGCTACTTCTACTGCGTATGCTACTTCTTCTACTGCGTGTGCTACTTCTTCTACTGCGTGTGCTACTTCTTCTACTGCGTGTGCTACTTCTTCTACTGCGTGTGCTACTTCTTCTACTGCGTGTGCTACTTCTACTGCGTGTGCTACTTCTACTGCGTGTGCTACTTCTTCTACTGCGTGTGCTACTTCTACTGCGTGTGCTACTTCTTCTACTGCGTGTGCTACTTCTTCTACTGCGTGTGCTACTTCTACTGCGTGTGCTACTTCTTCTACTGCGTGTGCTACTTCTTCTACTGCGTGTGCTACTTCTTCTACTACGTGTGCTACTTCTACTGCGTGTGCTACTTCTTCTACTGCGTGTGCTACTTCTACTGTATGTGCTACTTCTTCTACTGCGTGTGCTACTTCTTCTACTGCGTGTGCTACTTCTACTGCATGTGTGCTACTTCTACTGCGTATGCTACTTCTTCTACTGCGTGTGCTACTTCTTCTACTGCGTGTGCTACTTCTTCTACTGCGTGTGCTACTTCTACTGCGTGTGCTACTTCTACTGCGTGTGCTACTTCTTCTACTGCGTGTGCTACTTCTACTGCGTGTGCTACTTCTACTGCGTGTGCTACTTCTTCTACTGCGTGTGCTACTTCTTCTACTGCGTGTGCTACTTCTACTGCGTGTGCTACTTCTTCTACTGCGTGTGCTACTTCTTCTACTGCGTGTGCTACTTCTTCTACTACATGTGCTACTTCTACTGCGTGTGCTACTTCTTCTACTGCGTGTGCTACTTCTACTGTATGTGCTACTTCTTCTACTGCGTGTGCTACTTCTACTGCGTATGCTACTTCTTCTACTGCGTGTGCTACTTCTTCTACTGCGTGTGCTACTTCTTCTACTGCGTGTGCTACTTCTTCTACTGCGTGTGCTACCTCTACTGTATGTGCTACTTCTTCTACTGCGTGTGCTACTTCTACTGCATGTGTGCTACTTCTACTGCGTATGCTACTTCTTCTACTGTGTGTGCTACTTCTACTGCGTGTGCTACTTCTACTGCGTGTGCTACTTCTACTGCGTGTGCTACTTCTACTGCGTGTGCTACTTCTTCTACTGCGTGTGCTACTTCTACTGCGTGTGCTACTTCTTCTACTGCGTGTGCTACTTCTTCTACTGCGTGTGTGCTACTTCTACTGCGTGTGCTACTTCTACTGTATGTGCTACTTCTTCTACTGCGTGTGCTACTTCTACTGCGTGTGCTACTTCTACTGTATGTGCTACTTCTTCTACTGCGTGTGCTACTTCTACTGCGTGTGCTACTTCTACTGTATGTGCTACTTCTTCTACTGCGTGTGCTACTTCTACTGCGTGTGTACTACTTCTACTGCGTGTGCTACTTCTACTGCGTGTGCTACTTCTTCTACTACGTGTGCTACTTCTACTGCGTGTGCTACTTCTTCTACTGCGTGTGCTACTTCTACTGCGTGTGCTACTTCTACTACGTGTGCTACTTCTTCAACTGCGTGTGCTACTTCTTCTACTGCGTGTGCTACTTCTTCTACTGCGTGTGCTACTTCTACTACGTGTGCTACTTCTTCAACTGCGTGTGCTACTTCTTCTACTGCGTGTGCTACTTCTTCTACTGCGTGTGCTACTTCTACTACGTGTGCTACTTCTTCAACTGCGTGTGCTACTTCTACTGCGTGTGCTACTTCTTCTACTGCGTGTGCTACTTCTTCTACTGCGTGTGCTACTTCTTCTACTGCGTGTGCTACTTCTTCTACTGCGTGTGCTACTTCTACTGCGTGTGCTACTTCTTCTACTGCGTGTGTGCTACTTCTACTGCGTGTGTGCTACTTCTACTGCGTGTGCTATTTCTACTGCGTGTGCTACTTCTTCTACTGCGTGTGCTACTTCTTCTACTGCGTGTGCTACTTCTTCTACTGCGTGTGCTACTTCTTCTACTGCGTGTGCTACTTCTTCTACTGCGTGTGCTACTTCTTCTACTGCGTGTGCTACTTCTACTGCGTGTGTGCTACTTCTACTGCGTGTGTGCTACTTCTATTGCGTGTGCTACTTCTACTACGTGTGCTACTTCTTCAACTGCGTGTGCTACTTCTTCTACTGCGTGTGCTACTTCTTCTACTGCGTGTGTGCTACTTCTACTGCGTGTGCTACTTCTACTGCGTGTGCTACTTCTACTGCGTGTGCTACTTCTTCTACTGCGTGTGCTACTTCTTCTACTGCGTGTGCTACTTCTTCTACTGCGTGTGCTACTTCTACTGCGTGTGCTACTTCTACTGCGTGTGTGCTACTTCTACTGCGTGTGCTACTTCTACTGCGTGTGCTACTTCTTCAACTGCGTGTGCTACTTCTTCAACTGCGTGTGCTACTTCTTCTACTGCGTGTGCTACTTCTACTGCGTGTGCTACTTCTTCTACTGCGTGTGCTACTTCTTCAACTACGTGTGCTACTTCTTCTACTGCGTGTGCTACTTCTTCTACTGCGTGTGCTACTTCTTCTACTGCGTGTGCTACTTCTACTGCGTGTGCTACTTCTACTGCGTGTGCTACTTCTACTGCGTGTGTGCTACTTCTACTGCGTGTGCTATTTCTACTGCGTGTGCTACTTCTACTGCGTGTGCTACTTCTACTGCGTGTGCTACTTCTTCTACTGCGTGTGTGCTACTTCTACTGCGTGTGCTACTTCTTCAACTGCGTGTGCTACTTCTACTGCGTGTGCTACTTCTTCTACTGCGTGTGCTACTTCTACTGTATGTGCTACTTCTTCTACTGCGTGTGCTACTTCTTCTACTGCGTGTGCTACTTCTTCTACTGCGTGTGCTACTTCTTCTACTGCGTGTGCTACTTCTACTGCGTGTGCTACTTCTACTGCGTGTGCTACTTCTACTGCATGTGTACTACTTCTACTGCGTGTGCTACTTCTACTGCGTGTGTGCTACTTCTACTGCGTGTGCTACTTCTTCTACTGCGTGTGCTACTTCTACTGCGTGTGCTACTTCTACTGCGTGTGCTACTTCTACTGCGTGTGCTACTTCTTCTACTGCGTGTGCTACTTCTTCTACTGCGTGTGCTACTTCTTCTACTGCGTGTGCTACTTCTTCTACTGCGTGTGCTACTTCTACTGCGTGTGCTACTTCTTCTACTGCGTGTGCTACTTCTTCTACTGTATGTGCTACTTCTTCTACTGCGTGTGTGCTACTTCTACTGCGTGTGCTACTTCTTCTACTGCGTGTGCTACTTCTTCTACTGCGTGTGCTACTTCTTCTACTGTATGTGCTACTTCTTCTACTGCGTGTGCTACTTCTACTGCGTGTGCTACTTCTACTGCGTGTGTGCTACTTCTACTGCGTGTGTGCTACTTCTACTGCGTGTGCTACTTCTACTGCGTGTGCTACTTCTACTGCGTGTGCTACTTCTTCAACTGCGTGTGCTACTTCTTCTACTGCGTGTGCTACTTCTACTGCGTGTGCTACTTCTACTGCGTGTGCTACTTCTACTGCGTGTGTGCTACTTCTACTGCGTGTGCTACTTCTACTGCGTGTGCTACTTCTTCTACTGCGTGTGCTACTTCTACTGCGTGTGTGCTACTTCTACTGCGTGTGCTACTTCTACTGCGTGTGCTACTTCTACTGCGTGTGCTACTTCTTCTACTGCGTGTGTACTACTTCTACTGCGTGTGCTACTTCTACTGCGTGTGTGCTACTTCTACTGCGTGTGCTACTTCTTCTACTGCGTGTGCTACTTCTACTGCGTGTGCTACTTCTTCTACTGCGTGTGCTACTTCTACTGCGTGTGCTACTTCTACTGCGTGTGCTACTTCTACTGCGTGTGTGCTACTTCTACTGCGTGTGCTACTTCTTCTACTGCGTGTGCTACTTCTACTGCGTGTGCTACTTCTACTGCGTGTGCTACTTCTTCTACTGCGTGTGCTACTTCTACTGAGTGTGCTACTTCTTCTACTGCGTGTGCTACTTCTACTGCGTGTGCTACTTCTACTGCGTGTGCTACTTCTTCTACTGCGTGTGCTACTTCTACTGTATGTGCTACTTCTACTGCGTGTGCTACTTCTACTGAGTGTGCTACTTCTACTGCGTGTGTGCTACTTCTACTGCGTGTGCTACTTCTTCTACTGCGTGTGCTACTTCTACTGCGTGTGCTACTTCTTCTACTGCGTGTGCTACTTCTTCTACTGCGTGTGCTACTTCTACTGCGTGTGTGCTACTTCTACTGCGTGTGCTACTTCTACTGCGTTTGCTACTTCTACTGCGTGTGCTACTTCTTCAACTGCGTGTGCTACTTCTTCTACTGCGTGTGCTACTTCTTCTACTGCGTGTGCTACTTCTTCTACTGCGTGTGCTACTTCTACTGCGTGTGCTACTTCTTCTACTGCGTGTGCTACTTCTTCTACTGCGTGTGCTACTTCTTCTACTACGTGTGCTACTTCTACTGCATGTGTGCTACTTCTACTGCGTATGCTACTTCTTCTACTGCGTGTGCTACTTCTTCTACTGCGTGTGCTACTTCTTCTACTGCGTGTGCTACTTCTTCTACTGCGTGTGCTACTTCTTCTACTGCGTGTGCTACTTCTACTGCGTGTGCTACTTCTACTGCGTGTGCTACTTCTTCTACTGCGTGTGCTACTTCTACTGCGTGTGTGCTACTTCTACTGCGTGTGCTACTTCTTCTACTGCGTGTGCTACTTCTTCTACTGCGTGTGCTACTTCTTCTACTACGTGTGCTACTTCTACTGCGTGTGCTACTTCTTCTACTGCGTGTGCTACTTCTACTGTATGTGCTACTTCTTCTACTGCGTGTGCTACTTCTTCTACTGCGTGTGCTACTTCTACTGCATGTGTGCTACTTCTACTGCGTATGCTACTTCTTCTACTGCGTGTGCTACTTCTTCTACTGCGTGTGCTACTTCTTCTACTGCGTGTGCTACTTCTACTGCGTGTGCTACTTCTACTGCGTGTGCTACTTCTTCTACTGCGTGTGCTACTTCTACTGCGTGTGCTACTTCTACTGCGTGTGCTACTTCTTCTACTGCGTGTGCTACTTCTTCTACTGCGTGTGCTACTTCTACTGCGTGTGCTACTTCTTCTACTGCGTGTGCTACTTCTTCTACTGCGTGTGCTACTTCTTCTACTACATGTGCTACTTCTACTGCGTGTGCTACTTCTTCTACTGCGTGTGCTACTTCTACTGTATGTGCTACTTCTTCTACTGCGTGTGCTACTTCTTCTACTGCGTGTGCTACTTCTTCTACTGCGTGTGCTACTTCTTCTACTGCGTGTGCTACTTCTACTGTATGTGCTACTTCTTCTACTGCGTGTGCTACTTCTACTGCATGTGTGCTACTTCTACTGCGTATGCTACTTCTTCTACTGTGTGTGCTACTTCTACTGCGTGTGCTACTTCTACTGCGTGTGCTACTTCTACTGCGTGTGCTACTTCTACTGCGTGTGCTACTTCTTCTACTGCGTGTGCTACTTCTACTGCGTGTGCTACTTCTTCTACTGCGTGTGCTACTTCTTCTACTGCGTGTGTGCTACTTCTACTGCGTGTGCTACTTCTACTGTATGTGCTACTTCTTCTACTGCGTGTGCTACTTCTACTGCGTGTGCTACTTCTACTGTATGTGCTACTTCTTCTACTGCGTGTGCTACTTCTACTGCGTGTGCTACTTCTACTGTATGTGCTACTTCTTCTACTGCGTGTGCTACTTCTACTGCGTGTGTACTACTTCTACTGCGTGTGCTACTTCTACTGCGTGTGCTACTTCTACTGCGTGTGCTACTTCTTCTACTGCGTGTGCTACTTCTACTGCGTGTGCTACTTCTACTGCGTGTGCTACTTCTTCTACTGCGTGTGCTACTTCTACTGTATGTGCTACTTCTTCTACTGCGTGTGCTACTTCTACTGCGTGTGCTACTTCTACTGAGTGTGCTACTTCTACTGCGTGTGCTACTTCTACTGCGTGTGCTACTTCTTCTACTGCGTGTGCTACTTCTACTGCGTGTGCTACTTCTTCTACTGCGTGTGCTACTTCTTCTACTGCGTGTGCTACTTCTACTGCGTGTGTGCTACTTCTACTGCGTGTGCTACTTCTACTGCGTGTGCTACTTCTTCAACTGCGTGTGCTACTTCTTCTACTGCGTGTGCTACTTCTTCTACTGCGTGTGCTACTTCTACTGCGTGTGTGCTACTTCTACTGCGTGTGCTACTTCTACTGCGTGTGCTACTTCTTCAACTGCGTGTGCTACTTCTTCTACTACGTGTGCTACTTCTACTGCGTGTGTGCTACTTCTACTGCGTGTGCTACTTCTACTGCGTGTGCTACTTCTTCAACTGCGTGTGCTACTTCTTCTACTGCGTGTGCTACTTCTTCTACTGCGTGTGCTACTTCTACTGCGTGTGTGCTACTTCTACTGCGTGTGCTACTTCTACTGCGTGTGCTACTTCTTCAACTGCGTGTGCTACTTCTTCTACTACGTGTGCTACTTCTACTGCGTGTGCTACTTCTTCTACTGCGTGTGCTACTTCTACTGCGTGTGCTACTTCTACTGCGTGTGCTACTTCTACTGCGTGTGTGCTACTTCTACTGCGTGTGTGGTACTTCTACTGCGTGTGCTACTTCTTCTACTGTGTGTGCTACTTCTACTGCGTGTGCTACTTCTACTGCGTGTGCTACTTCTACTGCGTGTGCTACTTCTACTGCGTGTGCTATTTCTACTGCGTGTGCTACTTCTACTGCGTGTGCTACTTCTACTGCGTGTGCTACTTCTACTGCGTGTGCTACTTCTACTGCGTGTGCTACTTCTTCTACTGCGTGTGCTACTTCTACTGCGTGTGCTACTTCTACTGCGTGTGTGCTACTTCTACTGCGTGTGCTACTTCTACTGCGTGTGCTACTTCTACTGCGTGTGCTACTTCTACTGCGTGTGCTACTTCTTCAACTGCGTGTGCTACTTCTTCTACTACGTGTGCTACTTCTACTGCGTGTGCTACTTCTTCTACTGCGTGTGCTACTTCTACTGCGTGTGCTACTTCTACTGCGTGTGCTACTTCTACTGCGTGTGTGCTACTTCTACTGCGTGTGTGGTACTTCTACTGCGTGTGCTACTTCTTCTACTGTGTGTGCTACTTCTACTGCGTGTGCTACTTCTACTGCGTGTGCTACTTCTACTGCGTGTGCTACTTCTACTGCGTGTGCTACTTCTACTGCGTGTGCTACTTCTACTGCGTGTGCTACTTCTTCTACTGCGTGTGCTACTTCTACTGCGTGTGCTACTTCTACTGCGTGTGTGCTACTTCTACTGCGTGTGCTACTTCTACTGCGTGTGCTACTTCTACTGCGTGTGCTACTTCTACTGCGTGTGCTACTTCTACTGCGTGTGTGCTACTTCTACTGCGTGTGCTACTTCTTCTACTGCGTGTGCTACTTCTACTGCGTGTGCTACTTCTACTGCGTGTGCTACTTCTACTGCGTGTGTGCTACTTCTACTGCGTGTGTGCTACTTCTACTGCGTGTGCTACTTCTTCTACTGCGTGTGCTACTTCTTCAACTGCGTGTGCTACTTCTTCTACTGCGTGTGCTACTTCTACTGCGTGTGCTACTTCTTCTACTGCGTGTGCTACTTCTTCTACTGCGTGTGCTACTTCTTCTACTGCGTGTGCTACTTCTTCTACTGCGTGTGCTACTTCTACTGCGTGTGCTACTTCTTCTACTGCGTGTGCTACTTCTTCTACTGCGTGTGCTACTTCTTCTACTGCGTGTGCTACTTCTACTGTATGTGCTACTTCTACTGCGTGTGCTACTTCTACTGCGTGTGCTACTTCTACTGCGTGTGCTACTTCTACTGCGTGTGTGCTACTTCTACTGCGTGTGTGCTACTTCTACTGCGTGTGCTATTTCTACTGCGTGTGCTACTTCTACTGCGTGTGCTACTTCTACTGCGTGTGCTACTTCTACTGCGTGTGCTACTTCTTCTACTGCGTGTGCTACTTCTACTGCGTGTGCTACTTCTTCTACTGCGTGTGCTACTTCTTCAACTGCGTGTGCTACTTCTTCTACTGCGTGTGCTACTTCTTCTACTGCGTGTGCTACTTCTTCTACTGCGTGTGCTACTTCTACTGCGTGTGCTACTTCTACTGCGTGTGCTACTTCTACTGCGTGTGTGCTACTTCTACTGCGTGTGTGCTACTTCTACTGCGTGTGCTACTTCTACTGCGTGTGTGCTACTTCTACTGCGTGTGCTACTTCTACTGCGTGTGCTATTTCTACTGCGTGTGCTACTTCTTCTACTGCGTGTGCTACTTCTTCAACTACGTGTGCTACTTCTTCTACTGCGTGTGCTACTTCTACTGCGTGTGTGCTACTTCTACTGCGTGTGCTACTTCTACTGCGTGTGTGCTACTTCTACTGCGTGTGCTACTTCTTCTACTGCGTGTGCTACTTCTACTGCGTGTGCTACTTCTTCTACTGCGTGTGCTACTTCTACTGCGTGTGTGCTACTTCTACTGCGTGTGCTACTTCTACTGCGTGTGCTACTTCTACTGCGTGTGCTACTTCTACTGCGTGTGCTACTTCTTCTACTGCGTGTGCTACTTCTACTGCGTGAATTACTTCTACTGCGTGTGCTACTTCTACTGCGTGTGCTACTTCTACTGCGTGTGTACTACTTCTACTGCGTGTGCTACTTCTACTGCGTGTGTGCTACTTCTACTGCGTGTGCTACTTCTACTGCGTGTGCTACTTCTATTGCGTGTGTGCTACTTCTACTGCGTGTGCTACTTCTACTGCGTGTGCTACTTCTACTGCGTGTGCTACTTCTACTGCGTGTGCTACTTCTACTGCGTGTGTGCTACTTCTACTGCGTGTGCTACTTCTTCTACTGCGTGTGCTACTTCTACTGCGTGTGTGCTACTTCTACTGCGTGTGTGCTACTTCTACTGCGTGTGCTATTTCTACTGCATGTGCTACTTCTACTGCGTGTGCTACTTCTTCAACTACGTGTGCTACTTCTTCTACTGCGTGTGTGCTACTTCTACTGCGTGTGCTACTTCTACTGCGTGTGCTACTTCTACTGTGTGTGCTACTTCTACTGCGTGTGTGCTACTTCTACTGCGTGTGCTACTTCTACTGCGTGTGCTACTTCTACTGCGTGTGCTACTTCTACTGTGTGTGCTACTTCTACTGCGTGTGTGCTACTTCTACTGCGTGTGCTACTTCTACTGCGTGTGCTACTTCTACTGCGTGTGCTACTTCTACTGCGTGTGTGCTACTTCTACTGCGTGTGCTACTTCTACTGCGTGTGCTACTTCTACTGCGTGTGCTACTTCTACTGCGTGTGCTACTTCTTCTACTGCGTGTGCTACTTCTACTGCGTGTGCTACTTCTACTGCGTGTGTGCTACTTCTACTGCGTGTGCTACTTCTACTGCGTGTGCTACTTCTACTGCGTGTGCTACTTCTACTGCGTGTGCTACTTCTACTGCGTGTGCTACTTCTTCTACTGCGTGTGTACTACTTCTACTGCGTGTGCTACTTCTACTGCGTGTGTGCTACTTCTACTGCGTGTGCTACTTCTACTGCGTGTGCTACTTCTACTGCGTGTGCTACTTCTACTGCGTGTGCTACTTCTACTGCGTGTGCTACTTCTTCTACTGCGTGTGCTACTTCTAATGCGTGTGTGCTACTTCTACTGCGTGTGCTACTTCTTCTACTGCGTGTGCTACTTCTACTGCGTGTGCTACTTCTACTGCGTGTGCTACTTCTTCTACTGCGTGTGCTACTTCTACTGAGTGTGCTACTTCTTCTACTGCGTGTGCTACTTCTACTGCGTGTGCTACTTCTACTGCGTGTGCTACTTCTTCTACTGCGTGTGCTACTTCTACTGTATGTGCTACTTCTACTGCGTGTGCTACTTCTACTGAGTGTGCTACTTCTACTGCGTGTGTGCTACTTCTACTGCGTGTGCTACTTCTTCTACTGCGTGTGCTACTTCTACTGCGTGTGCTACTTCTTCTACTGCGTGTGCTACTTCTTCTACTGCGTGTGCTACTTCTACTGCGTGTGTGCTACTTCTACTGCGTGTGCTACTTCTACTGCGTTTGCTACTTCTACTGCGTGTGCTACTTCTTCAACTGCGTGTGCTACTTCTTCTACTGCGTGTGCTACTTCTTCTACTGCGTGTGCTACTTCTACTGCGTGTGCTACTTCTTCTACTGCGTGTGCTACTTCTTCTACTGCGTGTGCTACTTCTACTACGTGTGCTACTTCTACTGCATGTGTGCTACTTCTTCTACTACGTGTGCTACTTCTACTGCGTGTGCTACTTCTACTGCGTGTGCTACTTCTACTGCGTGTGCTACTTCTTCTACTGCGTGTGCTACTTCTTCTACTACGTGTGCTACTTCTACTGCGTGTGCTACTTCTACTGTATGTGCTACTTCTACTGCGTGTGCTACTTCTACTGAGTGTGCTACTTCTACTGCGTGTGTGCTACTTCTACTGCGTGTGCTACTTCTTCTACTGCGTGTGCTACTTCTACTGCGTGTGCTACTTCTTCTACTGCGTGTGCTACTTCTTCTACTGCGTGTGCTACTTCTACTGCGTGTGTGCTACTTCTACTGCGTGTGCTACTTCTACTGCGTTTGCTACTTCTACTGCGTGTGCTACTTCTTCAACTGCGTGTGCTACTTCTTCTACTGCGTGTGCTACTTCTACTGCGTGTGCTACTTCTTCTACTGTGTGTGCTACTTCTACTGCGTATGCTACTTCTTCTACTGCGTGTGCTACTTCTTCTACTGCGTGTGCTACTTCTACTGCGTGTGCTACTTCTACTGCGTGTGCTACTTCTTCTACTGCGTGTGCTACTTCTTCTACTACGTGTGCTACTTCTACTGCGTGTGCTACTTCTTCTACTGCGTGTGCTACTTCTACTGTATGTGCTACTTCTTCTACTGCGTGTGCTACTTCTTCTACTGCGTGTGCTACTTCTTCTACTGCGTGTGCTACTTCTACTGCGTGTGCTACTTCTACTGCGTGTGCTACTTCTTCTACTGCGTGTGCTACTTCTACTGCGTGTGCTACTTCTACTGCGTGTGCTACTTCTACTGCGTGTGCTACTTCTTCTACTGCGTGTGCTACTTCTTCTACTGCGTGTGCTACTTCTACTGCGTGTGCTACTTCTTCTACTGCGTGTGCTACTTCTTCTACTGCGTGTGCTACTTCTTCTACTACATGTGCTACTTCTACTGCGTGTGCTACTTCTTCTACTGCGTGTGCTACTTCTACTGTATGTGCTACTTCTTCTACTGCGTGTGCTACTTCTACTGCGTATGCTACTTCTTCTACTGCGTGTGCTACTTCTTCTACTGCGTGTGCTACTTCTTCTACTGCGTGTGCTACTTCTTCTACTGCGTGTGCTACTTCTACTGTATGTGCTACTTCTTCTACTGCGTGTGCTACTTCTACTGCATGTGTGCTACTTCTACTGCGTATGCTACTTCTTCTACTGTGTGTGCTACTTCTACTGCGTGTGCTACTTCTACTGCGTGTGCTACTTCTACTGCGTGTGCTACTTCTACTGCGTGTGCTACTTCTTCTACTGCGTGTGCTACTTCTACTGCGTGTGCTACTTCTTCTACTGCGTGTGCTACTTCTTCTACTGCGTGTGCTACTTCTACTGCGTGTGTGCTACTTCTACTGCGTGTGCTACTTCTACTGTATGTGCTACTTCTTCTACTGCGTGTGCTACTTCTACTGCGTGTGCTACTTCTACTGCGTGTGTACTACTTCTACTGCGTGTGCTACTTCTACTGCGTGTGTGCTACTTCTACTGCGTGTGCTACTTCTACTGCGTGTGTACTACTTCTACTGCGTGTGCTACTTCTACTGCGTGTGCTACTTCTACTGCGTGTGCTACTTCTACTGCGTGTGCTACTTCTACTGCGTGTGCTACTTCTACTGCGTGTGCTACTTCTTCTACTGCGTGTGCTACTTCTACTGCGTGTGCTACTTCTACTGAGTGTGCTACTTCTACTGCGTGTGCTACTTCTACTGCGTGTGCTACTTCTACTGCGTGTGCTACTTCTTCTACTGCGTGTGCTACTTCTACTGCGTGTGCTACTTCTTCTACTGCGTGTGCTACTTCTTCTACTGCGTGTGCTACTTCTACTGCGTGTGTGCTACTTCTACTGCGTGTGCTACTTCTACTGCGTGTGCTACTTCTTCAACTGCGTGTGCTACTTCTTCTACTGCGTGTGCTACTTCTTCTACTGCGTGTGCTACTTCTTCTACTACGTGTGCTACTTCTACTGCGTGTGCTACTTCTTCTACTGCGTGTGCTACTTCTACGGCGTGTGCTACTTCTACTGCGTGTGCTACTTCTACTGCGTGTGTGCTACTTCTACTGCGTGTGTGGTACTTCTACTGCGTGTGCTACTTCTTCTACTGTGTGTGCTACTTCTACTGCGTGTGCTACTTCTACTGCGTGTGCTATTTCTACTGCGTGTGCTACTTCTACTGCGTGTGCTACTTCTACTGCGTGTGCTACTTCTACTGCGTGTGCTACTTCTACTGCGTGTGTGCTACTTCTACTGCGTGTGTGCTACTTCTACTGCGTGTGCTACTTCTTCTACTGCGTGTGCTACTTCTTCAACTGCGTGTGCTACTTCTTCTACTGCGTGTGCTACTTCTACTGCGTGTGCTACTTCTTCTACTGCGTGTGCTACTTCTTCTACTGCGTGTGCTACTTCTTCTACTGCGTGTGCTACTTCTTCTACTGCGTGTGCTACTTCTACTGCGTGTGCTACTTCTACTGCGTGTGCTACTTCTTCTACTGCGTGTGCTACTTCTTCTACTGCGTGTGCTACTTCTTCTACTGCGTGTGCTACTTCTACTGTATGTGCTACTTCTACTGCGTGTGCTACTTCTACTGCGTGTGCTACTTCTACTGCGTGTGTGCTACTTCTACTGCGTGTGCTACTTCTTCTACTGCGTGTGCTACTTCTACTGCGTGTGCTACTTCTACTGCGTGTGTGCTACTTCTACTGCGTGTGTGCTACTTCTACTGCGTGTGCTATTTCTACTGCGTGTGCTACTTCTACTGCGTGTGCTACTTCTACTGCGTGTGCTACTTCTACTGCGTGTGCTACTTCTTCTACTGCGTGTGCTACTTCTTCAACTGCGTGTGCTACTTCTACTGCGTGTGCTACTTCTTCTACTGCGTGTGCTACTTCTTCTACTGCGTGTGCTACTTCTACTGCGTGTGCTACTTCTACTGCGTGTGCTACTTCTACTGCGTGTGTGCTACTTCTACTGCGTGTGTGCTACTTCTACTGCGTGTGCTACTTCTACTGCGTGTGTGCTACTTCTACTGCGTGTGCTACTTCTACTGCGTGTGCTACTTCTACTGCGTGTGCTACTTCTTCTACTGCGTGTGCTACTTCTTCAACTACGTGTGCTACTTCTTCTACTGCGTGTGCTACTTCTACTGCGTGTGTGCTACTTCTACTGCGTGTGCTACTTCTACTGCGTGTGTGCTACTTCTACTGCGTGTGCTACTTCTTCTACTGCGTGTGCTACTTCTACTGCGTGTGCTACTTCTTCTACTGCGTGTGCTACTTCTACTGCGTGTGTGCTACTTCTACTGCGTGTGCTACTTCTACTGCGTGTGCTACTTCTACTGCGTGTGCTACTTCTACTGCGTGTGCTACTTCTACTGCGTGTGCTACTTCTTCTACTGCGTGTGCTACTTCTACTGCGTGTGCTACTTCTACTGCGTGTGCTACTTCTACTGCGTGTGCTACTTCTACTGCGTGTGTACTACTTCTACTGCGTGTGCTACTTCTACTGCGTGTGTGCTACTTCTACTGCGTGTGCTACTTCTACTGCGTGTGCTACTTCTACTGCGTGTGTGCTACTTCTACTGCGTGTGCTACTTCTACTGCGTGTGCTACTTCTACTGCGTGTGCTACTTCTACTGCGTGTGCTACTTCTTCTACTGCGTGTGCTACTTCTACTGCGTGTGCTACTTCTACTGCGTGTGCTACTTCTTCTACTGCGTGTGCTACTTCTACTGCGTGTGTGCTACTTCTACTGCGTGTGCTACTTCTACTGCGTGTGCTACTTCTACTGCGTGTGTGCTACTTCTACTGCGTGTGCTACTTCTACTGTGTGTGCTACTTCTACTGCGTGTGTGCTACTTCTACTGCGTGTGCTACTTCTACTGCGTGTGCTACTTCTACTGCGTGTGCTACTTCTACTGCGTGTGCTACTTCTTCTACTGCGTGTGCTACTTCTACTGCGTGTGCTACTTCTACTGCGTGTGTGCTACTTCTACTGCGTGTGCTACTTCTACTGCGTGTGCTACTTCTACTGCGTGTGCTACTTCTACTGCGTGTGCTACTTCTACTGCGTGTGCTACTTTTTCTACTGCGTGTGCTACTTCTACTGCGTGTGTGCTACTTCTACTGCGTGTGCTACTTCTACTGCGTGTGCTACTTCTACTGCGTGTGCTACTTCTACTGCGTGTGCTACTTCTTCTACTGCGTGTGCTACTTCTACTGCGTGTGCTACTTCTACTGCGTGTGCTACTTCTTCTACTGCGTGTGCTACTTCTACTGCGTGTGCTACTTCTACTACGTGTGCTACTTCTTCAACTGCGTGTGCTACTTCTTCTACTGCGTGTGCTACTTCTTCTACTGCGTGTGCTACTTCTACTACGTGTGCTACTTCTTCAACTGCGTGTGCTACTTCTTCTACTGCGTGTGCTACTTCTTCTACTGCGTGTGCTACTTCTACTACGTGTGCTACTTCTTCAACTGCGTGTGCTACTTCTACTGCGTGTGCTACTTCTTCTACTGCGTGTGCTACTTCTTCTACTGCGTGTGCTACTTCTTCTACTGCGTGTGCTACTTCTTCTACTGCGTGTGCTACTTCTACTGCGTGTGCTACTTCTACTGCGTGTGTGCTACTTCTACTGCGTGTGTGCTACTTCTACTGCGTGTGCTATTTCTACTGCGTGTGCTACTTCTTCTACTGCGTGTGCTACTTCTTCTACTGCGTGTGCTACTTCTTCTACTGCGTGTGCTACTTCTTCTACTGCGTGTGCTACTTCTTCTACTGCGTGTGCTACTTCTACTGCGTGTGTGCTACTTCTACTGCGTGTGTGCTACTTCTACTGCGTGTGCTACTTCTACTACGTGTGCTACTTCTTCAACTGCGTGTGCTACTTCTTCTACTGCGTGTGCTACTTCTTCTACTGCGTGTGCTACTTCTTCTACTGCGTGTGCTACTTCTTCTACTGCGTGTGCTACTTCTACTGCGTGTGCTACTTCTTCTACTGCGTGTGCTACTTCTTCTACTGCGTGTGCTACTTCTTCTACTGCGTGTGCTACTTCTACTGCGTGTGCTACTTCTACTGCGTGTGTGCTACTTCTACTGCGTGTGCTACTTCTACTGCGTGTGCTACTTCTTCAACTGCGTGTGCTACTTCTTCAACTGCGTGTGCTACTTCTTCTACTGCGTGTGCTACTTCTACTGCGTGTGCTACTTCTTCTACTGCGTGTGCTACTTCTTCAACTACGTGTGCTACTTCTTCTACTGCGTGTGCTACTTCTTCTACTGCGTGTGCTACTTCTTCTACTGCGTGTGCTACTTCTACTGCGTGTGCTACTTCTACTGCGTGTGCTACTTCTACTGCGTGTGTGCTACTTCTACTGCGTGTGCTATTTCTACTGCGTGTGCTACTTCTACTGCGTGTGCTACTTCTTCAACTACGTGTGCTACTTCTTCTACTGCGTGTGTGCTACTTCTACTGCGTGTGCTACTTCTTCAACTGCGTGTGCTACTTCTACTGCGTGTGCTACTTCTTCTACTGCGTGTGCTACTTCTACTGTATGTGCTACTTCTTCTACTGCGTGTGCTACTTCTTCTACTGCGTGTGCTACTTCTTCTACTGCGTGTGCTACTTCTTCTACTGCGTGTGCTACTTCTACTGCGTGTGCTACTTCTACTGCGTGTGCTACTTCTACTGCATGTGTACTACTTCTACTGCGTGTGCTACTTCTACTGCGTGTGTGCTACTTCTACTGCGTGTGCTACTTCTTCTACTGCGTGTGCTACTTCTACTGCGTGTGCTACTTCTACTGCGTGTGCTACTTCTACTGCGTGTGCTACTTCTACTGCGTGTGCTACTTCTTCTACTGCGTGTGCTACTTCTACTACTGCGTGTGCTACTTCTACTGCGTGTGCTACTTCTACTGCGTGTGCTACTTCTACTGCGTGTGCTACTTCTACTGCGTGTGCTACTTCTACTGCGTGTGCTACTTCTTCTACTGCATGTGTGCTACTTCTACTGCGTGTGCTACTTCTTCTACTGCGTGTGCTACTTCTTCTACTGCGTGTGCTACTTCTTCTACTGCGTGTGCTACTTCTACTGCGTGTGCTACTTCTTCTACTGCGTGTGCTACTTCTTCTACTGTATGTGCTACTTCTTCTACTGCGTGTGTGCTACTTCTACTGCGTGTGCTACTTCTTCTACTGCGTGTGCTACTTCTTCTACTGCGTGTGCTACTTCTACTGTATGTGCTACTTCTTCTACTGCGTGTGCTACTTCTACTGCGTGTGCTACTTCTACTGCGTGTGTGCTACTTCTACTGCGTGTGTGCTACTTCTACTGCGTGTGCTACTTCTACTGCGTGTGCTACTTCTACTGCGTGTGCTACTTCTTCAACTGCGTGTGCTACTTCTTCTACTGCGTGTGCTACTTCTACTGCGTGTGCTACTTCTACTGCGTGTGCTACTTCTACTGCGTGTGTGCTACTTCTACTGCGTGTGCTACTTCTACTGCGTGTGCTACTTCTTCTACTGCGTGTGCTACTTCTACTGCGTGTGTGCTACTTCTACTGCGTGTGCTACTTCTACTGCGTGTGCTACTTCTACTGCGTGTGCTACTTCTTCTACTGCGTGTGTACTACTTCTACTGCGTGTGCTACTTCTACTGCGTGTGTGCTACTTCTACTGCGTGTGCTACTTCTTCTACTGCGTGTGCTACTTCTACTGCGTGTGCTACTTCTTCTACTGCGTGTGCTACTTCTACTGCGTGTGCTACTTCTACTGCGTGTGCTACTTCTACTGCGTGTGTGCTACTTCTACTGCGTGTGCTACTTCTTCTACTGCGTGTGCTACTTCTACTGCGTGTGCTACTTCTACTGCGTGTGCTACTTCTTCTACTGCGTGTGCTACTTCTACTGAGTGTGCTACTTCTTCTACTGCGTGTGCTACTTCTACTGCGTGTGCTACTTCTACTGCGTGTGCTACTTCTTCTACTGCGTGTGCTACTTCTACTGTATGTGCTACTTCTACTGCGTGTGCTACTTCTACTGAGTGTGCTACTTCTACTGCGTGTGTGCTACTTCTACTGCGTGTGCTACTTCTTCTACTGCGTGTGCTACTTCTACTGCGTGTGCTACTTCTTCTACTGCGTGTGCTACTTCTTCTACTGCGTGTGCTACTTCTACTGCGTGTGTGCTACTTCTACTGCGTGTGCTACTTCTACTGCGTTTGCTACTTCTACTGCGTGTGCTACTTCTTCAACTGCGTGTGCTACTTCTTCTACTGCGTGTGCTACTTCTTCTACTGCGTGTGCTACTTCTTCTACTGCGTGTGCTACTTCTACTGCGTGTGCTACTTCTTCTACTGTGTGTGCTACTTCTTCTACTGCGTGTGCTACTTCTTCTACTACGTGTGCTACTTCTACTGCATGTGTGCTACTTCTACTGCGTATGCTACTTCTTCTACTGCGTGTGCTACTTCTTCTACTGCGTGTGCTACTTCTTCTACTGCGTGTGCTACTTCTTCTACTGCGTGTGCTACTTCTTCTACTGCGTGTGCTACTTCTACTGCGTGTGCTACTTCTACTGCGTGTGCTACTTCTTCTACTGCGTGTGCTACTTCTTCTACTGCGTGTGCTACTTCTACTGCGTGTGCTACTTCTTCTACTGCGTGTGCTACTTCTTCTACTGCGTGTGCTACTTCTTCTACTACGTGTGCTACTTCTACTGCGTGTGCTACTTCTTCTACTGCGTGTGCTACTTCTACTGTATGTGCTACTTCTTCTACTGCGTGTGCTACTTCTACTGCATGTGTGCTACTTCTACTGCGTATGCTACTTCTTCTACTGCGTGTGCTACTTCTTCTACTGCGTGTGCTACTTCTTCTACTGCGTGTGCTACTTCTACTGCGTGTGCTACTTCTACTGCGTGTGCTACTTCTTCTACTGCGTGTGCTACTTCTACTGCGTGTGCTACTTCTACTGCGTGTGCTACTTCTTCTACTGCGTGTGCTACTTCTTCTACTGCGTGTGCTACTTCTACTGCGTGTGCTACTTCTTCTACTGCGTGTGCTACTTCTTCTACTGCGTGTGCTACTTCTTCTACTACATGTGCTACTTCTACTGCGTGTGCTACTTCTTCTACTGCGTGTGCTACTTCTACTGTATGTGCTACTTCTTCTACTGCGTGTGCTACTTCTACTGCGTATGCTACTTCTTCTACTGCGTGTGCTACTTCTTCTACTGCGTGTGCTACTTCTTCTACTGCGTGTGCTACTTCTTCTACTGCGTGTGCTACTTCTACTGTATGTGCTACTTCTTCTACTGCGTGTGCTACTTCTACTGCATGTGTGCTACTTCTACTGCGTATGCTACTTCTTCTACTGTGTGTGCTACTTCTACTGCGTGTGCTACTTCTACTGCGTGTGCTACTTCTACTGCGTGTGCTACTTCTACTACTGCGTGTGCTACTTCTTCTACTGCGTGTGCTACTTCTTCTACTGCGTGTGCTACTTCTTCTACTGCGTGTGCTACTTCTACTGCGTGTGCTACTTCTACTGCGTGTGCTACTTCTTCTACTGCGTGTGCTACTTCTTCTACTGCGTGTGCTACTTCTACTGCGTGTGCTACTTCTTCTACTGCGTGTGCTACTTCTTCTACTGCGTGTGCTACTTCTTCTACTACGTGTGCTACTTCTACTGCGTGTGCTACTTCTTCTACTGCGTGTGCTACTTCTACTGTATGTGCTACTTCTTCTACTGCGTGTGCTACTTCTACTGCATGTGTGCTACTTCTACTGCGTATGCTACTTCTTCTACTGCGTGTGCTACTTCTTCTACTGCGTGTGCTACTTCTTCTACTGCGTGTGCTACTTCTACTGCGTGTGCTACTTCTACTGCGTGTGCTACTTCTTCTACTGCGTGTGCTACTTCTACTGCGTGTGCTACTTCTACTGCGTGTGCTACTTCTTCTACTGCGTGTGCTACTTCTTCTACTGCGTGTGCTACTTCTACTGCGTGTGCTACTTCTTCTACTGCGTGTGCTACTTCTTCTACTGCGTGTGCTACTTCTTCTACTACATGTGCTACTTCTACTGCGTGTGCTACTTCTTCTACTGCGTGTGCTACTTCTACTGTATGTGCTACTTCTTCTACTGCGTGTGCTACTTCTACTGCGTATGCTACTTCTTCTACTGCGTGTGCTACTTCTTCTACTGCGTGTGCTACTTCTTCTACTGCGTGTGCTACTTCTTCTACTGCGTGTGCTACTTCTACTGTATGTGCTACTTCTTCTACTGCGTGTGCTACTTCTACTGCATGTGTGCTACTTCTACTGCGTATGCTACTTCTTCTACTGTGTGTGCTACTTCTACTGCGTGTGCTACTTCTACTGCGTGTGCTACTTCTACTGCGTGTGCTACTTCTACTGCGTGTGCTACTTCTACTGCGTGTGCTACTTCTTCTACTGCGTGTGCTACTTCTACTGCGTGTGCTACTTCTTCTACTGCGTGTGCTACTTCTTCTACTGCGTGTGTGCTACTTCTACTGCGTGTGCTACTTCTACTGTATGTGCTACTTCTTCTACTGCGTGTGCTACTTCTACTGCGTGTGCTACTTCTACTGTATGTGCTACTTCTTCTACTGCGTGTGCTACTTCTACTGCGTGTGCTACTTCTACTGTATGTGCTACTTCTTCTACTGCGTGTGCTACTTCTACTGCGTGTGTACTACTTCTACTGCGTGTGCTACTTCTACTGCGTGTGCTACTTCTACTGCGTGTGCTACTTCTTCTACTGCGTGTGCTACTTCTACTGCGTGTGCTACTTCTACTGCGTGTGCTACTTCTTCTACTGCGTGTGCTACTTCTACTGTATGTGCTACTTCTTCTACTGCGTGTGCTACTTCTACTGCGTGTGCTACTTCTACTGAGTGTGCTACTTCTACTGCGTGTGCTACTTCTACTGCGTGTGCTACTTCTTCTACTGCGTGTGCTACTTCTACTGCGTGTGCTACTTCTTCTACTGCGTGTGCTACTTCTTCTACTGCGTGTGCTACTTCTACTGCGTGTGTGCTACTTCTACTGCGTGTGCTACTTCTACTGCGTGTGCTACTTCTTCAACTGCGTGTGCTACTTCTTCTACTGCGTGTGCTACTTCTTCTACTGCGTGTGCTACTTCTACTGCGTGTGTGCTACTTCTACTGCGTGTGCTACTTCTACTGCGTGTGCTACTTCTTCAACTGCGTGTGCTACTTCTTCTACTACGTGTGCTACTTCTACTGCGTGTGCTACTTCTTCTACTGCGTGTGCTACTTCTACTGCGTGTGCTACTTCTACTGCGTGTGCTACTTCTACTGCGTGTGTGCTACTTCTACTGCGTGTGTGGTACTTCTACTGCGTGTGCTACTTCTTCTACTGTGTGTGCTACTTCTACTGCGTGTGCTACTTCTACTGCGTGTGCTACTTCTACTGCGTGTGCTACTTCTACTGCGTGTGCTATTTCTACTGCGTGTGCTACTTCTACTGCGTGTGCTACTTCTACTGCGTGTGCTACTTCTACTGCGTGTGCTACTTCTACTGCGTGTGCTACTTCTTCTACTGCGTGTGCTACTTCTACTGCGTGTGCTACTTCTACTGCGTGTGTGCTACTTCTACTGCGTGTGCTACTTCTACTGCGTGTGCTACTTCTACTGCGTGTGCTACTTCTACTGCGTGTGCTACTTCTTCAACTGCGTGTGCTACTTCTTCTACTACGTGTGCTACTTCTACTGCGTGTGCTACTTCTTCTACTGCGTGTGCTACTTCTACTGCGTGTGCTACTTCTACTGCGTGTGCTACTTCTACTGCGTGTGTGCTACTTCTACTGCGTGTGTGGTACTTCTACTGCGTGTGCTACTTCTTCTACTGTGTGTGCTACTTCTACTGCGTGTGCTACTTCTACTGCGTGTGCTACTTCTACTGCGTGTGCTACTTCTACTGCGTGTGCTACTTCTACTGCGTGTGCTACTTCTACTGCGTGTGCTACTTCTACTGCGTGTGCTACTTCTACTGCGTGTGCTACTTCTTCTACTGCGTGTGCTACTTCTACTGCGTGTGCTACTTCTACTGCGTGTGTGCTACTTCTACTGCGTGTGCTACTTCTACTGCGTGTGCTACTTCTACTGCGTGTGCTACTTCTACTGCGTGTGCTACTTCTACTGCGTGTGTGCTACTTCTACTGCGTGTGCTACTTCTTCTACTGCGTGTGCTACTTCTACTGCGTGTGCTACTTCTACTGCGTGTGCTACTTCTACTGCGTGTGTGCTACTTCTACTGCGTGTGTGCTACTTCTACTGCGTGTGCTACTTCTTCTACTGCGTGTGCTACTTCTTCAACTGCGTGTGCTACTTCTTCTACTGCGTGTGCAACTTCTACTGCGTGTGCTACTTCTTCTACTGCGTGTGCTACTTCTTCTACTGCGTGTGCTACTTCTTCTACTGCGTGTGCTACTTCTACTGCGTGTGCTACTTCTTCTACTGCGTGTGCTACTTCTTCTACTGCGTGTGCTACTTCTTCTACTGCGTGTGCTACTTCTACTGTATGTGCTACTTCTACTGCGTGTGCTACTTCTACTGCGTGTGCTACTTCTACTGCGTGTGCTACTTCTACTGCGTGTGTGCTACTTCTACTGCGTGTGTGCTACTTCTACTGCGTGTGCTATTTCTACTGCGTGTGCTACTTCTACTGCGTGTGCTACTTCTACTGCGTGTGCTACTTCTACTGCGTGTGCTACTTCTTCTACTGCGTGTGCTACTTCTACTGCGTGTGCTACTTCTTCTACTGCGTGTGCTACTTCTTCAACTGCGTGTGCTACTTCTTCTACTGCGTGTGCTACTTCTTCTACTGCGTGTGCTACTTCTTCTACTGCGTGTGCTACTTCTACTGCGTGTGCTACTTCTACTGCGTGTGCTACTTCTACTGCGTGTGTGCTACTTCTACTGCGTGTGTGCTACTTCTACTGCGTGTGCTACTTCTACTGCGTGTGTGCTACTTCTACTGCGTGTGCTACTTCTACTGCGTGTGTTATTTCTACTGCGTGTGCTACTTCTTCTACTGCGTGTGCTACTTCTTCAACTACGTGTGCTACTTCTTCTACTGCGTGTGCTACTTCTACTGCGTGTGTGCTACTTCTACTGCGTGTGCTACTTCTACTGCGTGTGTGCTACTTCTACTGCGTGTGCTACTTCTTCTACTGCGTGTGCTACTTCTACTGCGTGTGCTACTTCTTCTACTGCGTGTGCTACTTCTACTGCGTGTGTGCTACTTCTACTGCGTGTGCTACTTCTACTGCGTGTGCTACTTCTACTGCGTGTGCTACTTCTACTGCGTGTGCTACTTCTTCTACTGCGTGTGCTACTTCTACTGCGTGAATTACTTCTACTGCGTGTGCTACTTCTACTGCGTGTGCTACTTCTACTGCGTGTGTACTACTTCTACTGCGTGTGCTACTTCTATTGCGTGTGTGCTACTTCTACTGCGTGTGCTACTTCTACTGCGTGTGCTACTTCTACTGCGTGTGTGCTACTTCTACTGCGTGTGCTACTTCTACTGCGTGTGTGCTACTTCTACTGCGTGTGCTACTTCTTCTACTGCGTGTGCTACTTCTACTGCGTGTGTGCTACTTCTACTGCGTGTGTGCTACTTCTACTGCGTGTGCTATTTCTACTGCATGTGCTACTTCTACTGCGTGTGCTACTTCTTCAACTACGTGTGCTACTTCTTCTACTGCGTGTGTGCTACTTCTACTGCGTGTGCTACTTCTACTGCGTGTGCTACTTCTACTGTGTGTGCTACTTCTACTGCGTGTGTGCTACTTCTACTGCGTGTGCTACTTCTACTGCGTGTGCTACTTCTACTGCGTGTGCTACTTCTACTGTATGTGCTACTTCTACTGCGTGTGCTACTTCTACTGCGTGTGCTACTTCTACTGCGTGTGCTACTTCTACTGCGTGTGCTACTTCTACTGCGTGTGTGCTACTTCTACTGCGTGTGCTACTTCTACTGCGTGTGCTACTTCTACTGCGTGTGCTACTTCTACTGCGTGTGCTACTTCTTCTACTGCGTGTGCTACTTCTACTGCGTGTGCTACTTCTACTGCGTGTGTGCTACTTCTACTGCGTGTGCTACTTCTACTGCGTGTGCTACTTCTACTGCGTGTGCTACTTCTACTGCGTGTGCTACTTCTTCTACTGCGTGTGTACTACTTCTACTGCGTGTGCTACTTCTACTGCGTGTGTGCTACTTCTACTGCGTGTGCTACTTCTTCTACTGCGTGTGCTACTTCTACTGCGTGTGCTACTTCTACTGCGTGTGCTACTTCTTCTACTGCGTGTGCTACTTCTACTGAGTGTGCTACTTCTTCTACTGCGTGTGCTACTTCTACTGCGTGTGCTACTTCTACTGCGTGTGCTACTTCTTCTACTGCGTGTGCTACTTCTACTGTATGTGCTACTTCTACTGCGTGTGCTACTTCTACTGAGTGTGCTACTTCTACTGCGTGTGTGCTACTTCTACTGCGTGTGCTACTTCTTCTACTGCGTGTGCTACTTCTACTGCGTGTGCTACTTCTTCTACTGCGTGTGCTACTTCTTCTACTGCGTGTGCTACTTCTACTGCGTGTGTGCTACTTCTACTGCGTGTGCTACTTCTACTGCGTTTGCTACTTCTACTGCGTGTGCTACTTCTTCAACTGCGTGTGCTACTTCTTCTACTGCGTGTGCTACTTCTTCAACTGCGTGTGCTACTTCTTCTACTGCGTGTGCTACTTCTTCTACTGCGTGTGCTACTTCTACTGCGTGTGCTACTTCTTCTACTGCGTGTGCTACTTCTTCTACTGCGTGTGCTACTTCTACTACGTGTGCTACTTCTACTGCATGTGTGCTACTTCTTCTACTACGTGTGCTACTTCTACTGCGTGTGCTACTTCTACTGCGTGTGCTACTTCTACTGCGTGTGCTACTTCTTCTACTGCGTGTGCTACTTCTTCTACTACGTGTGCTACTTCTACTGCGTGTGCTACTTCTACTGCATGTGCTACTTCTACTGCGTGTGCTACTTCTACTGAGTGTGCTACTTCTACTGCGTGTGTGCTACTTCTACTGCGTGTGCTACTTCTTCTACTGCGTGTGCTACTTCTACTGCGTGTGCTACTTCTTCTACTGCGTGTGCTACTTCTTCTACTGCGTGTGCTACTTCTACTGCGTGTGTGCTACTTCTACTGCGTGTGCTACTTCTACTGCGTTTGCTACTTCTACTGCGTGTGCTACTTCTTCAACTGCGTGTGCTACTTCTTCTACTGCGTGTGCTACTTCTACTGCGTGTGCTACTTCTTCTACTGCGTGTGCTACTTCTACTGCGTATGCTACTTCTTCTACTGCGTGTGCTACTTCTTCTACTGCGTGTGCTACTTCTTCTACTGCGTGTGCTACTTCTTCTACTGCGTGTGCTACTTCTTCTACTGCGTGTGCTACTTCTACTGCGTGTGCTACTTCTACTGCGTGTGCTACTTCTTCTACTGCGTGTGCTACTTCTTCTACTGCGTGTGCTACTTCTACTGCGTGTGCTACTTCTACTGCGTGTGCTACTTCTTCTACTGCGTGTGCTACTTCTTCTACTACGTGTGCTACTTCTACTGCGTGTGCTACTTCTTCTACTGCGTGTGCTACTTCTACTGTATGTGCTACTTCTTCTACTGCGTGTGCTACTTCTTCTACTGCGTGTGCTACTTCTACTGCGTGTGCTACTTCTACTGCGTGTGCTACTTCTTCTACTGCGTGTGCTACTTCTACTGCGTGTGCTACTTCTACTGCGTGTGCTACTTCTTCTACTGCGTGTGCTACTTCTTCTACTGCGTGTGCTACTTCTACTGCGTGTGCTACTTCTTCTACTGCGTGTGCTACTTCTTCTACTGCGTGTGCTACTTCTTCTACTACATGTGCTACTTCTACTGCGTGTGCTACTTCTTCTACTACATGTGCTACTTCTACTGCATGTGTGCTACTTCTACTGCGTGTGCTACTTTTTCTACTGCGTGTGCTACTTCTACTGCGTGTGCTACTTCTACTGCGTATGCTACTTCTTCTACTGCGTGTGCTACTTCTTCTACTGTGTGTGCTACTTCTACTGCGTGTGCTACTTTTTCTACTGCGTGTGCTACTTCTACTGCGTGTGTGCTACTTCTACTGCGTGTGCTACTTCTACTGCGTGTGCTACTTCTACTGCGTGTGCTACTTCTACTGCGTGTGCTACTTCTTCTACTGCGTGTGCTACTTCTACTGCGTGTGCTACTTCTACTGCGTGTGCTACTTCTTCTACTGCGTGTGCTACTTCTACTGCGTGTGCTACTTCTACTACGTGTGCTACTTCTTCAACTGCGTGTGCTACTTCTTCTACTGCGTGTGCTACTTCTTCTACTGCGTGTGCTACTTCTACTACGTGTGCTACTTCTTCAACTGCGTGTGCTACTTCTTCTACTGCGTGTGCTACTTCTTCTACTGCGTGTGCTACTTCTACTACGTGTGCTACTTCTTCAACTGCGTGTGCTACTTCTACTGCGTGTGCTACTTCTTCTACTGCGTGTGCTACTTCTTCTACTGCGTGTGCTACTTCTTCTACTGCGTGTGCTACTTCTTCTACTGCGTGTGCTACTTCTACTGCGTGTGCTACTTCTACTGCGTGTGTGCTACTTCTACTGCGTGTGTGCTACTTCTACTGCGTGTGCTATTTCTACTGCGTGTGCTACTTCTTCTACTGCGTGTGCTACTTCTTCTACTGCGTGTGCTACTTCTTCTACTGCGTGTGCTACTTCTTCTACTGCGTGTGCTACTTCTTCTACTGCGTGTGCTACTTCTACTGCGTGTGTGCTACTTCTACTGCGTGTGTGCTACTTCTACTGCGTGTGCTACTTCTACTACGTGTGCTACTTCTTCAACTGCGTGTGCTACTTCTTCTACTGCGTGTGCTACTTCTTCTACTGCGTGTGCTACTTCTTCTACTGCGTGTGCTACTTCTTCTACTGCGTGTGCTACTTCTACTGCGTGTGCTACTTCTTCTACTGCGTGTGCTACTTCTTCTACTGCGTGTGCTACTTCTTCTACTGCGTGTGCTACTTCTACTGCGTGTGCTACTTCTACTGCGTGTGTGCTACTTCTACTGCGTGTGCTACTTCTACTGCGTGTGCTACTTCTTCAACTGCGTGTGCTACTTCTTCAACTGCGTGTGCTACTTCTTCTACTGCGTGTGCTACTTCTACTGCGTGTGCTACTTCTTCTACTGCGTGTGCTACTTCTTCAACTACGTGTGCTACTTCTTCTACTGCGTGTGCTACTTCTTCTACTGCGTGTGCTACTTCTTCTACTGCGTGTGCTACTTCTACTGCGTGTGCTACTTCTACTGCGTGTGCTACTTCTACTGCGTGTGTGCTACTTCTACTGCGTGTGCTATTTCTACTGCGTGTGCTACTTCTACTGCGTGTGCTACTTCTTCAACTACGTGTGCTACTTCTTCTACTGCGTGTGTGCTACTTCTACTGCGTGTGCTACTTCTTCAACTGCGTGTGCTACTTCTACTGCGTGTGCTACTTCTTCTACTGCGTGTGCTACTTCTACTGTATGTGCTACTTCTTCTACTGCGTGTGCTACTTCTTCTACTGCGTGTGCTACTTCTTCTACTGCGTGTGCTACTTCTTCTACTGCGTGTGCTACTTCTACTGCGTGTGCTACTTCTACTGCGTGTGCTACTTCTACTGCATGTGTACTACTTCTACTGCGTGTGCTACTTCTACTGCGTGTGTGCTACTTCTACTGCGTGTGCTACTTCTTCTACTGCGTGTGCTACTTCTACTGCGTGTGCTACTTCTACTGCGTGTGCTACTTCTACTGCGTGTGCTACTTCTACTGCGTGTGCTACTTCTTCTACTGCGTGTGCTACTTCTTCTACTGCGTGTGCTACTTCTTCTACTGCGTGTGCTACTTCTTCTACTGCGTGTGCTACTTCTACTGCGTGTGCTACTTCTTCTACTGCGTGTGCTACTTCTTCTACTGTATGTGCTACTTCTTCTACTGCGTGTGTGCTACTTCTACTGCGTGTGCTACTTCTTCTACTGCGTGTGCTACTTCTTCTACTGCGTGTGCTACTTCTACTGTATGTGCTACTTCTTCTACTGCGTGTGCTACTTCTACTGCGTGTGCTACTTCTACTGCGTGTGTGCTACTTCTACTGCGTGTGTGCTACTTCTACTGCGTGTGCTACTTCTACTGCGTGTGCTACTTCTACTGCGTGTGCTACTTCTTCAACTGCGTGTGCTACTTCTTCTACTGCGTGTGCTACTTCTACTGCGTGTGCTACTTCTACTGCGTGTGCTACTTCTACTGCGTGTGTGCTACTTCTACTGCGTGTGCTACTTCTACTGCGTGTGCTACTTCTTCTACTGCGTGTGCTACTTCTACTGCGTGTGTGCTACTTCTACTGCGTGTGCTACTTCTACTGCGTGTGCTACTTCTACTGCGTGTGCTACTTCTTCTACTGCGTGTGTACTACTTCTACTGCGTGTGCTACTTCTACTGCGTGTGTGCTACTTCTACTGCGTGTGCTACTTCTTCTACTGCGTGTGCTACTTCTACTGCGTGTGCTACTTCTTCTACTGCGTGTGCTACTTCTACTGCGTGTGCTACTTCTACTGCGTGTGCTACTTCTACTGCGTGTGTGCTACTTCTACTGCGTGTGCTACTTCTTCTACTGCGTGTGCTACTTCTACTGCGTGTGCTACTTCTACTGCGTGTGCTACTTCTTCTACTGCGTGTGCTACTTCTACTGAGTGTGCTACTTCTTCTACTGCGTGTGCTACTTCTACTGCGTGTGCTACTTCTACTGCGTGTGCTACTTCTTCTACTGCGTGTGCTACTTCTACTGTATGTGCTACTTCTACTGCGTGTGCTACTTCTACTGAGTGTGCTACTTCTACTGCGTGTGTGCTACTTCTACTGCGTGTGCTACTTCTTCTACTGCGTGTGCTACTTCTACTGCGTGTGCTACTTCTTCTACTGCGTGTGCTACTTCTTCTACTGCGTGTGCTACTTCTACTGCGTGTGTGCTACTTCTACTGCGTGTGCTACTTCTACTGCGTTTGCTACTTCTACTGCGTGTGCTACTTCTTCAACTGCGTGTGCTACTTCTTCTACTGCGTGTGCTACTTCTTCTACTGCGTGTGCTACTTCTTCTACTGCGTGTGCTACTTCTACTGCGTGTGCTACTTCTTCTACTGTGTGTGCTACTTCTTCTACTGCGTGTGCTACTTCTTCTACTACGTGTGCTACTTCTACTGCATGTGTGCTACTTCTACTGCGTATGCTACTTCTTCTACTGCGTGTGCTACTTCTTCTACTGCGTGTGCTACTTCTTCTACTGCGTGTGCTACTTCTTCTACTGCGTGTGCTACTTCTTCTACTGCGTGTGCTACTTCTACTGCGTGTGCTACTTCTACTGCGTGTGCTACTTCTTCTACTGCGTGTGCTACTTCTTCTACTGCGTGTGCTACTTCTACTGCGTGTGCTACTTCTTCTACTGCGTGTGCTACTTCTTCTACTGCGTGTGCTACTTCTTCTACTACGTGTGCTACTTCTACTGCGTGTGCTACTTCTTCTACTGCGTGTGCTACTTCTACTGTATGTGCTACTTCTTCTACTGCGTGTGCTACTTCTACTGCATGTGTGCTACTTCTACTGCGTATGCTACTTCTTCTACTGCGTGTGCTACTTCTTCTACTGCGTGTGCTACTTCTTCTACTGCGTGTGCTACTTCTACTGCGTGTGCTACTTCTACTGCGTGTGCTACTTCTTCTACTGCGTGTGCTACTTCTACTGCGTGTGCTACTTCTACTGCGTGTGCTACTTCTTCTACTGCGTGTGCTACTTCTTCTACTGCGTGTGCTACTTCTACTGCGTGTGCTACTTCTTCTACTGCGTGTGCTACTTCTTCTACTGCGTGTGCTACTTCTTCTACTACATGTGCTACTTCTACTGCGTGTGCTACTTCTTCTACTGCGTGTGCTACTTCTACTGTATGTGCTACTTCTTCTACTGCGTGTGCTACTTCTACTGCGTATGCTACTTCTTCTACTGCGTGTGCTACTTCTTCTACTGCGTGTGCTACTTCTTCTACTGCGTGTGCTACTTCTTCTACTGCGTGTGCTACTTCTACTGTATGTGCTACTTCTTCTACTGCGTGTGCTACTTCTACTGCATGTGTGCTACTTCTACTGCGTATGCTACTTCTTCTACTGTGTGTGCTACTTCTACTGCGTGTGCTACTTCTACTGCGTGTGCTACTTCTACTGCGTGTGCTACTTCTACTGCGTGTGCTACTTCTACTGCGTGTGCTACTTCTTCTACTGCGTGTGCTACTTCTACTGCGTGTGCTACTTCTTCTACTGCGTGTGCTACTTCTTCTACTGCGTGTGTGCTACTTCTACTGCGTGTGCTACTTCTACTGTATGTGCTACTTCTTCTACTGCGTGTGCTACTTCTACTGCGTGTGCTACTTCTACTGTATGTGCTACTTCTTCTACTGCGTGTGCTACTTCTACTGCGTGTGCTACTTCTACTGTATGTGCTACTTCTTCTACTGCGTGTGCTACTTCTACTGCGTGTGTACTACTTCTACTGCGTGTGCTACTTCTACTGCGTGTGCTACTTCTACTGCGTGTGCTACTTCTTCTACTGCGTGTGCTACTTCTACTGCGTGTGCTACTTCTACTGCGTGTGCTACTTCTTCTACTGCGTGTGCTACTTCTACTGTATGTGCTACTTCTTCTACTGCGTGTGCTACTTCTACTGCGTGTGCTACTTCTACTGAGTGTGCTACTTCTACTGCGTGTGCTACTTCTACTGCGTGTGCTACTTCTTCTACTGCGTGTGCTACTTCTACTGCGTGTGCTACTTCTTCTACTGCGTGTGCTACTTCTTCTACTGCGTGTGCTACTTCTACTGCGTGTGTGCTACTTCTACTGCGTGTGCTACTTCTACTGCGTGTGCTACTTCTTCAACTGCGTGTGCTACTTCTTCTACTGCGTGTGCTACTTCTTCTACTGCGTGTGCTACTTCTACTGCGTGTGTGCTACTTCTACTGCGTGTGCTACTTCTACTGCGTGTGCTACTTCTTCAACTGCGTGTGCTACTTCTTCTACTACGTGTGCTACTTCTACTGCGTGTGCTACTTCTTCTACTGCGTGTGCTACTTCTACTGCGTGTGCTACTTCTACTGCGTGTGCTACTTCTACTGCGTGTGTGCTACTTCTACTGCGTGTGTGGTACTTCTACTGCGTGTGCTACTTCTTCTACTGTGTGTGCTACTTCTACTGCGTGTGCTACTTCTACTGCGTGTGCTACTTCTACTGCGTGTGCTACTTCTACTGCGTGTGCTATTTCTACTGCGTGTGCTACTTCTACTGCGTGTGCTACTTCTACTGCGTGTGCTACTTCTACTGCGTGTGCTACTTCTACTGCGTGTGCTACTTCTTCTACTGCGTGTGCTACTTCTACTGCGTGTGCTACTTCTACTGCGTGTGTGCTACTTCTACTGCGTGTGCTACTTCTACTGCGTGTGCTACTTCTACTGCGTGTGCTACTTCTACTGCGTGTGCTACTTCTTCAACTGCGTGTGCTACTTCTTCTACTACGTGTGCTACTTCTACTGCGTGTGCTACTTCTTCTACTGCGTGTGCTACTTCTACTGCGTGTGCTACTTCTACTGCGTGTGCTACTTCTACTGCGTGTGTGCTACTTCTACTGCGTGTGTGGTACTTCTACTGCGTGTGCTACTTCTTCTACTGTGTGTGCTACTTCTACTGCGTGTGCTACTTCTACTGCGTGTGCTACTTCTACTGCGTGTGCTACTTCTACTGCGTGTGCTACTTCTACTGCGTGTGCTACTTCTACTGCGTGTGCTACTTCTACTGCGTGTGCTACTTCTACTGCGTGTGCTACTTCTTCTACTGCGTGTGCTACTTCTACTGCGTGTGCTACTTCTACTGCGTGTGTGCTACTTCTACTGCGTGTGCTACTTCTACTGCGTGTGCTACTTCTACTGCGTGTGCTACTTCTACTGCGTGTGCTACTTCTACTGCGTGTGTGCTACTTCTACTGCGTGTGCTACTTCTTCTACTGCGTGTGCTACTTCTACTGCGTGTGCTACTTCTACTGCGTGTGCTACTTCTACTGCGTGTGTGCTACTTCTACTGCGTGTGTGCTACTTCTACTGCGTGTGCTACTTCTTCTACTGCGTGTGCTACTTCTTCAACTGCGTGTGCTACTTCTTCTACTGCGTGTGCAACTTCTACTGCGTGTGCTACTTCTTCTACTGCGTGTGCTACTTCTTCTACTGCGTGTGCTACTTCTTCTACTGCGTGTGCTACTTCTACTGCGTGTGCTACTTCTTCTACTGCGTGTGCTACTTCTTCTACTGCGTGTGCTACTTCTTCTACTGCGTGTGCTACTTCTACTGTATGTGCTACTTCTACTGCGTGTGCTACTTCTACTGCGTGTGCTACTTCTACTGCGTGTGCTACTTCTACTGCGTGTGTGCTACTTCTACTGCGTGTGTGCTACTTCTACTGCGTGTGCTATTTCTACTGCGTGTGCTACTTCTACTGCGTGTGCTACTTCTACTGCGTGTGCTACTTCTACTGCGTGTGCTACTTCTTCTACTGCGTGTGCTACTTCTACTGCGTGTGCTACTTCTTCTACTGCGTGTGCTACTTCTTCAACTGCGTGTGCTACTTCTTCTACTGCGTGTGCTACTTCTTCTACTGCGTGTGCTACTTCTTCTACTGCGTGTGCTACTTCTACTGCGTGTGCTACTTCTACTGCGTGTGCTACTTCTACTGCGTGTGTGCTACTTCTACTGCGTGTGTGCTACTTCTACTGCGTGTGCTACTTCTACTGCGTGTGTGCTACTTCTACTGCGTGTGCTACTTCTACTGCGTGTGTTATTTCTACTGCGTGTGCTACTTCTTCTACTGCGTGTGCTACTTCTTCAACTACGTGTGCTACTTCTTCTACTGCGTGTGCTACTTCTACTGCGTGTGTGCTACTTCTACTGCGTGTGCTACTTCTACTGCGTGTGTGCTACTTCTACTGCGTGTGCTACTTCTTCTACTGCGTGTGCTACTTCTACTGCGTGTGCTACTTCTTCTACTGCGTGTGCTACTTCTACTGCGTGTGTGCTACTTCTACTGCGTGTGCTACTTCTACTGCGTGTGCTACTTCTACTGCGTGTGCTACTTCTACTGCGTGTGCTACTTCTTCTACTGCGTGTGCTACTTCTACTGCGTGAATTACTTCTACTGCGTGTGCTACTTCTACTGCGTGTGCTACTTCTACTGCGTGTGTACTACTTCTACTGCGTGTGCTACTTCTATTGCGTGTGTGCTACTTCTACTGCGTGTGCTACTTCTACTGCGTGTGCTACTTCTACTGCGTGTGTGCTACTTCTACTGCGTGTGCTACTTCTACTGCGTGTGTGCTACTTCTACTGCGTGTGCTACTTCTTCTACTGCGTGTGCTACTTCTACTGCGTGTGTGCTACTTCTACTGCGTGTGTGCTACTTCTACTGCGTGTGCTATTTCTACTGCATGTGCTACTTCTACTGCGTGTGCTACTTCTTCAACTACGTGTGCTACTTCTTCTACTGCGTGTGTGCTACTTCTACTGCGTGTGCTACTTCTACTGCGTGTGCTACTTCTACTGTGTGTGCTACTTCTACTGCGTGTGTGCTACTTCTACTGCGTGTGCTACTTCTACTGCGTGTGCTACTTCTACTGCGTGTGCTACTTCTACTGTATGTGCTACTTCTACTGCGTGTGCTACTTCTACTGCGTGTGCTACTTCTACTGCGTGTGCTACTTCTACTGCGTGTGCTACTTCTACTGCGTGTGTGCTACTTCTACTGCGTGTGCTACTTCTACTGCGTGTGCTACTTCTACTGCGTGTGCTACTTCTACTGCGTGTGCTACTTCTTCTACTGCGTGTGCTACTTCTACTGCGTGTGCTACTTCTACTGCGTGTGTGCTACTTCTACTGCGTGTGCTACTTCTACTGCGTGTGCTACTTCTACTGCGTGTGCTACTTCTACTGCGTGTGCTACTTCTACTGCGTGTGCTACTTCTTCTACTGCGTGTGTACTACTTCTACTGCGTGTGCTACTTCTACTGCGTGTGTGCTACTTCTACTGCGTGTGCTACTTCTTCTACTGCGTGTGCTACTTCTACTGCGTGTGCTACTTCTACTGCGTGTGCTACTTCTTCTACTGCGTGTGCTACTTCTACTGAGTGTGCTACTTCTTCTACTGCGTGTGCTACTTCTACTGCGTGTGCTACTTCTACTGCGTGTGCTACTTCTTCTACTGCGTGTGCTACTTCTACTGTATGTGCTACTTCTACTGCGTGTGCTACTTCTACTGAGTGTGCTACTTCTACTGCGTGTGTGCTACTTCTACTGCGTGTGCTACTTCTTCTACTGCGTGTGCTACTTCTACTGCGTGTGCTACTTCTTCTACTGCGTGTGCTACTTCTTCTACTGCGTGTGCTACTTCTACTGCGTGTGTGCTACTTCTACTGCGTGTGCTACTTCTACTGCGTTTGCTACTTCTACTGCGTGTGCTACTTCTTCAACTGCGTGTGCTACTTCTTCTACTGCGTGTGCTACTTCTTCAACTGCGTGTGCTACTTCTTCTACTGCGTGTGCTACTTCTTCTACTGCGTGTGCTACTTCTACTGCGTGTGCTACTTCTTCTACTGCGTGTGCTACTTCTTCTACTGCGTGTGCTACTTCTACTACGTGTGCTACTTCTACTGCATGTGTGCTACTTCTTCTACTACGTGTGCTACTTCTACTGCGTGTGCTACTTCTACTGCGTGTGCTACTTCTACTGCGTGTGCTACTTCTTCTACTGCGTGTGCTACTTCTTCTACTACGTGTGCTACTTCTACTGCGTGTGCTACTTCTACTGCATGTGCTACTTCTACTGCGTGTGCTACTTCTACTGAGTGTGCTACTTCTACTGCGTGTGTGCTACTTCTACTGCGTGTGCTACTTCTTCTACTGCGTGTGCTACTTCTTCTACTGCGTGTGCTACTTCTACTGCGTGTGTGCTACTTCTACTGCGTGTGCTACTTCTACTGCGTTTGCTACTTCTACTGCGTGTGCTACTTCTTCAACTGCGTGTGCTACTTCTTCTACTGCGTGTGCTACTTCTACTGCGTGTGCTACTTCTTCTACTGCGTGTGCTACTTCTACTGCGTATGCTACTTCTTCTACTGCGTGTGCTACTTCTTCTACTGCGTGTGCTACTTCTTCTACTGCGTGTGCTACTTCTTCTACTGCGTGTGCTACTTCTTCTACTGCGTGTGCTACTTCTACTGCGTGTGCTACTTCTACTGCGTGTGCTACTTCTTCTACTGCGTGTGCTACTTCTTCTACTGCGTGTGCTACTTCTACTGCGTGTGCTACTTCTACTGCGTGTGCTACTTCTTCTACTGCGTGTGCTACTTCTTCTACTACGTGTGCTACTTCTACTGCGTGTGCTACTTCTTCTACTGCGTGTGCTACTTCTACTGTATGTGCTACTTCTTCTACTGCGTGTGCTACTTCTTCTACTGCGTGTGCTACTTCTACTGCGTGTGCTACTTCTACTGCGTGTGCTACTTCTTCTACTGCGTGTGCTACTTCTACTGCGTGTGCTACTTCTACTGCGTGTGCTACTTCTTCTACTGCGTGTGCTACTTCTTCTACTGCGTGTGCTACTTCTACTGCGTGTGCTACTTCTTCTACTGCGTGTGCTACTTCTTCTACTGCGTGTGCTACTTCTTCTACTACATGTGCTACTTCTACTGCGTGTGCTACTTCTTCTACTACATGTGCTACTTCTACTGCATGTGTGCTACTTCTACTGCGTATGCTACTTCTTCTACTGTGTGTGCTACTTCTACTGCGTGTGCTACTTCTACTGCGTGTGCTACTTCTTCTACTGCGTGTGCTACTTCTTCTACTGCGTGTGCTACTTCTTCTACTGCGTGTGCTACTTCTTCTACTGCGTGTGCTACTTCTTCTACTACATGTGCTACTTCTACTGCATGTGTGCTACTTCTACTGCGTATGCTACTTCTTCTACTGTGTGTGCTACTTCTACTGCGTGCGCTACTTCTACTGCGTGTGCTACTTCTACTGCGTGTGCTACTTCTTCTACTGCGTGTGCTACTTCTACTGCGTGTGCTACTTCTTCTACTGCGTGTGCTACTTCTTCTACTGCGTGTGCTACTTCTACTGCGTGTGTGCTACTTCTACTGCGTGTGCTACTTCTACTGTATGTGCTACTTCTTCTACTGCGTGTGCTACTTCTACTGCGTGTGCTACTTCTACTGCGTGTGTACTACTTCTACTGCGTGTGCTACTTCTACTGCGTGTGTGCTACTTCTACTGCGTGTGCTACTTCTACTGCGTGTGTACTACTTCTACTGCGTGTGCTACTTCTACTGCGTGTGCTACTTCTACTGCGTGTGCTACTTCTTCTACTGCGTGTGCTACTTCTACTGCGTGTGCTACTTCTACTGCGTGTGCTACTTCTTCTACTGCGTGTGCTACTTCTACTGCGTGTGCTACTTCTACTGAGTGTGCTACTTCTACTGCGTGTGCTACTTCTACTGCGTGTGCTACTTCTACTGCGTGTGCTACTTCTTCTACTGCGTGTGCTACTTCTACTGCGTGTGCTACTTCTTCTACTGCGTGTGCTACTTCTTCTACTGCGTGTGCTACTTCTACTGCGTGTGTGCTACTTCTACTGCGTGTGCTACTTCTACTGCGTGTGCTACTTCTTCAACTGCGTGTGCTACTTCTTCTACTGCGTGTGCTACTTCTTCTACTGCGTGTGCTACTTCTTCTACTACGTGTGCTACTTCTACTGCGTGTGCTACTTCTTCTACTGCGTGTGCTACTTCTACTGCGTGTGCTACTTCTACTGCGTGTGCTACTTCTACTGCGTGTGTGCTACTTCTACTGCGTGTGTGGTACTTCTACTGCGTGTGCTACTTCTTCTACTGTGTGTGCTACTTCTACTGCGTGTGCTACTTCTACTGCGTGTGCTATTTCTACTGCGTGTGCTACTTCTACTGCGTGTGCTACTTCTACTGCGTGTGCTACTTCTACTGCGTGTGCTACTTCTACTGCGTGTGTGCTACTTCTACTGCGTGTGTGCTACTTCTACTGCGTGTGCTACTTCTTCTACTGCGTGTGCTACTTCTTCAACTGCGTGTGCTACTTCTTCTACTGCGTGTGCTACTTCTACTGCGTGTGCTACTTCTTCTACTGCGTGTGCTACTTCTTCTACTGCGTGTGCTACTTCTTCTACTGCGTGTGCTACTTCTTCTACTGCGTGTGCTACTTCTACTGCGTGTTCTACTTCTTCTACTGCGTGTGCTACTTCTTCTACTGCGTGTGCTACTTCTTCTACTGCGTGTGCTACTTCTACTGTATGTGCTACTTCTACTGCGTGTGCTACTTCTACTGCGTGTGCTACTTCTACTGCGTGTGTGCTACTTCTACTGCGTGTGCTACTTCTTCTACTGCGTGTGCTACTTCTACTGCGTGTGCTACTTCTACTGCGTGTGTGCTACTTCTACTGCGTGTGTGCTACTTCTACTGCGTGTGCTATTTCTACTGCGTGTGCTACTTCTACTGCGTGTGCTACTTCTACTGCGTGTGCTACTTCTACTGCGTGTGCTACTTCTTCTACTGCGTGTGCTACTTCTTCAACTGCGTGTGCTACTTCTTCTACTGCGTGTGCTACTTCTACTGCGTGTGCTACTTCTTCTACTGCGTGTGCTACTTCTTCAACTGCGTGTGCTACTTCTTCTACTGCGTGTGCTACTTCTTCTACTGCGTGTGCTACTTCTTCTACTGCGTGTGCTACTTCTACTGCGTGTGCTACTTCTACTGCGTGTGTGCTACTTCTACTGCGTGTGTGCTACTTCTACTGCGTGTGCTACTTCTACTGCGTGTGTGCTACTTCTACTGCGTGTGCTACTTCTACTGCGTGTGCTACTTCTACTGCGTGTGCTACTTCTTCTACTGCGTGTGCTACTTCTTCAACTACGTGTGCTACTTCTTCTACTGCGTGTGCTACTTCTACTGCGTGTGTGCTACTTCTACTGCGTGTGCTACTTCTACTGCGTGTGTGCTACTTCTACTGCGTGTGCTACTTCTTCTACTGCGTGTGCTACTTCTACTGCGTGTGCTACTTCTTCTACTGCGTGTGCTACTTCTACTGCGTGTGTGCTACTTCTACTGCGTGTGCTACTTCTACTGCGTGTGCTACTTCTACTGCGTGTGCTACTTCTACTGCGTGTGCTACTTCTACTGCGTGTGCTACTTCTTCTACTGCGTGTGCTACTTCTACTGCGTGTGCTACTTCTACTGCGTGTGCTACTTCTACTGCGTGTGCTACTTCTACTGCGTGTGTACTACTTCTACTGCGTGTGCTACTTCTACTGCGTGTGTGCTACTTCTACTGCGTGTGCTACTTCTACTGCGTGTGCTACTTCTACTGCGTGTGTGCTACTTCTACTGCGTGTGCTACTTCTACTGCGTGTGCTACTTCTACTGCGTGTGCTACTTCTACTGCGTGTGCTACTTCTACTGCGTGTGCTACTTCTACTGCGTGTGTGCTACTTCTACTGCGTGTGCTACTTCTTCTACTGCGTGTGCTACTTCTACTGCGTGTGTGCTACTTCTACTGCGTGTGTACTACTTCTACTGCGTGTGCTATTTCTACTGCATGTGCTACTTCTACTGCGTGTGCTACTTCTACTGCGTGTGCTACTTCTACTGTGTGTGCTACTTCTACTGCGTGTGTGCTACTTCTACTGCGTGTGCTACTTCTACTGCGTGTGCTACTTCTACTGTGTGTGCTACTTCTACTGCGTGTGTGCTACTTCTACTGCGTGTGCTACTTCTACTGCGTGTGCTACTTCTACTGCGTGTGCTACTTCTACTGCGTGTGCTACTTCTTCTACTGCGTGTGCTACTTCTACTGCGTGTGCTACTTCTACTGCGTGTGCTACTTCTACTGCGTGTGCTACTTCTACTGCGTGTGTGCTACTTCTACTGCGTGTGCTACTTCTACTGCGTGTGCTACTTCTACTGCGTGTGCTACTTCTACTGCGTGTGCTACTTCTACTGCGTGTGTGCTACTTCTACTGCGTGTGCTACTTCTACTGCGTGTGCTACTTCTACTGCGTGTGCTACTTCTACTGCGTGTGCTACTTCTTCTACTGCGTGTGCTACTTCTACTGCGTGTGCTACTTCTACTGCGTGTGTGCTACTTCTACTGCGTGTGCTACTTCTACTGCGTGTGCTACTTCTACTGCGTGTGCTACTTCTACTGCGTGTGCTACTTCTACTGCGTGTGTGCTACTTCTACTGCGTGTGCTACTTCTTCTACTGCGTGTGCTACTTCTACTGCGTGTGCTACTTCTACTGCGTGTGCTACTTCTTCTACTGCGTGTGCTACTTCTACTGCGTGTGCTACTTCTACTGCGTGTGCTACTTCTACTGCGTGTGCTACTTCTACTGCGTGTGCTACTTGTACTGCGTGTGTGCTACTTCTACTGCGTGTGTTACTTCTACTGCGTGTGCTACTTCTACTGCGTGTGCTACTTCTACTGCGTGTGCTACTTCTACTGCGTGTGTGCTACTTCTACTGCGTGTGCTACTTCTTCTACTGCGTGTGCTACTTCTACTGCGTGTGCTACTTCTACTGCGTGTGCTACTTCTACTGCGTGTGCTACTTCTACTGCGTGTGCTACTTCTTCTACTGCGTGTGCTACTTCTACTGCGTGTCCTACTTCTACTGCGTGTGCTACTTCTACTGCGTGTGCTACTTCTTCTACTGCGTGTGCTACTTCTACTGCGTGTGCTACTTCTTCTACTGCGTGTGCTACTTCTACTGCGTGTGCTACTTCTTCTACTGCGTGTGCTACTTCTTCTACTGCGTGTGCTACTTCTTCTACTGCGTGTGCTACTTCTACTGCGTGTGCTACTTCTTCTACTGCGTGTGCTACTTCTACTGTATGTGCTACTTCTTCTACTGCGTGTGCTACTTCTACTGCGTGTGCTACTTCTACTGCGTGTGTTCTACTTCTACTGCGTGTGTGCTACTTCTACTGCGTGTGCTATTTCTACTGCGTGATCTACTTCTACTGCGTGTGTGCTACTTCTACTGCGTGTGCTACTTCTACTGCGTGTGCTACTTCTACTGCGTGTGCTACTTCTTCAACTGCGTGTGCTACTTCTTCTACTGCGTGTGCTACTTCTACTGCGTGTGCTACTTCTACTGCGTGTGCTACTTCTACTGCGTGTGCTACTTCTTCTACTGCGTGTGCTACTTCTACTGTATGTGCTACTTCTTCTACTGCGTGTGCTACTTCTACTGCGTGTGCTACTTCTACTGCGTGTGCTACTTCTACTGCGTGTGCTACTTCTACTGTGTGTGCTACTTCTTCTACTGCGTGTGCTACTTCTTCAACTACGTGTGCTACTTCTTCTACTGCGTGTGCTACTTCTTCTACTGCGTGTGCTACTTCTTCTACTGCGTGTGCTACTTCTACTGCGTGTGCTACTTCTACTGCGTGTGCTACTTCTACTGCGTGTGCTACTTCTACTGCGTGTGCTACTTCTACTGCGTGTGTGCTACTTCTACTGCGTGTGCTACTTCTACTGCGTGTGTGCTACTTCTACTGCGTGTGCTACTTCTTCTACTGCGTGTGCTACTTCTACTGCGTGTGCTACTTCTACTGCGTGTGCTACTTCTACTGCGTGTGTGCTACTTCTACTGCGTGTGCTACTTCTACTGCGTGTGTGCTACTTCTACTGCGTGTGCTACTTCTACTGCGTGTGTGCTACTTCTACTGCGTGTGCTACTTCTTCTACTGCGTGTGCTACTTCTACTGCGTGTGCTACTTCTACTGCGTGTGCTACTTCTTCTACTGCGTGTGCTACTTCTACTGCGTGTGCTACTTCTACTGCGTGTGCTACTTCTTCTACTGCGTGTGCTACTTCTACTGCGTGTGTGCTATTTCTACTGCATGTGCTACTTCTACTGCGTGTGCTACTTCTACTGCGTGTGCTACTTCTACTGCGTGTGCTACTTCTTCTACTGCGTGTGCTACTTCTTCTACTGCGTGTGCTACTTCTTCTACTGCGTGTGCTACTTCTTCTACTGCGTGTGCTACTTCTTCAACTGCTTGTGCTACTTCTTCTACTGCGTGTGCTACTTCTTCTACTGCGTGTGCTACTTCTTCTACTACGTGTGCTACTTCTTCAACTGCGTGTGCTACTTCTTCTACTGCGTGTGCTACTTCTTCTACTGCGTGTGCTACTTCTTCTACTGCGTGTGCTACTTCTACTGCGTGTGCTACTTCTTCTACTGCGTGTGCTACTTCTTCTACTGCGTGTGCTACTTCTTCTACTACGTGTGCTACTTCTACTGCGTGTGCTACTTCTTCTACTGCGTGTGCTACTTCTTCTACTACGTGTGCTACTTCTACTGCGTATGCTACTTCTTCTACTGCGTATGTGCTACTTCTACTGCGTGTGCTACTTCTACTGTGTGTGCTACTTCTACTGCGTGTGCTACTTCTACTGCGTGTGCTACTTCTACTGCGTGTGTGCTACTTCTACTGCGTGTGCTATTTCTACTGCGTGTGCTACTTCTACTGCGTGTGCTACTTCTACTGCGTGTGCTACTTCTACTGCGTGTGCTATTTCTACTGCGTGTGCTACTTCTACTGCGTGTGCTACTTCTACTGCGTGTGCTACTTCTTCTACTGCGTGTGCTACTTCTTCAACTGCGTGTGCTACTTCTTCTACTGTGTGTGCTACTTCTACTGCGTGTGCTACTTCTTCTACTGCGTGTGCTACTTCTTCAACTGCGTGTGCTACTTCTTCTACTGCGTGTGCTACTTCTTCTACTGCGTGTGCTACTTCTTCTACTGCGTGTGCTACTTCTACTGCGTGTGCTACTTCTTCTACTGCGTGTGCTACTTCTTCTACTGTATGTGCTACTTCTTCTACTGCGTGTGTGCTACTTCTACTACGTGTGCTATTTCTACTGCGTGTGCTACTTCTACTGCGTGTGTGCTACTTCTACTGCGTGTGCTACTTCTACTGCGTGTGCTACTTCTTCAACTGCGTGTGCTACTTCTTCTACTGCGTGTGCTACTTCTACTGCGTGTGTGCTATTTCTACTGCATGTGCTACTTCTACTGCGTGTGCTACTTCTTCAACTGCGTGTGCTACTTCTACTGCGTGTGTGCTACTTCTACTGCGTGTGTGCTATTTCTACTGCATGTGCTACTTCTACTGCATGTGCTACTTCTACTGCGTGTGCTACTTCTTCTACTGCGTGTGCTACTTCTTCTACTGCGTGTGCTACTTCTTCTACTGCGTGTGCTACTTCTTCTACTGCGTGTGCTACTTCTTCTACTGCGTGTGCTACTTCTTCTACTGCGTGTGTGCTACTTCTACTACGTGTGCTACTTCTACTGCGTGTGCTACTTCTTCTACTGCGTGTGCTACTTCTTCTACTGCGTGTGCTACTTCTTCTACTGCGTGTGCTACTTCTTCTACTGCGTGTGCTACTTCTTCTACTGCGTGTGCTACTTCTTCTACTGCGTGTGTGCTACTTCTACTACGTGTGCTACTTCTACTGTATGTGCTACTTCTTCTACTGCGTGTGCTACTTCTACTGCATGTGTGCTACTTCTACTGCGTATGCTACTTCTTCTACTGCGTGTGCTACTTCTACTGCGTGTGCTACTTCTACTGCGTGTGCTACTTCTACTGCGTGTGTGCTACTTCTACTGCGTGTGCTACTTCTACTGTGTGTGCTACTTCTACTGCGTGTGTGCTACTTCTACTGCGTGTGCTATTTCTACTGCGTGTGCTACTTCTACTGCGTGTGCTACTTCTACTGCGTGTGCTACTTCTACTGCGTGTGCTATTTCTACTGCGTGTGCTACTTCTACTGCGTGTGCTACTTCTACTGCGTGTGCTACTACTTCTACTGCGTGTGCTACTTCTTCAACTGCGTGTGCTACTTCTTCTACTGCGTGTGCTACTTCTACTGTATGTGCTACTTCTTCTATTGCGTGTGCTACTTCTACTACGTGTGCTACTTCTTCTACTGCGTGTGCTACTTCTACTGTATGTGCTACTTCTTCAACTGCGTGTGCTACTTCTACTGCGTGTGCTACTTCTTCTACTGCGTGTGCTACTTCTTCTACTGCGTGTGCTACTTCTACTGCGTGTGTGCTACTTCTACTGCGTGTGCTACTTCTACTGCGTGTGCTACTTCTACTGCGTGTGCTACTTCTTCAACTGCGTGTGCTACTTCTTCTACTGCGTGTGCTACTTCTACTGCGTGTGCTACTTCTTCTACTGCGTGTGCTACTTCTACTGTATGTGCTACTTCTTCTACTGCGTGTGCTACTTCTTCAACTACGTGTGCTACTTCTTCTACTGCGTGTGCTACTTCTTCAACTACGTGTGCTACTTCTTCTACTGCGTGTGCTACTTCTACTGCGTGTGTGCTACTTCTACTGCGTGTGCTACTTCTACTGCGTGTGCTACTTCTACTGCGTGTGTGCTACTTCTACTGCGTGTGCTACTTCTTCTACTGCTTGTGTGCTACTTCTACTGCGTGTGCTACTTCTTCTACTGCGTGTGCTACTTCTTCTACTGCGTGTGCTACTTCTACTGCGTGTGTGCTACTTCTACTGCGTGTGCTACTTCTTCTACTGCGTGTGCTACTTCTTCTACTGCGTGTGCTACTTCTACTGCGTGTGTGCTACTTCTACTGCGTGTGCTACTTCTACTGCGTGTGCTACTTCTACTGCGTGTGTGCTACTTCTACTGCGTGTGCTACTTCTTCTACTGTGTGTGCTACTTCTACTGCGTGTTTGCTACTTCTACTGCGTGTGTGCTACTTCTACTGCGTGTGCTACTTCTTCTACTGCGTGTGCTACTTCTACTGCGTGTGCTACTTCTACTGCGTGTGCTACTTCTTCTACTGCGTGTGCTACTTCTACTGCGTGTGCTACTTCTTCTACTGCGTGTGCTACTTCTTCTACTGCGTGTGCTACTTCTTCTGCGTGTCTGCTACTTCTACTGTATGTGCTACTTCTTCTACTGCATATGCTACTTCTACTGCGTGTGCTACTTCTACTGCGTGTGTGCTACTTCTACTGCGTGTGCTACTTCTACTGCGTGTGCTACTTCTACTGCGTGTGTGCTACTTCTACTGCGTGTGCTACTTCTACTGCGTGTGTGCTACTTCTACTGCGTATGCTATTTCTACTGCGTGTGCTACTTCTACTGCGTGTGTGCTACTTCTTCTACTGCGTGTGCTACTTCTTCTACTGCGTGTGCTACTTCTACTGCGTGTGCTACTTCTACTGCGTGTGCTACTTCTACTGCGTGTGTGCTACTTCTACTGCTTGTGCTACTTCTTCTACTGCGTGTGCTACTTCTACTGCGTGTGCTACTTCTACTGCGTGTGCTACTTCTACTGCGTGTGCTACTTCTACTGCGTGTGCTACTTCTTCTACTGCGTGTGCTATTTCTACTGCGTGTGCTACTTCTACTGCGTGTGTGCTACTTCTACTGCGTGTGCTACTTCTACTGCGTGTGCTACTTCTACTGCGTGTGCTACTTCTACTGCGTGTGTGCTACTTCTACTGCGTGTGCTACTTCTACTGCGTGTGCTACTTCTTCTACTGCGTGTGCTACTTCTTCTACTGCGTGTGTGCTACTTCTACTGCGTGTGCTACTTCTACTGCGTGTACTACTTCTTCTACTGCGTGTGCTACTTCTTCTACTGCGTGTGCTACTTCTTCTACTGCGTGTGTGCTACTTCTACTACGTGTGCTACTTCTACTGCGTGTGCTACTTCTTCTACTGCGTGTGCTACTTCTTCTACTGCGTGTGCTACTTCTTCTACTGCGTGTGCTACTTCTTCTACTGCGTGTGCTACTTCTTCTACTGCGTGTGCTGCAGCCCGCATGTTTGGTACCCCGTCGCCCCTGGCAGGTACAGTGAACTAGCCCATGCCGAAGGCATGGATCATGCATACTTACTCCTGCTATGACAGAAATAGTCAACAATGAGTGAATGGGCGTAGCCCATTCACTCATTGGTGACAATAGCAGCGCGAAGCGCTGCATTCCTCCAAAAACCCTCCTGGCATCGTCCCGTACGCGAGAATCCATGCCGCAGGCATGGGCCATGCTTGTATCTGCTCAAATCAATGGAAGTCTATGGGGAGTGGGCGGGGCATCCCGACGGAATAGGGAGTGACGAGCGCGTAAGCGCTCGTAATGATGATTCCATGGCGGCATCGGGAAGGCTTAGAGCTTTCAAACGATGTATAATTTGTTGTTATAGTGGAAACGGCTATATTGTTTTTGCTAAAAATATTATTATTAGGCCCGAGCACCACAAGCTGGCGAGAGGCCTATTAATCTCGTAAGGCCGTGCAAAGCACGGCTGCGAAAGTGCGCACGTAGTGCGCACGAAATCGAGCGCGAAGCGCTCGCCCACTTCCAAACACTCACTAACGCACTCCTCCACTCATGCACGACCCGTGCATACTAATTAGTAGTAGGAAAATGGAACATTACCGTTGTAAACGGGCAAAGCCCGTGCAAAAGTGCGCACTAAACGAGCACTTTACATTGAGATGACGACCGCCGAAGCGGTCGTCATCCCCATTTAAAGCACTCATTTGCGCTAAGTAGCTCACAAATACGTTCCCCATCTCTTGCATGTTCCGTGCATATAAGCATGTAAAGCAAAAATTGAACATTATTACTGTATAGAGGGCCAAAAACACAAAGTGGGCGGAGCCCACTCAAAATTAACGAAAGTACCTGTCAGTGACCAGGGACCCACACCATGAGGTAGGAAAGCGCGAGCGCTTTCCGAAAATGTATAGTTTATGATATTTGAAAAATGGGAAACATTGTTTTCGCATCGGAATATTCTTCTTTCTTTCTTCTCGGGACCAACCCACCTATTTTTCACCCAGTGAACATTGACGAAAAGTCACAAAAATTTGCACACCTCTAAAAATCGTGCCTCTCTACATTCTGGCTATTTCCCTTTTCTAAAATAAAAAAAATTGGCGCGTCAGCGCCCCCAAATGTACCAAAAATGCATTGAGAGATGGGAAATGACCCAAAAAAAATCTGATCGTAGAATCATGAAATTTGGCGCAGAGGTAGATGGTGACAAGAGAAGTAAAAAATATTATTACGGCAACGCCGTCCGCCCAACCAAATGTCGGCCATATTGCTTCAAAAATGGCTAAACATGACTTCGGAGTTTTTCCAAACGTCGTACTTTTACGAACTCCTCCCAGGGCGTTGGCCCTAAAAAGCTGAAATTTGGTGAAAATGCTACTGAGGAGTGGGACATCAAAAGTTATCCAAATTACATTGATACCTGTCACGGTCTCTGAGCGGCGAAGCCGCAAACTGTAGCTAGAATTTCAGAAATCTCCCATATTTAAAATTTCTGCCGTTTGCGCAGATAAAGTCCGAATTGCGTCAAATTAGAATCAGTTGTTAAACTCTTTGCCCTAAACCTACTCGAAGTGAAATAAATTCATTTGGCGCCACAGCGCCCCCTACAGATTTTATATGGAGGTTAAATGTTTAGTTTTGCGAAATTATATGAAATTTGACACACAACTCAATTTTAGCATCCCCATCAAAAAAGTCAATGAGACCCATGTCATAATTGTTATGGCGTTGCCGTAGCAATGACCGAAACCTTTCATGTTATTCCAATGGGGAATTCGCCAGAACATGTTTACATTTTAGACTTTCACAAACTCCTCCCCCTCAGGGCGTCAGCCCTATTAACCTGAAATTTGGTGAGACTCATCTTCAGGACCATCAAAAGTTATCCACATTTTTATTCAAAGAGTCACGGTGTCTGTGCGGCAAAGCCACACATTTTGCCAAGAATTCAAAATAAAATTGCTTTTTGATGGTAAAACAAAGGGGAGAAGATGTGACAACGTCACAGATTCAGCAGTAGGCGTAATAAAAGGACAATTGGGGCGCGTTAGCGCCCCCTCCTCTTGCGGCGTGGCGGCGGCGTGGCGAGGGCCGATCATTGCCGCTTGCGGCTATATATTTTTTTTATTTTTATTATTTTTCTTGTTCTTCTGCTTTTTGAGCTCTAATTTGACCCCCTGAACATGCTCAAAAACTCACCAAACTTTGCCCAAAATTCAGAATCGGCGAAAAATTTGATTTTTTCTGGGCCATTTTTTTTGTTTGCGTGTTCACATGGCGCGTCCTCATGGCGTGTTCTCATGGCGTGTCCTCATGGCGTGTCCTCATGGCGTGTTCTCATGGCTTGTCCTCATGGCGTGTCCTCATGGCTTGTTCTCATGGCGCGTCCTCATGGCGTGTTCTCATGGCGTGTCGTCATGGCGTGTCCTCATGGCGTGTTCTCATGTCGTGTTTCCTCATGGCGTGTCCTCATGGCGTGTCCTCATGGCGTGTCCTCATGGCGTGTTCTCATGTCGTGTTTCCTCATGGCGCGTCCTCATTGCGTGTCCTCATGGCGTGTCCTCGTGGCGTGTTCTCGTGGCGTGTCCTCATGGCGTGTCCTCATGGCGTGTCCTCATGGCGTGTCCTCATGGCGTGTCCTCATGGCGTGTCCTCATGGCGTGTTCACATGGCGTGTCCTCATGGCGTGTCCTCATGGCGTGTCCTCATGGCGTGTTCACATGGCGCGTCCTCATGGCGCGTCCTCATGGCGCGTCCTCATGGCGTGTCCTCATGGCGTGTCCTCATGGCGTGTTCTCATGGCGTGACCTCAAGGCGTGTCCTCATGGCGTGTCCTCATGGCGTGTTCACATGGCGCGTCCTCATGGCGTGTCCTCATGGCATGTCCTCATGGCGTGTCCTCATGGCGTGTCCTCATGGCGTGTTCTCATGGCGTGTCCTCATGGCGTGTCCTCATGGCGTGTTCTCATGGTGTGTCCTAATGGCGTGTCCTCATGGCGTGTTCTCATGGCTTGTCCTCATGGCGTGTCCTCATGGCTTGTTCTCATGGCGCGTCCTCATGGCGTGTCCTCATGGCTTGTTCTCATGGCGCGTCCTCATGGCGTGTTCTCATGGCGTGTCGTCATGGCGTGTTCTCATGGCGTGTTCTCATGTCGTGTTTCCTCATGGCGTGTCCTCATGGCGTGTCCTCATGGCGTGTCCTCATGGCGTGTTCTCATGTCGTGTTTCCTCATGGCGCGTCCTCATTGCGTGTCCTCATGGCGTGTCCTCATGGCGTGTTCTCATGGCGTGACCTCAAGGCGTGTCCTCATGGCGTGTTCACATGGCGCGTCCTCATGGCGTGTTCTCGTGGCGTGTTCTCGTGGCGTGTCCTCGTGGCGTGTTCTCGTGGCGTGTCCTCATGGCGTGTCCTCATGGCGTGTCCTCATGGCGTGTCCTCATGGCGTGTCCTCATGGCGTGTTCACATGGCGTGTCCTCATGGCGTGTCCTCATGGCGTGTCCTCATGGCATGTTCACATGGCGCGTCCTCATGGCGCGTCCTCATGGCGCGTCCTCATGGCGTGTCCTCATGGCGTGTCCTCATGGCGTGTTCTCATGGCGTGTCCTCATGGCGTTTCCTCATGGCGTGTTCTCATGGCGTGTCCTCATGGCGTTTCCTCATGGCGTGTTCACATGGCGTGTTCACATGGCGTGTTCACATGGCGCGTCCTCATGGCGCGTCCTCCTGGCGCGTCCTCATGGCGTGTTCTCATGGCGTGTCCTCATGGCGTTTCCTCATGGCGTGTTCACATGGCGTGTTCTCATGGCGTGTCCTCATGGCGTTTCCTCATGGCGTGTTCTCATGGCGTGTCCTCATGGCATGTTCTCATGGCGTGTCCTCGTGGCGTGTCCTCGTGGCGTGTCCTCATGGCGTGTCCTCATGGCGTGTCCTCATGGCGTGTTCACATGGCGTGTTCACATGGCGTGTTCTCAGGGCGTGTTCTCATGGCGTGTCCTCATGGCGTGTCCTCATGGCGTGTCCTCATGGCGTGTTTTCATGGCGTGTTTTCATGGCGTGTCCTCATGGCGTGTCCTCATAGCGTGTCCTCATGGCGTGTCCTCATGGCGTGTTCTCATGGCGTGTTCTCATGGCGTGTTCTCATGGCGTGTCCTCGTGGCGTGTCCTCGTGGCGTGTCCTCGTGGCGTGTTCTCGTGGCGTGTTCTCATGGCGCGTCCTCATGGCGTGTCCTCATGGCGTGTTCTCATGTTGTGTTTCCTCATGGCGCGTCCTCATGGCGTGTCCTCATGGCGTGTCCTCATGGCGTGTTCTCATGGCGTGTCCTCATGGCGTGTCCTCATGGCGTGTTCTCATGGCGTGTTCTCATGTCGTGTTTCCTCATGGCGCGTCCTCATGGCGTGTCCTCATGGCGAGTCCTCATGGCGTGTTCTCAAGGCGTGTCCTCATGGCGTGTCCTCATGGCGTGTTCTCATGGCGTGTCCTCATGGCGCGTCCTCATGGCGTGTCCTCATGGCGTGTCCTCATGGCGCGTCCTCATGGCGTGTCCTCATGGCGTGTCCTCATGGCGTGTTCTCATGGCGTGTCCTCATGGCGTGTCCTCATGGCGTGTCCTCATGGCGTTTCCTCATGGCGTGTTCACATGGCGTGTTCTCATGGCGTGTCCTCATGGCGAGTCCTCATGGCGTGTTCTCAAGGCGTGTCCTCATGGCGTGTCCTCATGGCGTGTTCTCATGGTGTGTCCTCATGGCGCGTCCTCATGGCGTGTCCTCATGGCGTGTCCTCATGGCGTGTTCTCATGGCGTGTCCTCATGGCGTGTTCTCATGGCGTGTCCTCATGGCGTTTCCTCATGGCGTGTCCTCATGGCGTGTCCTCATGGCGCGTCCTCATGGCGTGTTCTCATGGCGTGTCCTCATGGCGTTTCCTCATGGCGTGTTCACATGGCGCGTCCTCATGGCGCGTCCTCATGGCACGTTCTCATGGCACGTTCACAAGGCGTGTCCTCATGGCGTGTCCTCATGGCGTGTCCTCATGGCGTGTCTTCATGGCACGTTCTCATGGCACGTTCACATGGCGTGTTCTCATGGCGCGTCCTCATGGCGTGTCCTCATGGCGTGTTCTCATGGCGTGTCCTCATGGCGTGTTCTCATGGCGTGTCCTCATGGCGCGTCCTCATGGCGTGTCCTCATGGCGTGTCCTCATGGCGTGTTCTCATGGCGTGTCCTCATGGCGTTTCCTCATGGCGTGTTCTCATGGCGTGTCCTCATGGCGTTTCCTCATGGCGTGTTCACATGGCGTGTTCACATGGCGTGTTCACATGGCGCGTCCTCATGGCGCGTCCTCCTGGCGCGTCCTCATGGCGTGTTCTCATGGCGTGTCCTCATGGCGTTTCCTCATGGCGTGTTCACATGGCGTGTTCTCATGGCGTGTCCTCATGGCGTTTCCTCATGGCGTGTTCTCATGGCGTGTCCTCATGGCATGTTCTCATGGCGTGTCCTCGTGGCGTGTCCTCGTGGCGTGTCCTCATGGCGTGTCCTCATGGCGTGTCCTCATGGCGTGTTCACATGGCGTGTTCACATGGCGTGTTCTCAGGGCGTGTTCTCATGGCGTGTCCTCATGGCGTGTCCTCATGGCGTGTCCTCATGGCGTGTTTTCATGGCGTGTTTTCATGGCGTGTCCTCATGGCATGTCCTCATAGCGTGTCCTCATGGCGTGTCCTCATGGCGTGTTCTCATGGCGTGTTCTCATGGCGTGTTCTCATGGCGTGTCCTCGTGGCGTGTCCTCGTGGCGTGTCCTCGTGGCGTGTTCTCGTGGCGTGTTCTCATGGCGCGTCCTCATGGCGTGTCCTCATGGCGTGTTCTCATGTTGTGTTTCCTCATGGTGCGTCCTCATGGCGTGTCCTCATGGCGTGTCCTCATGGCGTGTTCTCATGGCGTGTCCTCATGGCGTGTCCTCATGGCGTGTTCTCATGGCGTGTTCTCATTTCGTGTTTCCTCATGGCGCGTCCTCATGGCGTGTCCTCATGGCGAGTCCTCATGGCGTGTTCTCAAGGCGTGTCCTCATGGCGTGTCCTCATGGCGTGTTCTCATGGCGTGTCCTCATGGCGCGTCCTCATGGCGTGTCCTCATGGCGTGTCCTCATGGCGTGTTCTCATGGCGTGTCCTTATGGCGTGTCCTCATGGCGTGTCCTCATGGCGTTTCCTCATGGCATGTTCACATGGCGTGTTCTCATGGCGTGTCCTCATGGCGAGTCCTCATGGCGTGTTCTCAAGGCGTGTCCTCATGGCGTGTCCTCATGGCGTGTTCTCATGGCTTGTCCTCATGGCGCGTCCTCATGGCGTGTCCTCATGGCGTGTCCTCATGGCGTGTTCTCATGGCGTGTCCTCATGGCGTGTTCTCATGGCGTGTCCTCATGGCGTTTCCTCATGGCGTGTCCTCATGGCGTGTCCTCATGGCGCGTCCTCATGGCATGTCCTCATAGCGTGTCCTCATGGCGTGTCCTCATGGCGTGTTCTCATGGCGTGTTCTCATGGCGTGTTCTCATGGCGTGTCCTCGTGGCGTGTCCTCGTGGCGTGTCCTCGTGGCGTGTTCTCGTGGCGTGTTCTCATGGCGCGTCCTCATGGCGTGTCCTCATGGCGTGTTCTCATGTTGTGTTTCCTCATGGTGCGTCCTCATGGCGTGTCCTCATGGCGTGTCCTCATGGCGTGTTCTCATGGCGTGTCCTCATGGCGTGTCCTCATGGCGTGTTCTCATGGCGTGTTCTCATGTCGTGTTTCCTCATGGCGCGTCCTCATGGCGTGTCCTCATGGCGAGTCCTCATGGCGTGTTCTCAAGGCGTGTCCTCATGGCGTGTCCTCATGGCGTGTTCTCATGGCGTGTCCTCATGGCGCGTCCTCATGGCGTGTCCTCATGGCGTGTCCTCATGGCGTGTTCTCATGGCGTGTCCTCATGGCGTGTCCTCATGGCGTGTCCTCATGGCGTTTCCTCATGGCATGTTCACATGGCGTGTTCTCATGGCGTGTCCTCATGGCGAGTCCTCATGGCGTGTTCTCAAGGCGTGTCCTCATGGCGTGTCCTCATGGCGTGTTCTCATGGCTTGTCCTCATGGCGCGTCCTCATGGCGTGTCCTCATGGCGTGTCCTCATGGCGTGTTCTCATGGCGTGTCCTCATGGCGTGTCCTCATGGCGTGTCCTCATGGCGTGTTCACATGGCGTGTTCACATGGCGTGTTCTCAGGGCGTGTTCTCATGGCGTGTCCTCATGGCGTGTCCTCATGGCGTGTCCTCATGGCGTGTTTTCATGGTGTGTTTTCATGGCGTGTCCTCATGGCGTGTCCTCATAGCGTGTCCTCATGGCGTGTCCTCATGGCGTGTTCTCATGGCGTGTTCTCATGGCGTGTTCTCATGGCGTGTCCTCGTGGCGTGTCCTCGTGGCGTGTCCTCGTGGCGTGTTCTCGTGGCGTGTTCTCATGGCGCGTCCTCATGGCGTGTCCTCATGGCGTGTTCTCATGTTGTGTTTCCTCATGGCGCGTCCTCATGGCGTGTCCTCATGGCGTGTCCTCATGGCGTGTTCTCATGGCGTGTCCTCATGGCGTGTCCTCATGGCGTGTTCTCATGGCGTGTTCTCATGTCGTGTTTCCTCATGGCGCGTCCTCATGGCGTGTCCTCATGGCGAGTCCTCATGGCGTGTTCTCAAGGCGTGTCCTCATGGCGTGTCCTCATGGCGTGTTCTCATGGCGTGTCCTCATGGCGCGTCCTCATGGCGTGTCCTCATGGCGTGTCCTCATGGCGCGTCCTCATGGCGTGTCCTCATGGCGTGTCCTCATGGCGTGTTCTCATGGCGTGTCCTCATGGCGTGTCCTCATGGCGTGTCCTCATGGCGTTTCCTCATGGCGTGTTCACATGGCGTGTTCTCATGGCGTGTCCTCATGGCGAGTCCTCATGGCGTGTTCTCAAGGCGTGTCCTCATGGCGTGTCCTCATGGCGTGTTCTCATGGTGTGTCCTCATGGCGCGTCCTCATGGCGTGTCCTCATGGCGTGTCCTCATGGCGTGTTCTCATGGCGTGTCCTCATGGCGTGTTCTCATGGCGTGTCCTCATGGCGTTTCCTCATGGCGTGTCCTCATGGCGTGTCCTCATGGCGCGTCCTCATGGCGTGTTCTCATGGCGTGTCCTCATGGCGTTTCCTCATGGCGTGTTCACATGGCGCGTCCTCATGGCGCGTCCTCATGGCACGTTCTCATGGCACGTTCACAAGGCGTGTCCTCATGGCGTGTCCTCATGGCGTGTCCTCATGGCGTGTCTTCATGGCACGTTCTCATGGCACGTTCACATGGCGTGTTCTCATGGCGCGTCCTCATGGCGTGTCCTCATGGCGTGTTCTCATGGCGTGTCCTCATGGCGTGTTCTCATGGCGTGTCCTCATGGCGCGTCCTCATGGCGTGTCCTCATGGCGTGTCCTCATGGCGTGTTCTCATGGCGTGTCCTCATGGCGTTTCCTCATGGCGTGTTCTCATGGCGTGTCCTCATGGCGTTTCCTCATGGCGTGTTCACATGGCGTGTTCACATGGCGTGTTCACATGGCGCGTCCTCATGGCGCGTCCTCCTGGCGCGTCCTCATGGCGTGTTCTCATGGCGTGTCCTCATGGCGTTTCCTCATGGCGTGTTCACATGGCGTGTTCTCATGGCGTGTCCTCATGGCGTTTCCTCATGGCGTGTTCTCATGGCGTGTCCTCATGGCATGTTCTCATGGCGTGTCCTCGTGGCGTGTCCTCGTGGCGTGTCCTCATGGCGTGTCCTCATGGCGTGTCCTCATGGCGTGTTCACATGGCGTGTTCACATGGCGTGTTCTCAGGGCGTGTTCTCATGGCGTGTCCTCATGGCGTGTCCTCATGGCGTGTCCTCATGGCGTGTTTTCATGGCGTGTTTTCATGGCGTGTCCTCATGGCATGTCCTCATAGCGTGTCCTCATGGCGTGTTCTCATGGCGTGTTCTCATGGCGTGTTCTCATGGCGTGTCCTCGTGGCGTGTCCTCGTGGCGTGTCCTCGTGGCGTGTTCTCGTGGCGTGTTCTCGTGGCGCGTCCTCATGGCGTGTCCTCATGGCGTGTTCTCATGTTGTGTTTCCTCATGGTGCGTCCTCATGGCGTGTCCTCTTGGCGTGTCCTCATGGCGTGTTCTCATGGCGTGTCCTCATGGCGTGTCCTCATGGCGTGTTCTCATGGCGTGTTCTCATGTCGTGTTTCCTCATGGCGCGTCCTCATGGCGTGTCCTCATGGCGAGTCCTCATGGCGTGTTCTCAAGGCGTGTCCTCATGGCGTGTCCTCATGGCGTGTTCTCATGGCGTGTCCTCATGGCGCGTCCTCATGGCGTGTCCTCATGGCGTGTCCTCATGGCGTGTTCTCATGGCGTGTCCTTATGGCGTGTCCTCATGGCGTGTCCTCATGGCGTTTCCTCATGGCATGTTCACATGGCGTGTTCTCATGGCGTGTCCTCATGGCGAGTCCTCATGGCGTGTTCTCAAGGCGTGTCCTCATGGCGTGTCCTCATGGCGTGTTCTCATGGCTTGTCCTCATGGCGCGTCCTCATGGCGTGTCCTCATGGCGTGTCCTCATGGCGTGTTCTCATGGCGTGTCCTCATGGCGTGTTCTCATGGCGTGTCCTCATGGCGTTTCCTCATGGCGTGTCCTCATGGCGTGTCCTCATGGCGCGTCCTCATGGCATGTCCTCATAGCGTGTCCTCATGGCGTGTCCTCATGGCGTGTTCTCATGGCGTGTTCTCATGGCGTGTTCTCGTGGCGTGTCCTCGTGGCGTGTCCTCGTGGCGTGTTCTCGTGGCGTGTTCTCATGGCGCGTCCTCATGGCGTGTCCTCATGGCGTGTTCTCATGTTGTGTTTCCTCATGGTGCGTCCTCATGGCGTGTCCTCATGGCGTGTCCTCATGGCGTGTTCTCATGGCGTGTCCTCATGGCGTGTCCTCATGGCGTGTTCTCATGGCGTGTTCTCATGTCGTGTTTCCTCATGGCGCGTCCTCATGGCGTGTCCTCATGGCGAGTCCTCATGGCGTGTTCTCAAGGCGTGTCCTCATGGCGTGTCCTCATGGCGTGTTCTCATGGCGTGTCCTCATGGCGCGTCCTCATGGCGTGTCCTCATGGCGTGTCCTCATGGCGTGTTCTCATGGCGTGTCCTCATGGCGTGTCCTCATGGCGTGTCCTCATGGCGTTTCCTCATGGCATGTTCACATGGCGTGTTCTCATGGCGTGTCCTCATGGCGAGTCCTCATGGCGTGTTCTCAAGTCGTGTCCTCATGGCGTGTCCTCATGGCGTGTTCTCATGGCTTGTCCTCATGGCGCGTCCTCATGGCGTGTCCTCATGGCGTGTCCTCATGGCGTGTTCTCATGGCGTGTCCTCATGGCGTGTTCTCATGGCGTGTCCTCATGGCGTTTCCTCATGGCGTGTCCTCATGGCGTGTCCTCATGGCGCGTCCTCATGGCGTGTTCTCATGGCGTGTCCTCATGGCGTTTCCTCATGGCGTGTTCACATGGCGCGTCCTCATGGCGCGTCCTCATGGCACGTTCTCATGGCACGTTCACATGGCGTGTCCTCATGGCGTGTCCTCATGGCGTGTCCTCATGGCGTGTCTTCATGGCACGTTCTCATGGCACGTTCACATGGCGTGTTCTCATGGCGCGTCCTCATGGCGTGTCCTCATGGCGTGTTCTCATGGCGTGTCCTCATGGAGTGTTCACATGGCGTGTCCTCATGGCGTGTCCTCATGGCGTGTTCACATGGCACGTTCTCATGGCGCGTTCACATGGCGGGTCCTCATGGCGTGTTCTCATGGCGTGTCCTCATGGCGTGTTCACATGGCGCGTCCTCATGGCGTGTCCTTATGACGTGTCCTCATGGCGTGTTCTCATGGCGTGTCCTCATGGCGTTTCCTCATGGCGTGTCCTCATGGCGTGTCCTCATGGCGTGTCCTCATGGCGTGTTCTCATGGCGTGTCCTCATGGCGTTTCCTCATGGCGTGTCCTCATGGCGTTTCCTCATGGCGTGTCCTCATGGCGTTTCCTCATGGCGTGTCCTCATGGCGTGTTCACATGGCGCGTCCTCATGGCGCGTCCTCATGGCGTGTTCTCATGGCGTGTCCTCATGGCGTTTCCTCATGGCGTGTTCACATGGCGTGTTCACATGGCGTGTTCACATGGCGCGTCCTCATGGCGCGTCCTCATGGCGCGTCCTCATGGCGCGTCCTCATGGCGTGTTCTCATGGCGTGTCCTCATGGCGTTTCCTCATGGCGTGTTCATATGGCGTGTTCTCATGGCGTGTCCTCATGGCGTTTCCTCATGGCGTGTCCTCATGGCGTGTTCACATGGCGTGTTCACATGGCGTGTTCACATGGCGTGTCCTCATGGCGTGTCCTCATGGCGTGTCCTCATGGCATGTTCACATGGCGCGTCCTCCTGGCGCGTCCTCATGGCGCGTCCTCATGGCGTGTCCTCATGGCGTGTCCTCATGGCGTGTTCTCATGGCGTTACCTCAAGGCGTGTCCTCATAGCGTGTCCTCATGGCGTGTCCTCATGGCGTGTCCTCATGGCATGTTCACATGGCGCGTCCTCCTGGCGCGTCCTCATGGCGCGTCCTCATGGCGTGTCCTCATGGCGTGTCCTCATGGCGTGTTCTCATGTCGTGTTTCCTCATGGCGCGTCCTCATGGCGTGTCCTCATGGCGTGTTCTCATGGCGTGTTCTCATGGCGTGTCCTCATGGCGTGTTCTCATGGCGTGTCCTCATGGCGTGTTCTCATGGCGTGTCCTCATGGCGTTTCCTCATGGCGTGTTCACATGGCGCGTCCTCATGGCGCGTCCTCATGGCGCGTCCTCATGGCGCGTCCTCATGGCGTGTTCTCATGGCGTGTCCTCATGGCGTGTCCTCATGGCGTGTCTTCATGGCACGTCCTCATGGCGTGTCTTCATGGCACGTTCTCATGGCACGTTCACATGGCGTGTTCTCATGGCGCGTCCTCATGGCGTGTCCTCATGGCGTGTTCTCATGGCGTGTCCTCATGGAGTGTTCACATGGCGTTTCCTCATGGCGTGTCCTCATGGCGTGTTCACATGGCACGTTCTCATGGCGCGTTCACATGGCGGGTCCTCATGGCGTGTTCTCATGGCGTGTCCTCATGGCGTGTTCACATGGCGCGTCCTCATGGCGTGTCCTCATGGCGTGTCCTCATGGCGTGTTCTCATGGCGTGTCCTCATGGCGTTTCCTCATGGCGTGTCCTCATGGCGTGTCCTCATGGCGTGTCCTCATGGCGTGTTCTCATGGCGTGTCCTCATGGCGTTTCCTCATGGCGTGTCCTCATAGCGTTTCCTCATGGCGTGTCCTCATGGCGTTTCCTCATGGCGTGTCCTCATGGCGTGTTCACATGGCGCGTCCTCATGGCGCGTCCTCATGGCGTGTTCTCATGGCGTGTCCTCATGGCGTTTCCTCATGGCGTGTTCACATGGCGTGTTCACATGGCGTGTTCACATGGCGCGTCCTCATGGCGCGTCCTCATGGCGCGTCCTCATGGCGTGTTCTCATGGCGTGTCCTCATGGCGTTTCCTCATGGCGTGTTCACATGGCGTGTTCTCATGGCGTGTCCTCATGGCGTTTCCTCATGGCGTGTCCTCATGGCGTGTTCACATGGCGTGTTCACATGGCGTGTTCACATGGCGTGTCCTCATGGCGTGTCCTCATGGCGTGTCCTCATGGCATGTTCACATGGCGCGTCCTCCTGGCGCGTCCTCATGGCGCGTCCTCATGGCGTGTCCTCATGGCGTGTCCTCATGGCGTGTTCTCATGGCGTGACCTCAAGGCGTGTCCTCATAGCGTTTCCTCATGGCGTGTTCTCAAGGCGTGTTCTCATGGCGTGTCCTCATGGCGCGTCCTCATGGCGTGTCCTCATGGCGTGTCCTCATGGCGTGTTCTCATGGCGTGTCCTCATGGCGTGTCCTCATGGCGTGTCCTCATGGCGTTTCCTCATGGCGTGTTCACATGGCGTGTTCTCATGGCGTGTCCTCATGGCGAGTCCTCATGGCGTGTTCTCAAGGCGTGTCCTCATGGCGTGTCCTCATGGCGTGTTCTCATGGCTTGTCCTCATGGCGCGTCCTCATGGCGTGTCCTCATGGCGTGTCCTCATGGCGTGTTCTCATGGCGTGTCCTCATGGCGTGTTCTCATGGCGTGTCCTCATGGCGTTTCCTCATGGCGTGTCCTCATGGCGTGTCCTCATGGCGCGTCCTCATGGCGTGTTCTCATGGCGTGTCCTCATGGCGTTTCCTCATGGCGTGTTCACATGGCGCGTCCTCATGGCGCGTCCTCATGGCACGTTCTCATGGCACGTTCACATGGCGTGTCCTCATGGCGTGTCCTCATGGCGTGTCCTCATGGCGTGTCTTCATGGCACGTTCTCATGGCACGTTCACATGGCGTGTTCTCATGGCGCGTCCTCATGGCGTGTCCTCATGGCGTGTTCTCATGGCGTGTCCTCATGGAGTGTTCACATGGCGTGTCCTCATGGCGTGTCCTCATGGCGTGTTCACATGGCACGTTCTCATGGCGCGTTCACATGGCGGGTCCTCATGGCGTGTTCTCATGGCGTGTCCTCATGGCGTGTTCACATGGCGCGTCCTCATGGCGTGTCCTCATGGCGTGTCCTCATGGCGTGTTCTCATGGCGTGTTTCCTCATGGCGCGTCCTCATGGCGTGTCCTCATGGCGTGTTCTCATGGCGTGTTCTCATGGCGTGTCCTCATGGCGTGTTCTCATGGCGTGTCCTCATGGCGTGTTCTCATGGCGTGTCCTCATGGCGTTTCCTCATGGCGTGTTCACATGGCGCGTCCTCATGGCGCGTCCTCATGGCACGTTCTCATGGCACGTTCACATGGCGTGTCCTCATGGCGTGTCCTCATGGCGTGTCTTCATGGCACGTTCTCATGGCACGTTCACATGGCGTGTTCTCATGGCGCGTCCTCATGGCGTGTCCTCATGGCGTGTTCTCATGGCGTGTCCTCATGGAGTGTTCACATGGCGTGTCCTCATGGCGTGTCCTCATGGCGTGTTCACATGGCACGTTCTCATGGCGCGTTCACATGGCGCGTCCTCATGGCGTGTTCTCATGGCGTGTCCTCATGGCGTGTTCACATGGCGCGTCCTCATGGCGTGTCCTCATGGCGTGTCCTCATGGCGTGTTCTCATGGCGTGTCCTCATGGCGTTTCCTCATGGCGTGTCCTCATGGCGTGTCCTCATGGCGTGTCCTCATGGCGTGTTCTCATGGCGTGTCCTCATGGCGTTTCCTCATGGCGTGTCCTCATGGCGTTTCCTCATGGCGTGTCCTCATGGCGTTTCCTCATGGCGTGTCCTCATGGCGTGTTCACATGGCGCGTCCTCATGGCGCGTCCTCATGGCGTGTTCTCATGGCGTGTCCTCATGGCGTTTCCTCATGGCGTGTTCACATGGCGTGTTCACATGGCGTGTTCACATGGCGCGTCCTCATGGCGCGTCCTCATGGCGCGTCCTCATGGCGTGTTCTCATGGCGTGTCCTCATGGCGTTTCCTCATGGCGTTTCCTCATGGCGTGTCCTCATGGCGTTTCCTCATGGCGTGTCCTCATGGCGTGTTCACATGGCGCGTCCTCATGGCGCGTCCTCATGGCGTGTTCTCATGGCGTGTCCTCATGGCGTTTCCTCATGGCGTGTTCACATGGCGTGCTCACATGGCGTGTTCACATGGCGCGTCCTCATGGCGCGTCCTCATGGCGCGTCCTCATGGCGTGTTCTCATGGCGTGTCCTCATGGCGTTTCCTCATGGCGTGTCCTCATGGCGTGTTCACATGGCGTGTTCACATGGCGTGTTCACATGGCGTGTCCTCATGGCGTGTCCTAATGGCGTGTCCTCATGGCGTGTTCTCATGGCGTGTCCTCATGGCGTGTCCTTATGGCGTGTTCTCATGTCGTGTTTCCTCATGGCGTGTTCTCATGGCGTGTCCTCATGGCGTGTCCTCATGGCGTGTTCTCATGGCGTGTCCTCATGGCGCGTCCTCATGGCGTGTCCTCATGGCGTGTCCTCATGGCGTGTTCTCATGGCGTGTCCTCATGGCGTTTCCTCATGGCGTGTTCTCATGGCGTGTCCTCATGGCGTTTCCTCATGGCGTGTTCACATGGCGTGTTCACATGGCGTGTTCACATGGCGCGTCCTCATGGCGCGTCCTCCTGGCGCGTCCTCATGGCGTGTTCTCATGGCGTGTCCTCATGGCGTGTTCACATGGCGTGTTCTCATGGCGTGTCCTCATGGCGTTTCCTCATGGCGTGTTCTCATGGCGTGTCCTCATGGCATGTTCTCATGGCGTGTCCTCGTGGCGTGTCCTCGTGGCGTGTCCTCATGGCGTGTCCTCATGGCGTGTCCTCATGGCGTGTTCACATGGCGTGTTCACATGGCGTGTTCTCAGGGCGTGTTCTCATGGCGTGTCCTCATGGCGTGTCCTCATGGCGTGTCCTCATGGCGTGTTTTCATGGCGTGTTTTCATGGCGTGTCCTCATGGCATGTCCTCATAGCGTGTCCTCATGGCGTGTCCTCATGGCGTGTTCTCATGGCGTGTTCTCATGGCGTGTTCTCATGGCGTGTCCTCGTGGCGTGTCCTCGTGGCGTGTCCTCGTGGCGTGTTCTCGTGGCGTGTTCTCATGGCGCGTCCTCATGGCGTGTCCTCATGGCGTGTTCTCATGTTGTGTTTCCTCATGGTGCGTCCTCATGGCGTGTCCTCATGGCGTGTCCTCATGGCGTGTTCTCATGGCGTGTCCTCATGGCGTGTCCTCATGGCGTGTTCTCATGGCGTGTCCTCATGGCGTGTCCTTATGGCGTGTTCTCATGTCGTGTTTCCTCATGGCGTGTTCTCATGGCGTGTCCTCATGGCGTGTCCTCATGGCGTGTTCTCATGGCGTGTCCTCATGGCGCGTCCTCATGGCGTGTCCTCATGGCGTGTCCTCATGGCGTGTTCTCATGGCGTGTCCTCATGGCGTTTCCTCATGGCGTGTTCTCATGGCGTGTCCTCATGGCGTTTCCTCATGGCGTGTTCACATGGCGTGTTCACATGGCGTGTTCACATGGCGCGTCCTCATGGCGCGTCCTCCTGGCGCGTCCTCATGGCGTGTTCTCATGGCGTGTCCTCATGGCGTTTCCTCATGGCGTGTTCACATGGCGTGTTCTCATGGCGTGTCCTCATGGCGTTTCCTCATGGCGTGTTCTCATGGCGTGTCCTCATGGCATGTTCTCATGGCGTGTCCTCGTGGCGTGTCCTCGTGGCGTGTCCTCATGGCGTGTCCTCATGGCGTGTCCTCATGGCGTGTTCACATGGCGTGTTCACATGGCGTGTTCTCAGGGCGTGTTCTCATGGCGTGTCCTCATGGCGTGTCCTCATGGCGTGTCCTCATGGCGTGTTTTCATGGCGTGTTTTCATGGCGTGTCCTCATGGCATGTCCTCATAGCGTGTCCTCATGGCGTGTCCTCATGGCGTGTTCTCATGGCGTGTTCTCATGGCGTGTTCTCATGGCGTGTCCTCGTGGCGTGTCCTCGTGGCGTGTCCTCGTGGCGTGTTCTCGTGGCGTGTTCTCATGGCGCGTCCTCATGGCGTGTCCTCATGGCGTGTTCTCATGTTGTGTTTCCTCATGGTGCGTCCTCATGGCGTGTCCTCATGGCGTGTCCTCATGGCGTGTTCTCATGGCGTGTCCTCATGGCGTGTCCTCATGGCGTGTTCTCATGGCGTGTTCTCATGTCGTGTTTCCTCATGGCGCGTCCTCATGGCGTGTCCTCATGGCGAGTCCTCATGGCGTGTTCTCAAGGCGTGTCCTCATGGCGTGTCCTCATGGCGTGTTCTCATGGCGTGTCCTCATGGCGCGTCCTCATGGCGTGTCCTCATGGCGTGTTCTCATGGCGTGTCCTTATGGCGTGTCCTCATGGCGTGTCCTCATGGCGTTTCCTCATGGCATGTTCACATGGCGTGTTCTCATGGCGTGTCCTCATGGCGAGTCCTCATGGCGTGTTCTCAAGGCGTGTCCTCATGGCGTGTCCTCATGGCGTGTTCTCATGGCTTGTCCTCATGGCGCGTCCTCATGGCGTGTCCTCATGGCGTGTCCTCATGGCGTGTTCTCATGGCGTGTCCTCATGGCGTGTTCTCATGGCGTGTCCTCATGGCGTTTCCTCATGGCGTGTCCTCATGGCGTGTCCTCATGGCGCGTCCTCATGGCATGTCCTCATAGCGTGTCCTCATGGCGTGTCCTCATGGCGTGTTCTCATGGCGTGTTCTCATGGCGTGTTCTCATGGCGTGTCCTCGTGGCGTGTCCTCGTGGCGTGTCCTCGTGGCGTGTTCTCGTGGCGTGTTCTCATGGCGCGTCCTCATGGCGTGTCCTCATGGCGTGTTCTCATGTTGTGTTTCCTCATGGTGCGTCCTCATGGCGTGTCCTCATGGCGTGTCCTCATGGCGTGTTCTCATGGCGTGTCCTCATGGCGTGTCCTCATGGCGTGTTCTCATGGCGTGTTCTCATGTCGTGTTTCCTCATGGCGCGTCCTCATGGCGTGTCCTCATGGCGAGTCCTCATGGCGTGTTCTCAAGGCGTGTCCTCATGGCGTGTCCTCATGGCGTGTTCTCATGGCGTGTCCTCATGGCGCGTCCTCATGGCGTGTCCTCATGGCGTGTCCTCATGGCGTGTTCTCATGGCGTGTCCTCATGGCGTGTCCTCATGGCGTGTCCTCATGGCGTTTCCTCATGGCATGTTCACATGGCGTGTTCTCATGGCGTGTCCTCATGGCGAGTCCTCATGGCGTGTTCTCAAGGCGTGTCCTCATGGCGTGTCCTCATGGCGTGTTCTCATGGCTTGTCCTCATGGCGCGTCCTCATGGCGTGTCCTCATGGCGTGTCCTCATGGCGTGTTCTCATGGCGTGTCCTCATGGCGTGTTCTCATGGCGTGTCCTCATGGCGTTTCCTCATGGCGTGTCCTCATGGCGTGTCCTCATGGCGCGTCCTCATGGCGTGTTCTCATGGCGTGTCCTCATGGCGTTTCCTCATGGCGTGTTCACATGGCGCGTCCTCATGGCGCGTCCTCATGGCACGTTCTCATGGCACGTTCACATGGCGTGTCCTCATGGCGTGTCCTCATGGCGTGTCCTCATGGCGTGTCTTCATGGCACGTTCTCATGGCACGTTCACATGGCGTGTTCTCATGGCGCGTCCTCATGGCGTGTCCTCATGGCGTGTTCTCATGGCGTGTCCTCATGGAGTGTTCACATGGCGTGTCCTCATGGCGTGTCCTCATGGCGTGTTCACATGGCACGTTCTCATGGCGCGTTCACATGGCGGGTCCTCATGGCGTGTTCTCATGGCGTGTCCTCATGGCGTGTTCACATGGCGCGTCCTCATGGCGTGTCCTTATGACGTGTCCTCATGGCGTGTTCTCATGGCGTGTCCTCATGGCGTTTCCTCATGGCGTGTCCTCATGGCGTGTCCTCATGGCGTGTCCTCATGGCGTGTTCTCATGGCGTGTCCTCATGGCGTTTCCTCATGGCGTGTCCTCATGGCGTTTCCTCATGGCGTGTCCTCATGGCGTTTCCTCATGGCGTGTCCTCATGGCGTGTTCACATGGCGCGTCCTCATGGCGCGTCCTCATGGCGTGTTCTCATGGCGTGTCCTCATGGCGTTTCCTCATGGCGTGTTCACATGGCGTGTTCACATGGCGTGTTCACATGGCGCGTCCTCATGGCGCGTCCTCATGGCGCGTCCTCATGGCGCGTCCTCATGGCGTGTTCTCATGGCGTGTCCTCATGGCGTTTCCTCATGGCGTGTTCATATGGCGTGTTCTCATGGCGTGTCCTCATGGCGTTTCCTCATGGCGTGTCCTCATGGCGTGTTCACATGGCGTGTTCACATGGCGTGTTCACATGGCGTGTCCTCATGGCGTGTCCTCATGGCGTGTCCTCATGGCATGTTCACATGGCGCGTCCTCCTGGCGCGTCCTCATGGCGCGTCCTCATGGCGTGTCCTCATGGCGTGTCCTCATGGCGTGTTCTCATGGCGTTACCTCAAGGCGTGTCCTCATAGCGTGTCCTCATGGCGTGTCCTCATGGCGTGTCCTCATGGCATGTTCACATGGCGCGTCCTCCTGGCGCGTCCTCATGGCGCGTCCTCATGGCGTGTCCTCATGGCGTGTCCTCATGGCGTGTTCTCATGTCGTGTTTCCTCATGGCGCGTCCTCATGGCGTGTCCTCATGGCGTGTTCTCATGGCGTGTTCTCATGGCGTGTCCTCATGGCGTGTTCTCATGGCGTGTCCTCATGGCGTGTTCTCATGGCGTGTCCTCATGGCGTTTCCTCATGGCGTGTTCACATGGCGCGTCCTCATGGCGCGTCCTCATGGCGCGTCCTCATGGCGCGTCCTCATGGCGTGTTCTCATGGCGTGTCCTCATGGCGTGTCCTCATGGCGTGTCTTCATGGCACGTCCTCATGGCGTGTCTTCATGGCACGTTCTCATGGCACGTTCACATGGCGTGTTCTCATGGCGCGTCCTCATGGCGTGTCCTCATGGCGTGTTCTCATGGCGTGTCCTCATGGAGTGTTCACATGGCGTTTCCTCATGGCGTGTCCTCATGGCGTGTTCACATGGCACGTTCTCATGGCGCGTTCACATGGCGGGTCCTCATGGCGTGTTCTCATGGCGTGTCCTCATGGCGTGTTCACATGGCGCGTCCTCATGGCGTGTCCTCATGGCGTGTCCTCATGGCGTGTTCTCATGGCGTGTCCTCATGGCGTTTCCTCATGGCGTGTCCTCATGGCGTGTCCTCATGGCGTGTCCTCATGGCGTGTTCTCATGGCGTGTCCTCATGGCGTTTCCTCATGGCGTGTCCTCATAGCGTTTCCTCATGGCGTGTCCTCATGGCGTTTCCTCATGGCGTGTCCTCATGGCGTGTTCACATGGCGCGTCCTCATGGCGCGTCCTCATGGCGTGTTCTCATGGCGTGTCCTCATGGCGTTTCCTCATGGCGTGTTCACATGGCGTGTTCACATGGCGTGTTCACATGGCGCGTCCTCATGGCGCGTCCTCATGGCGCGTCCTCATGGCGTGTTCTCATGGCGTGTCCTCATGGCGTTTCCTCATGGCGTGTTCACATGGCGTGTTCTCATGGCGTGTCCTCATGGCGTTTCCTCATGGCGTGTCCTCATGGCGTGTTCACATGGCGTGTTCACATGGCGTGTTCACATGGCGTGTCCTCATGGCGTGTCCTCATGGCGTGTCCTCATGGCATGTTCACATGGCGCGTCCTCCTGGCGCGTCCTCATGGCGCGTCCTCATGGCGTGTCCTCATGGCGTGTCCTCATGGCGTGTTCTCATGGCGTGACCTCAAGGCGTGTCCTCATAGCGTTTCCTCATGGCGTGTTCTCAAGGCGTGTTCTCATGGCGTGTCCTCATGGCGCGTCCTCATGGCGTGTCCTCATGGCGTGTCCTCATGGCGTGTTCTCATGGCGTGTCCTCATGGCGTGTCCTCATGGCGTGTCCTCATGGCGTTTCCTCATGGCGTGTTCACATGGCGTGTTCTCATGGCGTGTCCTCATGGCGAGTCCTCATGGCGTGTTCTCAAGGCGTGTCCTCATGGCGTGTCCTCATGGCGTGTTCTCATGGCTTGTCCTCATGGCGCGTCCTCATGGCGTGTCCTCATGGCGTGTCCTCATGGCGTGTTCTCATGGCGTGTCCTCATGGCGTGTTCTCATGGCGTGTCCTCATGGCGTTTCCTCATGGCGTGTCCTCATGGCGTGTCCTCATGGCGCGTCCTCATGGCGTGTTCTCATGGCGTGTCCTCATGGCGTTTCCTCATGGCATGTTCACATGGCGCGTCCTCATGGCGCGTCCTCATGGCACGTTCTCATGGCACGTTCACATGGCGTGTCCTCATGGCGTGTCCTCATGGCGTGTCCTCATGGCGTGTCTTCATGGCACGTTCTCATGGCACGTTCACATGGCGTGTTCTCATGGCGCGTCCTCATGGCGTGTCCTCATGGCGTGTTCTCATGGCGTGTCCTCATGGAGTGTTCACATGGCGTGTCCTCATGGCGTGTCCTCATGGCGTGTTCACATGGCACGTTCTCATGGCGCGTTCACATGGCGGGTCCTCATGGCGTGTTCTCATGGCGTGTCCTCATGGCGTGTTCACATGGCGCGTCCTCATGGCGTTTCCTCATGGCGTGTCCTCATGGCGCGTCCTCATGGCGTGTTCTCATGGCGTGTCCTCATGGCGTTTCCTCATGGCGTGTTCACATGGCGCGTCCTCATGGCGCGTCCTCATGGCACGTTCTCATGGCACGTTCACATGGCGTGTCCTCATGGCGTGTCCTCATGGCGTGTCCTCATGGCGTGTCTTCATGGCACGTTCTCATGGCACGTTCACATGGCGTGTTCTCATGGCGCGTCCTCATGGCGTGTCCTCATGGCGTGTTCTCATGGCGTGTCCTCATGGAGTGTTCACATGGCGTGTCCTCATGGCGTGTCCTCATGGCGTGTTCACATGGCACGTTCTCATGGCGCGTTCACATGGCGGGTCCTCATGGCGTGTTCTCATGGCGTGTCCTCATGGCGTGTTCACATGGCGCGTCCTCATGGCGTGTCCTTATGACGTGTCCTCATGGCGTGTTCTCATGGCGTGTCCTCATGGCGTTTCCTCATGGCGTGTCCTCATGGCGTGTCCTCATGGCGTGTCCTCATGGCGTGTTCTCATGGCGTGTCCTCATGGCGTTTCCTCATGGCGTGTCCTCATGGCGTTTCCTCATGGCGTGTCCTCATGGCGTTTCCTCATGGCGTGTCCTCATGGCGTGTTCACATGGCGCGTCCTCATGGCGCGTCCTCATGGCGTGTTCTCATGGCGTGTCCTCATGGCGTTTCCTCATGGCGTGTTCACATGGCGTGTTCACATGGCGTGTTCACATGGCGCGTCCTCATGGCGCGTCCTCATGGCGCGTCCTCATGGCGCGTCCTCATGGCGTGTTCTCATGGCGTGTCCTCATGGCGTTTCCTCATGGCGTGTTCATATGGCGTGTTCTCATGGCGTGTCCTCATGGCGTTTCCTCATGACGTGTCCTCATGGCGTGTTCACATGGCGTGTTCACATGGCGTGTTCACATGGCGTGTCCTCATGGCGTGTCCTCATGGCGTGTCCTCATGGCATGTTCACATGGCGCGTCCTCCTGGCGCGTCCTCATGGCGCGTCCTCATGGCGTGTCCTCATGGCGTGTCCTCATGGCGTGTTCTCATGGCGTTACCTCAAGGCGTGTCCTCATAGCGTGTCCTCATGGCGTGTCCTCATGGCGTGTCCTCATGGCATGTTCACATGGCGCGTCCTCCTGGCGCGTCCTCATGGCGCGTCCTCATGGCGTGTCCTCATGGCGTGTCCTCATGGCGTGTTCTCATGTCGTGTTTCCTCATGGCGCGTCCTCATGGCGTGTCCTCATGGCGTGTTCTCATGGCGTGTTCTCATGGCGTGTCCTCATGGCGTGTTCTCATGGCGTGTCCTCATGGCGTGTTCTCATGGCGTGTCCTCATGGCGTTTCCTCATGGCGTGTTCACATGGCGCGTCCTCATGGCGCGTCCTCATGGCGCGTCCTCATGGCGCGTCCTCATGGCGTGTTCTCATGGCGTGTCCTCATGGCGTGTCCTCATGGCGTGTCTTCATGGCACGTCCTCATGGCGTGTCCTCATGGCGCGTTCACATGGCGGGTCCTCATGGCGTGTTCTCATGGCGTGTCCTCATGGCGTGTTCACATGGCGCGTCCTCATGGCGTGTCCTCATGGCGTGTCCTCATGGCGTGTTCTCATGGCGTGTCCTCATGGCGTTTCCTCATGGCGTGTCCTCATGGCGTGTCCTCATGGCGTGTCCTCATGGCGTGTTCTCATGGCGTGTCCTCATGGCGTTTCCTCATGGCGTGTCCTCATAGCGTTTCCTCATGGCGTGTCCTCATGGCGTTTCCTCATGGCGTGTCCTCATGGCGTGTTCACATGGCGCGTCCTCATGGCGCGTCCTCATGGCGTGTTCTCATGGCGTGTCCTCATGGCGTTTCCTCATGGCGTGTTCACATGGCGTGTTCACATGGCGTGTTCACATGGCGCGTCCTCATGGCGCGTCCTCATGGCGCGTCCTCATGGCGTGTTCTCATGGCGTGTCCTCATGGCGTTTCCTCATGGCGTGTTCACATGGCGTGTTCTCATGGCGTGTCCTCATGGCGTTTCCTCATGGCGTGTCCTCATGGCGTGTTCACATGGCGTGTTCACATGGCGTGTTCACATGGCGTGTCCTCATGGCGTGTCCTCATGGCGTGTCCTCATGGCATGTTCACATGGCGCGTCCTCCTGGCGCGTCCTCATGGCGCGTCCTCATGGCGTGTCCTCATGGCGTGTCCTCATGGCGTGTTCTCATGGCGTGACCTCAAGGCGTGTCCTCATAGCGTTTCCTCATGGCGTGTTCTCAAGGCGTGTTCTCATGGCGTGTCCTCATGGCGCGTCCTCATGGCGTGTCCTCATGGCGTGTCCTCATGGCGTGTTCTCATGGCATGTCCTCATGGCGTGTCCTCATGGCGTGTCCTCATGGCGTTTCCTCATGGCGTGTTCACATGGCGTGTTCTCATGGCGTGTCCTCATGGCGAGTCCTCATGGCGTGTTCTCAAGGCGTGTCCTCATGGCGTGTCCTCATGGCGTGTTCTCATGGCTTGTCCTCATGGCGCGTCCTCATGGCGTGTCCTCATGGCGTGTCCTCATGGCGTGTTCTCATGGCGTGTCCTCATGGCGTGTTCTCATGGCGTGTCCTCATGGCGTTTCCTCATGGCGTGTCCTCATGGCGTGTCCTCATGGCGCGTCCTCATGGCGTGTTCTCATGGCGTGTCCTCATGGCGTTTCCTCATGGCGTGTTCACATGGCGCGTCCTCATGGCGCGTCCTCATGGCACGTTCTCATGGCACGTTCACATGGCGTGTCCTCATGGCGTGTCCTCATGGCGTGTCCTCATGGCGTGTCTTCATGGCACGTTCTCATGGCACGTTCACATGGCGTGTTCTCATGGCGCGTCCTCATGGCGTGTCCTCATGGCGTGTTCTCATGGCGTGTCCTCATGGAGTGTTCACGTGGCGTGTCCTCATGGCGTGTCCTCATGGCGTGTTCACATGGCACGTTCTCATGGCGCGTTCACATGGCGGGTCCTCATGGCGTGTTCTCATGGCGTGTCCTCATGGCGTGTTCACATGGCGCGTCCTCATGGCGTGTCCTCATGGCGTGTCCTCATGGCGTGTTCTCATGGCGTGTTTCCTCATGGCGCGTCCTCATGGCGTGTCCTCATGGCGTGTTCTCATGGCGTGTTCTCATGGCGTGTCCTCATGGCGTGTTCTCATGGCGTGTCCTCATGGCGTGTTCTCATGGCGTGTCCTCATGGCGTTTCCTCATGGCGTGTTCACATGGCGCGTCCTCATGGCGCGTCCTCATGGCACGTTCTCATGGCACGTTCACATGGCGTGTCCTCATGGCGTGTCCTCATGGCGTGTCTTCATGGCACGTTCTCATGGCACGTTCACATGGCGTGTTCTCATGGCGCGTCCTCATGGCGTGTCCTCATGGCGTGTTCTCATGGCGTGTCCTCATGGAGTGTTCACATGGCGTGTCCTCATGGCGTGTCCTCATGGCGTGTTCACATGGCACGTTCTCATGGCGCGTTCACATGGCGCGTCCTCATGGCGTGTTCTCATGGCGTGTCCTCATGGCGTGTTCACATGGCGCGTCCTCATGGCGTGTCCTCATGGCGTGTCCTCATGGCGTGTTCTCATGGCGTGTCCTCATGGCGTTTCCTCATGGCGTGTCCTCATGGCGTGTCCTCATGGCGTGTCCTCATGGCGTGTTCTCATGGCGTGTCCTCATGGCGTTTCCTCATGGCGTGTCCTCATGGCGTTTCCTCATGGCGTGTCCTCATGGCGTTTCCTCATGGCGTGTCCTCATGGCGTGTTCACATGGCGCGTCCTCATGGCGCGTCCTCATGGCGTGTTCTCATGGCGTGTCCTCATGGCGTTTCCTCATGGCGTGTTCACATGGCGTGTTCACATGGCGTGTTCACATGGCGCGTCCTCATGGCGCGTCCTCATGGCGCGTCCTCATGGCGTGTTCTCATGGCGTGTCCTCATGGCGTTTCCTCATGGCGTTTCCTCATGGCGTGTCCTCATGGCGTTTCCTCATGGCGTGTCCTCATGGCGTGTTCACATGGCGCGTCCTCATGGCGCGTCCTCATGGCGTGTTCTCATGGCGTGTCCTCATGGCGTTTCCTCATGGCGTGTTCACATGGCGTGCTCACATGGCGTGTTCACATGGCGCGTCCTCATGGCGCGTCCTCATGGCGCGTCCTCATGGCGTGTTCTCATGGCGTGTCCTCATGGCGTTTCCTCATGGCGTGTCCTCATGGCGTGTTCACATGGCGTGTTCACATGGCGTGTTCACATGGCGTGTCCTCATGGCGTGTCCTAATGGCGTGTCCTCATGGCGTGTTCTCATGGCGTGTCCTCATGGCGTGTCCTTATGGCGTGTTCTCATGTCGTGTTTCCTCATGGCGTGTTCTCATGGCGTGTCCTCATGGCGTGTCCTCATGGCGTGTTCTCATGGCGTGTCCTCATGGCGCGTCCTCATGGCGTGTCCTCATGGCGTGTCCTCATGGCGTGTCCTCATGGCGCGTCCTCATGGCGTGTTCTCATGGCGTGTCCTCATGGCGTTTCCTCATGGCGTGTTCACATGGCGCGTCCTCATGGCGCGTCCTCATGGCACGTTCTCATGGCACGTTCACATGGCGTTTCCTCATGGCGTGTCCTCATGGCGTGTTCACATGGCGTGTTCACATGGCGTGTTCACATGGCGTGTCCTCATGGCGTGTCCTAATGGCGTGTCCTCATGGCGTGTTCTCATGGCGTGTCCTCATGGCGTGTCCTTATGGCGTGTTCTCATGTCGTGTTTCCTCATGGCGTGTTCTCATGGCGTGTCCTCATGGCGTGTCCTCATGGCGTGTTCTCATGGCGTGTCCTCATGGCGCGTCCTCATGGCGTGTCCTCATGGCGTGTCCTCATGGCGTGTTCTCATGGCGTGTCCTCATGGCGTTTCCTCATGGCGTGTTCTCATGGCGTGTCCTCATGGCGTTTCCTCATGGCGTGTTCACATGGCGTGTTCACATGGCGTGTTCACATGGCGCGTCCTCATGGCGCGTCCTCCTGGCGCGTCCTCATGGCGTGTTCTCATGGCGTGTCCTCATGGCGTTTCCTCATGGCGTGTTCACATGGCGTGTTCTCATGGCGTGTCCTCATGGCGTTTACTCATGGCGTGTTCTCATGGCGTGTCCTCATGGCATGTTCTCATGGCGTGTCCTCGTGGCGTGTCCTCGTGGCGTGTCCTCATGGCGTGTCCTCATGGCGTGTCCTCATGGCGTGTTCACATGGCGTGTTCACATGGCGTGTTCTCAGGGCGTGTTCTCATGGCGTGTCCTCATGGCGTGTCCTCATGGCGTGTCCTCATGGCGTGTTTTCATGGCGTGTTTTCATGGCGTGTCCTCATGGCGTGTCCTCATAGCGTGTCCTCATGGCGTGTCCTCATGGCGTGTTCTCATGGCGTGTTCTCATGGCGTGTTCTCATGGCGTGTCCTCGTGGCGTGTCCTCGTGGCGTGTCCTCGTGGCGTGTTCTCGTGGCGTGTTCTCATGGCGCGTCCTCATGGCGTGTCCTCATGGCGTGTTCTCATGTTGTGTTTCCTCATGGCGCGTCCTCATGGCGTGTCCTCATGGCGTGTCCTCATGGCGTGTTCTCATGGCGTGTCCTCATGGCGTGTCCTCATGGCGTGTTCTCATGGCGTGTTCTCATGTCGTGTTTCCTCATGGCGCGTCCTCATGGCGTGTCCTCATGGCGAGTCCTCATGGCGTGTTCTCAAGGCGTGTCCTCATGGCGTGTCCTCATGGCGTGTTCTCATGGCGCGTCCTCATGGCGCGTCCTCATGGCGTGTCCTCATGGCGTGTCCTCATGGCGCGTCCTCATGGCGTTTCCTCATGGCGTGTTCACATGGCGTGCTCACATGGCGTGTTCACATGGCGCGTCCTCATGGCGCGTCCTCATGGCGCGTCCTCATGGCGTGTTCTCATGGCGTGTCCTCATGGCGTTTCCTCATGGCGTGTCCTCATGGCGTGTTCACATGGCGTGTTCACATGGCGTGTTCACATGGCGTGTCCTCATGGCGTGTCCTAATGGCGTGTCCTCATGGCGTGTTCTCATGGCGTGTCCTCATGGCGTGTCCTTATGGCGTGTTCTCATGTCGTGTTTCCTCATGGCGTGTTCTCATGGCGTGTCCTCATGGCGTGTCCTCATGGCGTGTTCTCATGGCGTGTCCTCATGGCGCGTCCTCATGGCGTGTCCTCATGGCGTTTCCTCATGGCGTGTTCTCATGGCGTGTCCTCATGGCGTTTCCTCATGGCGTGTTCTCATGGCGTGTCCTCATGGCGTTTCCTCATGGCGTGTTCACATGGCGTGTTCACATGGCGTGTTCACATGGCGCGTCCTCATGGCGCGTCCTCCTGGCGCGTCCTCATGGCGTGTTCTCATGGCGTGTCCTCATGGCGTTTCCTCATGGCGTGTTCACATGGCGTGTTCTCATGGCATGTCCTCATGGCGTTTCCTCATGGCGTGTTCTCATGGCGTGTCCTCATGGCATGTTCTCATGGCGTGTCCTCGTGGCGTGTCCTCGTGGCGTGTCCTCATGGCGTGTCCTCATGGCGTGTCCTCATGGCGTGTTCACATGGCGTGTTCACATGGCGTGTTCTCAGGGCGTGTTCTCATGGCGTGTCCTCATGGCGTGTCCTCATGGCGTGTCCTCATGGCGTGTTTTCATGGCGTGTTTTCATGGCGTGTCCTCATGGCGTGTCCTCATAGCGTGTCCTCATGGCGTGTCCTCATGGCGTGTTCTCACGGCGTGTTCTCATGGCGTGTTCTCATGGCGTGTCCTCGTGGCGTGTCCTCGTGGCGTGTCCTCGTGGCGTGTTCTCGTGGCGTTTTCTCATGGCGCGTCCTCATGGCGTGTCCTCATGGCGTGTTCTCATGTTGTGTTTCCTCATGGCGCGTCCTCATGGCGTGTCCTCATGGCGTGTCCTCATGGCGTGTTCTCATGGCGTGTCCTCATGGCGTGTCCTCATGGCGTGTTCTCATGGCGTGTTCTCATGTCGTGTTTCCTCATGGCGCGTCCTCATGGCGTGTCCTCATGGCGAGTCCTCATGGCGTGTTCTCAAGGCGTGTCCTCATGGCGTGTCCTCATGGCGTGTTCTCATGGCGTGTCCTCATGGCGCGTCCTCATGGCGTGTCCTCATGGCGTGTCCTCATGGCGCGTCCTCATGGCGTGTCCTCATGGCGTGTCCTCATGGCGTGTTCTCATGGCGTGTCCTCATGGCGTGTCCTCATGGCGTGTCCTCATGGCGTTTCCTCATGGCGTGTTCACATGGCGTGTTCTCATGGCGTGTCCTCATGGCGAGTCCTCATGGCGTGTTCTCAAGGCGTGTCCTCATGGCGTGTCCTCATGGCGTGTTCTCATGGTGTGTCCTCATGGCGCGTCCTCATGGCGTGTCCTCATGGCGTGTCCTCATGGCGTGTTCTCATGGCGTGTCCTCATGGCGTGTTCTCATGGCGTGTCCTCATGGCGTTTCCTCATGGCGTGTCCTCATGGCGTGTCCTCATGGCGCGTCCTCATGGCGTGTTCTCATGGCGTGTCCTCATGGCGTTTCCTCATGGCGTGTTCACATGGCGCGTCCTCATGGCGCGTCCTCATGGCACGTTCTCATGGCACGTTCACAAGGCGTGTCCTCATGGCGTGTCCTCATGGCGTGTCCTCATGGCGTGTCTTCATGGCACGTTCTCATGGCACGTTCACATGGCGTGTTCTCATGGCGCGTCCTCATGGCGTGTCCTCATGGCGTGTTCTCATGGCGTGTCCTCATGGCGTGTTCTCATGGCGTGTCCTCATGGCGCGTCCTCATGGCGTGTCCTCATGGCGTGTCCTCATGGCGTGTTCTCATGGCGTGTCCTCATGGCGTTTCCTCATGGCGTGTTCTCATGGCGTGTCCTCATGGCGTTTCCTCATGGCGTGTTCACATGGCGTGTTCACATGGCGTGTTCACATGGCGCGTCCTCATGGCGCGTCCTCCTGGCGCGTCCTCATGGCGTGTTCTCATGGCGTGTCCTCATGGCGTTTCCTCATGGCGTGTTCACATGGCGTGTTCTCATGGCGTGTCCTCATGGCGTTTCCTCATGGCGTGTTCTCATGGCGTGTCCTCATGGCATGTTCTCATGGCGTGTCCTCGTGGCGTGTCCTCGTGGCGTGTCCTCATGGCGTGTCCTCATGGCGTGTCCTCATGGCGTGTTCACATGGCGTGTTCACATGGCGTGTTCTCAGGGCGTGTTCTCATGGCGTGTCCTCATGGCGTGTCCTCATGGCGTGTTTTCATGGCGTGTTTTCATGGCGTGTCCTCATGGCATGTCCTCATAGCGTGTCCTCATGGCGTGTCCTCATGGCGTGTTCTCATGGCGTGTTCTCATGGCGTGTTCTCATGGCGTGTCCTCGTGGCGTGTCCTCGTGGCGTGTCCTCGTGGCGTGTTCTCGTGGCGTGTTCTCATGGCGCGTCCTCATGGCGTGTCCTCATGGCGTGTTCTCATGTTGTGTTTCCTCATGGTGCGTCCTCATGGCGTGTCCTCATGGCGTGTCCTCATGGCGTGTTCTCATGGCGTGTCCTCATGGCGTGTCCTCATGGCGTGTTCTCATGGCGTGTTCTCATGTCGTGTTTCCTCATGGCGCGTCCTCATGGCGTGTCCTCATGGCGAGTCCTCATGGCGTGTTCTCAAGGCGTGTCCTCATGGCGTGTCCTCATGGCGTGTTCTCATGGCGTGTCCTCATGGCGCGTCCTCATGGCGTGTCCTCATGGCGTGTCCTCATGGCGTGTTCTCATGGCGTGTCCTTATGGCGTGTCCTCATGGCGTGTCCTCATGGCGTTTCCTCATGGCATGTTCACATGGCGTGTTCTCATGGCGTGTCCTCATGGCGAGTCCTCATGGCGTGTTCTCAAGGCGTGTCCTCATGGCGTGTCCTCATGGCGTGTTCTCATGGCTTGTCCTCATGGCGCGTCCTCATGGCGTGTCCTCATGGCGTGTCCTCATGGCGTGTCCTCATGGCGTGTTCTCATGGCGTGTCCTCATGGCGTGTCCTCATGGCGTGTTCTCATGGCGTGTTCTCATGTCGTGTTTCCTCATGGCGCGTCCTCATGGCGTGTCCTCATGGCGAGTCCTCATGGCGTGTTCTCAAGGCGTGTCCTCATGGCGTGTCCTCATGGCGTGTTCTCATGGCGTGTCCTCATGGCGCGTCCTCATGGCGTGTCCTCATGGCGTGTCCTCATGGCGTGTTCTCATGGCGTGTCCTCATGGCGTGTCCTCATGGCGTGTCCTCATGGCGTTTCCTCATGGCATGTTCACATGGCGTGTTCTCATGGCGTGTCCTCATGGCGAGTCCTCATGGCGTGTTCTCAAGGCGTGTCCTCATGGCGTGTCCTCATGGCGTGTTCTCATGGCTTGTCCTCATGGCGCGTCCTCATGGCGTGTCCTCATGGCGTGTCCTCATGGCGTGTTCTCATGGCGTGTCCTCATGGCGTGTTCTCATGGCGTGTCCTCATGGCGTTTCCTCATGGCGTGTCCTCATGGCGTGTCCTCATGGCGCGTCCTCATGGCGTGTTCTCATGGCGTGTCCTCATGGCGTTTCCTCATGGCGTGTTCACATGGCGCGTCCTCATGGCGCGTCCTCATGGCACGTTCTCATGGCACGTTCACATGGCGTGTCCTCATGGCGTGTCCTCATGGCGTGTCCTCATGGCGTGTCTTCGTGGCACGTTCTCATGGCACGTTCACATGGCGTGTTCTCATGGCGCGTCCTCATGGCGTGTCCTCATGGCGTGTTCTCATGGCGTGTCCTCATGGAGTGTTCACATGGCGTGTCCTCATGGCGTGTCCTCATGGCGTGTTCACATGGCACGTTCTCATGGCGCGTTCACATGGCGGGTCCTCATGGCGTGTTCTCATGGCGTGTCCTCATGGCGTGTTCACATGGCGCGTCCTCATGGCGTGTCCTCATGACGTGTCCTCATGGCGTGTTCTCATGGCGTGTCCTCATGGCGTTTCCTCATGGCGTGTCCTCATGGCGTGTCCTCATGGCGTGTCCTCATGGCGTGTTCTCATGGCGTGTCCTCATGGCGTTTCCTCATGGCGTGTCCTCATGGCGTTTCCTCATGGCGTGTCCTCATGGCGTTTCCTCATGGCGTGTCCTCATGGCGTGTTCACATGGCGCGTCCTCATGGCGCGTCCTCATGGCGTGTTCTCATGGCGTGTCCTCATGGCGTTTCCTCATGGCGTGTTCACATGGCGTGTTCACATGGCGTGTTCACATGGCGCGTCCTCATGGCGCGTCCTCATGGCGCGTCCTCATGGCGCGTCCTCATGGCGTGTTCTCATGGCGTGTCCTCATGGCGTTTCCTCATGGCGTGTTCATATGGCGTGTTCTCATGGCGTGTCCTCATGGCGTTTCCTCATGGCGTGTTCTCATGGCGTGTCCTCATGGCGCGTCCTCATGGCGTGTTCTCATGGCGTGTCCTCATGGCGCGTCCTCATGGCGTGTTCTCATGGCGTGTCCTCATGGCGTGTTCACATGGCGTGTTCACATGGCGTGTTCACATGGCGTGTCCTCATGGCGTGTCCTCATGGCGTGTCCTCATGGCATGTTCACATGGCGCGTCCTCCTGGCGCGTCCTCATGGCGCGTCCTCATGGCGTGTCCTCATGGCGTGTCCTCATGGCGTGTTCTCATGGCGTTACCTCAAGGCGTGTCCTCATAGCGTGTCCTCATGGCGTGTCCTCATGGCGTGTCCTCATGGCATGTTCACATGGCGCGTCCTCCTGGCGCGTCCTCATGGCGCGTCCTCATGGCGTGTCCTCATGGCGTGTCCTCATGGCGTGTTCTCATGTCGTGTTTCCTCATGGCGCGTCCTCATGGCGTGTCCTCATGGCGTGTTCTCATGGCGTGTTCTCATGGCGTGTCCTCATGGCGTGTTCTCATGGCGTGTCCTCATGGCGTGTTCTCATGGCGTGTCCTCATGGCGTTTCCTCATGGCGTGTTCACATGGCGCGTCCTCATGGCGCGTCCTCATGGCGCGTCCTCATGGCGCGTCCTCATGGCGTGTTCTCATGGCGTGTCCTCATGGCGTGTCCTCATGGCGTGTCTTCATGGCACGTCCTCATGGCGTGTCTTCATGGCACGTTCTCATGGCACGTTCACATGGCGTGTTCTCATGGCGCGTCCTCATGGCGTGTCCTCATGGCGTGTTCTCATGGCGTGTCCTCATGGAGTGTTCACATGGCGTTTCCTCATGGCGTGTCCTCATGGCGTGTTCACATGGCACGTTCTCATGGCGCGTTCACATGGCGGGTCCTCATGGCGTGTTCTCATGGCGTGTCCTCATGGCGTGTTCACATGGCGCGTCCTCATGGCGTGTCCTCATGGCGTGTCCTCATGGCGTGTTCTCATGGCGTGTCCTCATGGCGTTTCCTCATGGCGTGTCCTCATGGCGTGTCCTCATGGCGTGTCCTCATGGCGTGTTCTCATGGCGTGTCCTCATGGCGTTTCCTCATGGCGTGTCCTCATGGCGTTTCCTCATGGCGTGTCCTCATGGCGTTTCCTCATGGCGTGTCCTCATGGCGTGTTCACATGGCGCGTCCTCATGGCGCGTCCTCATGGCGTGTTCTCATGGCGTGTCCTCATGGCGTTTCCTCATGGCGTGTTCACATGGCGTGTTCACATGGCGTGTTCACATGGCGCGTCCTCATGGCGCGTCCTCATGGCGCGTCCTCATGGCGTGTTCTCATGGCGTGTCCTCATGGCGTTTCCTCATGGCGTGTTCACATGGCGTGTTCTCATGGCGTGTCCTCATGGCGTTTCCTCATGGCGTGTCCTCATGGCGTGTTCACATGGCGTGTTCACATGGCGTGTTCACATGGCGTGTCCTCATGGCGTGTCCTCATGGCGTGTCCTCATGGCATGTTCACATGGCGCGTCCTCCTGGCGCGTCCTCATGGCGCGTCCTCATGGCGTGTCCTCATGGCGTGTCCTCATGGCGTGTTCTCATGGCGTGACCTCAAGGCGTGTCCTCATAGCGTTTCCTCATGGCGTGTTCTCAAGGCGTGTCCTCATGGCGTGTCCTCATGGCGTGTTCTCATGGCGTGTCCTCATGGCGCGTCCTCATGGCGTGTCCTCATGGCGTGTCCTCATGGCGTGTTCTCATGGCGTGTCCTCATGGCGTGTCCTCATGGCGTGTCCTCATGGCGTTTCCTCATGGCGTGTTCACATGGCGTGTTCTCATGGCGTGTCCTCATGGCGAGTCCTCATGGCGTGTTCTCAAGGCGTGTCCTCATGGCGTGTTCTCATGGCTTGTCCTCATGGCGCGTCCTCATGGCGTGTCCTCATGGCGTGTCCTCATGGCGTGTTCTCATGGCGTGTCCTCATGGCGTGTTCTCATGGCGTGTCCTCATGGCGTTTCCTCATGGCGTGTCCTCATGGCGTGTCCTCATGGCGCGTCCTCATGGCGTGTTCTCATGGCGTGTCCTCATGGCGTTTCCTCATGGCGTGTTCACATGGCGCGTCCTCATGGCGCGTCCTCATGGCACGTTCTCATGGCACGTTCACATGGCGTGTCCTCATGGCGTGTCCTCATGGCGTGTCCTCATGGCGTGTCTTCATGGCACGTTCTCATGGCACGTTCACATGGCGTGTTCTCATGGCGCGTCCTCATGGCGTGTCCTCATGGCGTGTTCTCATGGCGTGTCCTCATGGAGTGTTCACATGGCGTGTCCTCATGGCGTGTCCTCATGGCGTGTTCACATGGCACGTTCTCATGGCGCGTTCACATGGCGGGTCCTCATGGCGTGTTCTCATGGCGTGTCCTCATGGCGTGTTCACATGGCGCGTCCTCATGGCGTGTCCTCATGGCGTGTCCTCATGGCGTGTTCTCATGGCGTGTCCTCATGGCGTGTTCACATGGCGCGTCCTCATGGCGTGTCCTCATGGCGTGTCCTCATGGCGTTTCCTCATGGCGTGTCCTCATGGCGTGTCCTCATGGCGTGTCCTCATGGCGTGTTCTCATGGCGTGTCCTCATGGCGTTTCCTCATGGCGTGTCCTCATGGCGTTTCCTCATGGCGTGTCCTCATGGCGTTTCCTCATGGCGTGTCCTCATGGCGTGTTCACATGGCGCGTCCTCATGGCGCGTCCTCATGGCGTGTTCTCATGGCATGTCCTCATGGCGTTTCCTCATGGCGTGTTCACATGGCGTGTTCACATGGCGTGTTCACATGGCGCGTCCTCATGGCGCGTCCTCATGGCGCGTCCTCATGGCGCGTCCTCATGGCGTGTTCTCATGGCGTGTCCTCATGGCGTTTCCTCATGGCGTGTTCACATGGCGTGTTCTCATGGCGTGTCCTCATGGCGTTTCCTCATGGCGTGTCCTCATGGCGTGTTCACATGGCGTGTTCACATGGCGTGTTCACATGGCGTGTCCTCATGGCGTGTCCTCATGGCGTGTCCTCATGGCATGTTCACATGGCGCGTCCTCCTGGCGCGTCCTCATGGCGCGTCCTCATGGCGTGTCCTCATGGCGTGTCCTCATGGCGTGTTCTCATGGCGTGACCTCAAGGCGTGTCCTCATAGCGTTTCCTCATGGCGTGTTCACATGGCACGTCCTCATGGCGTGTCCTCATGGCGTGTCCTCATGGCGTGTCCTCATGGCGTGTTCTCATGTCGTGTTTCCTCATGGCGCGTCCTCATGGCGTGTCCTCATGGCGTGTTCTCATGGCGTGTTCTCATGGCGTGTCCTCATGGCGTGTTCTCATGGCGTGTCCTCATGGCGTGTTCTCATGGCGTGTCCTCATGGCGTTTCCTCATGGCGTGTTCACATGGCGCGTCCTCATGGCACGTTCACATGGCGTGTCCTCATGGCGTGTCCTCATGGCACGTTCACATGGCACGTTCACATGGCGTGTCCTCATGGCGTGTCCTCATGGCACGTTCTCATGGCACGTTCACATGGCGTGTCCTCATGGCGTGTCCTCATGGCGTGTCTTCATGGCACGTTCTCATGGCACGTTCACATGGCGTGTTCTCATGGCGCGTCCTCATGGCGTGTCCTCATGGCGTGTTCTCATGGCGTGTCCTCATGGAGTGTTCACATGGCGTGTCCTCATGGCGTGTCCTCATGGCGTGTTCACATGGCACGTTCTCATGGCGCGTTCACATGGCGCGTCCTCATGGCGTGTTCTCATGGCGTGTCCTCATGGCGTGTTCACATGGCGCGTCCTCATGGCGTGTCCTCATGGCGTGTCCTCATGGCGTGTTCTCATGGCGTGTCCTCATGGCGTTTCCTCATGGCGTGTCCTCATGGCGTGTCCTCATGGCGTGTCCTCATGGCGTGTTCTCATGGCGTGTCCTCATGGCGTTTCCTCATGGCGTGTCCTCATGGCGTTTCCTCATGGCGTGTCCTCATGGCGTTTCCTCATAGCGTGTCCTCATGGCGTGTTCACATGGCGCGTCCTCATGGCGCGTCCTCATGGCGTGTTCTCATGGCGTGTCCTCATGGCGTTTCCTCATGGCGTGTTCACATGGCGTGTTCACATGGCGTGTTCACATGGCGCGTCCTCATGGCGCGTCCTCATGGCGCGTCCTCATGGCGTGTTCTCATGGCGTGTCCTCATGGCGTTTCCTCATGGCGTTTCCTCATGGCGTGTCCTCATGGCGTTTCCTCATGGCGTGTCCTCATGGCGTGTTCACATGGCGCGTCCTCATGGCGCGTCCTCATGGCGTGTTCTCATGGCGTGTCCTCATGGCGTTTCCTCATGGCGTGTTCACATGGCGTGCTCACATGGCGTGTTCACATGGCGCGTCCTCATGGCGCGTCCTCATGGCGCGTCCTCATGGCGTGTTCTCATGGCGTGTCCTCATGGCGTTTCCTCATGGCGTGTCCTCATGGCGTGTTCACATGGCGTGTTCACATGGCGTGTTCACATGGCGTGTCCTCATGGCGTGTCCTCATGGCGTGTCCTCATGGCGTTTCCTCATGGCGTGTTCACATGGCGTGTCCTCATGGCACGTTCTCATGGCACGTTCACATGGCGTGTCCTCATGGCGTGTCCTCATGGCGTGTCCTCATGGCGCGTCCTCATGGCGTGTTCTCATGGCGTGTCCTCATGGCGTTTCCTCATGGCGTGTTCACATGGCGTGCTCACATGGCGTGTTCACATGGCGCGTCCTCATGGCGCGTCCTCATGGCGCGTCCTCATGGCGTGTCCTCATGGCGTGTCCTCATGGCGTGTTCTCATGGCGTGACCTCAAGGCGTGTCCTCATAGCGTTTCCTCATGGCGTGTTCACATGGCACGTCCTCATGGCGTGTCCTCATGGCGTGTCCTCATGGCGTGTCCTCATGGCGTGTTCTCATGTCGTGTTTCCTCATGGCGCGTCCTCATGGCGTGTCCTCATGGCGTGTTCTCATGGCGTGTTCTCATGGCGTGTCCTCATGGCGTGTTCTCATGGCGTGTCCTCATGGCGTGTTCTCATGGCGCGTCCTCATGGCGTGTTCTCATGGCGTGTTCTCATGGCGTGTCCTCATGTCGTATTTCCTCATGGCGTGTTCTCATGGCGTGTCCTCATGGCGTGTCCTCATGGCGTGTTCTCATGGCGTGTCCTCATGGCGTGTCCTCATGGCGTGTCCTCATGGCGTGTTCTCATGGCGTGTCCTCATGGCGTCTTCACATGGCGCGTCTTCATGGTGTGTCCTCATGGCGTGTCCTCATGGCGTGTCCTCATGGCGTGTTCTCATGGCGTGTCCTCATGGCGTGTCCTCATGGCATGTTCTCATGGCGTGTCCTCATGGCGTGTTCTCATGGCGTGTCCTCATGGCGTGTCCTCATGGCATGTTCTCATGGCGTGTCCTCATGGCGTGTCCTCATGGCATGTTCTCATGGCGTGTCCTCATGGCGTGTTCTCATGGCGTGTTCTCATGGCGTGTCCTCATGGCATGTTCTCATGGCGTGTCCTCATGGCATGTTCTCATGGCATGTTCTCATGGCGTGTCCTCATGGCGTGTTCTCATGGCGTGTCCTCATGGCGTGTCCTCATGGCATGTTCTCATGGCGTGTCCTCATGGCGCGTCCTCATGGCGTGTTCTCATGGCGTGTCCTCATGGCGTGTTCACATGGCGTGTCCTCATGGCGTGTCCTCATGGCGTGTTCTCATGGCGCGTCCTCATGGCGTGTTCTCATGGCGTGTCCTCATGGCGTGTCCTCATGGCGTGTTCTCATGGCGTGTTTCCTCATGGCGTGTTCTCATGGCGTGTTTCCTCATGGCGTGTTCTCATGGCGTGTCCTCATGGCGTGTCCTCATGGCGTGTCCTCATGGCGTGTTCTCATGGCGTGTCCTCATGGCGTGTTCTCATGGCGTGTTCTCATGGCGTGTTCTCATGGCGTGTCCTCATGGCATGTTCTCATGGCGTGTCCTCATGGCGTGTTCTCATGGCGTGTCCTCATGTCGTGTTTCCTCATGGCGCGTCCTCATGGCGTGTCCTCATGGCGTGTCCTCATGGCGTCTTCTCATGGCGTGTCCTCATGGCGTGTCCTCATGGCGTGAAGTCCAGTCTCTGCTGTCACATGTCGTCCTGATGGTCTTTTACTCTGAAGTCCAGTCTCTGCTGTCACATGTCGTCCTGATGGTCTTTTACTCTGAAGTCCAGTCTCTGCCGTCACATGTCGTCCTGATGGTCTTTTACTCTGAAGTCCAGTCTCTGCCGTCACATGTCGTCCTGATGGTCTTTTACTCTGAAGTCCAGTCTCTGCCGTCACATGTCGTCCTGATGGTCTTTTACTCTGAAGTCCAGTCTCTGCCGTCACATGTCGTCCTGATGGTCTTTTACTCTGAAGTCCCGTCTCTGCTGTCACATGTCGTCCTGATGGTCTTTTACTCTGAAGTCCCGTCTCTGCTGTCACATGTCGTCCTGATGGTCTTTTACTCTGAAGTCCCGTCTCTGCTGTCACATGTCGTCCTGATGGTCTTTTACTCTGAAGTCCAGTCTCTGCTGTCACATGTCGTCCTGATGGTCTTTTACTCTGAAGTCCAGTCTCTGCCGTCACATGTCGTCCTGATGGTCTTTTACTCTGAAGTCCAGTCTCTGCTGTCACATGTCGTCCTGATGGTCTTTTACTCTGAAGTCCAGTCTCTGCTGTCACATGTCGTCCTGATGGTCTTTTACTCTGAAGTCCAGTCTCTGCTGTCACATGTCGTCCTGATGGTCTTTTACTCTGAAGTCCAGTCTCTGCTGTCACATGTCGTCCTGATGGTCTTTTACTCTGAAGTCCAGTCTCTGCTGTCACATGTCGTCCTGATGGTCTTTTACTCTGAAGTCCAGTCTCTGCTGTCACATGTCGTCCTGATGGTCTTTTACTCTGAAGTCCAGTCTCTGCTGTCACATGTCGTCCTGATGGTCTTTTACTCTGAAGTCCAGTCTCTGCTGTCACATGTCGTCCTGATGGTCTTTTACTCTGAAGTCCAGTCTCTGCCGTCACATGTCGTCCTGATGGTCTTTTACTCTGAAGTCCAGTCTCTGCTGTCACATGTCGTCCTGATGGTCTTTTACTCTGAAGTCCAGTCTCTGCCGTCACATGTCGTCCTGATGGTCTTTTACTCTGAAGTCCAGTCTCTGCTGTCACATGTCGTCCTGATGGTCTTTTACTCTGAAGTCCCGTCTCTGCTGTCACATGTCGTCCTGATGGTCTTTTACTCTGAAGTCCAGTCTCTGCTGTCACATGTCGTCCTGATGGTCTTTTACTCTGAAGTCCAGTCTCTGCTGTCACATGTCGTCCTGATGGTCTTTTACTCTGAAGTCCAGTCTCTGCCGTCACATGTCGTCCTGATGGTCTTTTACTCTGAAGTCCAGTCTCTGCCGTCACATGTCGTCCTGATGGTCTTTTACTCTGAAGTCCAGTCTCTGCCGTCACATGTCGTCCTGATGGTCTTTTACTCTGAAGTCCAGTCTCTGCTGTCACATGTCGTCCTGATGGTCTTTTACTCTGAAGTCCAGTCTCTGCCGTCACATGTCGTCCTGATGGTCTTTTACTCTGAAGTCCAGTCTCTGCCGTCACATGTCGTCCTGATGGTCTTTTACTCTGAAGTCCAGTCTCTGCTGTCACATGTCGTCCTGATGGTCTTTTACTCTGAAGTCCAGTCTCTGCTGTCACATGTCGTCCTGATGGTCTTTTACTCTGAAGTCCAGTCTCTGCTGTCACATGTCGTCCTGATGGTCTTTTACTCTGAAGTCCAGTCTCTGCTGTCACATGTCGTCCTGATGGTCTTTTACTCTGAAGTCCAGTCTCTGCCGTCACATGTCGTCCTGATGGTCTTTTACTCTGAAGTCCAGTCTCTGCTGTCACATGTCGTCCTGATGGTCTTTTACTCTGAAGTCCAGTCTCTGCTGTCACATGTCGTCCTGATGGTCTTTTACTCTGAAGTCCCGTCTCTGCTGTCACATGTCGTCCTGATGGTCTTTTACTCTGAAGTCCAGTCTCTGCTGTCACATGTCGTCCTGATGGTCTTTTACTCTGAAGTCCAGTCTCTGCTGTCACATGTCGTCCTGATGGTCTTTTACTCTGAAGTCCAGTCTCTGCTGTCACATGTCGTCCTGATGGTCTTTTACTCTGAAGTCCAGTCTCTGCTGTCACATGTCGTCCTGATGGTCTTTTACTCTGAAGTCCAGTCTCTGCTGTCACATGTCGTCCTGATGGTCTTTTACTCTGAAGTCCAGTCTCTGCCGTCACATGTCGTCCTGATGGTCTTTTACTCTGAAGTCCAGTCTCTGCCGTCACATGTCGTCCTGATGGTCTTTTACTCTGAAGTCCAGTCTCTGCCGTCACATGTCGTCCTGATGGTCTTTTACTCTGAAGTCCAGTCTCTGCTGTCACATGTCGTCCTGATGGTCTTTTACTCTGAAGTCCAGTCTCTGCTGTCACATGTCGTCCTGATGGTCTTTTACTCTGAAGTCCCGTCTCTGCTGTCACATGTCGTCCTGATGGTCTTTTACTCTGAAGTCCAGTCTCTGCTGTCACATGTCGTCCTGATGGTCTTTTACTCTGAAGTCCAGTCTCTGCTGTCACATGTCGTCCTGATGGTCTTTTACTCTGAAGTCCAGTCTCTGCTGTCACATGTCGTCCTGATGGTCTTTTACTCTGAAGTCCAGTCTCTGCTGTCACATGTCGTCCTGATGGTCTTTTACTCTGAAGTCCAGTCTCTGCCGTCACATGTCGTCCTGATGGTCTTTTACTCTGAAGTCCAGTCTCTGCTGTCACATGTCGTCCTGATGGTCTTTTACTCTGAAGTCCAGTCTCTGCTGTCACATGTCGTCCTGATGGTCTTTTACTCTGAAGTCCAGTCTCTGCTGTCACATGTCGTCCTGATGGTCTTTTACTCTGAAGTCCAGTCTCTGCTGTCACATGTCGTCCTGATGGTCTTTTACTCTGAAGTCCAGTCTCTGCCGTCACATGTTGCCTTCACTCAGAGGAAATCCTGCTGCGCCCCGCCCCGCCCCTCCTAGTGTAAATACGGTGTTGCCATGTTGGCATAAATTCTCCAGTTTGGTCTCTGCTGGATATTTAGTCCTGATAGTTGTGGTTTTAGTCTTTTGCCTCTGATTTGGTTTAGTTAAGGTTTGGACCTGGTTTGTACACTGTATAGTCCAGCTTTTCTGTTGTCAGTCCTGGTTTTAGATCTGGTTACGTCCCAGCGTTCTGTAATGCTGAATTTGGTTGTTCTCTAGGTTTAGTCCAATTTAGTCCTGGTTTGACCTAATCCTGGTTTTGTGCTAGTTTTAGATCTGCTGAGGTTTATTTGTTTCGTTTCCTAAGCTCTCTTCCTCCGGACTGACGCTCGTTTCCTGATTCCACGTCACCGGACCTGGCACCCGGGCACGCGCAGGTGTGCACTGCTCCGCGACTCAAAGGATGTCAAAAACACGCGTTCAGTTACAGCGATTTTAACGACATCTTAAACATGATCTTTTGTGTCGTTTGATGCGTTTGAATCGCGTTCATAGCTCGTGTTGCCTGTTGTGATCCGCGGCTTTCCTCCTCCTCCGAGCATGAATCATCACCTCCGCGGCGCACACGCAAGGATGCTCTGACGCGTCACGGAGCACGGACACAGGGACACGGGGACACACGGGGA
>NW_027316500.1:40079042-40089042 GCF_026437365.1 Eucyclogobius newberryi | reverse complement strand
TATGCTCGGCACTAGATCATACGCTCGGCACTAGATCATACGCTCGGCACTAGATCATACGCTCGGCACTAGATCATACGCTCATAACTCGGGGAAGTCCCACTTCTGTCCCTCTGATACAGCTCAGCATCATGGTCTCTCTCAAAAACCTATTTTCATTGCATTACAGTCTGTTCCACTTCACACGTAGTATAGGGTTAACCCTTAACCCCTAAACCTTAACCCCTAACCCCTAATCCTTAACCCCTAATCCTTAACCCCTAACCCCTAACCCCTAATCCTTAACCCCTAACCCCTAATCCTTAACCCCTAACCCCTAATCCTTAACCCCTAATCCTTAACCCCTAAGCCTTAACCCCTAATCCTGGGGGCGAGAGGGGGGCGAGAGGGGGGCGAGAGGGGGGCGAGAGGGGGGCGAGAGGGAGGCGGGGCGATGAGGCAGCACCTGGCTCTGCCTCTCGGAACACTCTAGAATGCCTCACAAACAGCTGGTGATGCAGATCTGTGACTGTCCCTCTGTGGAACATATAAACACTCTGACCATGTGCTCTGTACTTCCATATGAGGATCATGTATGAAATGTATTTATGAAACGTGTTTTAGGCAGATTCATTCTAAAACTGCAGTACTAGTTCACTGGGTGAGGCAAACAGTACACCTGCCTCATGGCAGAGGGCGCTCCTGAGCCCGTGGACTGTTGAATCCTCTTCTTTCTTCAACTCGTTTATTTCTTATTTACAATCCCACCTATCAAAATGTAAAGATAAGACCAGAAACTTGTATTTATTTAGGCTTGAATTAGGCTCAATTGGAATTCATTTTGTCCTGATATAAAATATGTGTCACATGTTTGTGTAAAGAATGCTGAAATGACATGTACAGAAGAACTCATTGTCTGTTTCATTTCAATCATGTTTAAGGTCTTTTCAGCTCATTTGCATATGTAAATCTGACTCTGAGTCAGAGCCTCACTGGCCCTGAGCCTCAGCACCTCATTGGCTCTGATGTAGTTTTGTCGCCTGCAGCCGCCTGCTCATGTGTGTACCACCCGCTCATGTGTGTACCACCTGCTCATGTGTGTACCACCCGCTCATGTGTGTACCACCTGCTCATGTGTGTACCACCTGCTCATGTGTGTACCACCCGCTCATGTGTGTACCACCCGCTCATGTGTGTACCACCCGCTCATGTGTGTACCACCTGCTCATGTGTGTACCACCCGCTCATGTGTGTACCACCTGCTCATGTGTGTACCACCCGCTCATGTGTGTACCACCTGCTCATGTGTGTACCACCCGCTCATGTGTGTACCACCTGCTCATGTGTGTACCACCCGCTCATGTGTGTACCACCCGCTCATGTGTGTACCACCTGCTCATGTGTGTACCACCCGCTCATGTGTGTACCACCCGCTCATGTGTGTACCACCTGCTCATGTGTGTACCACCCGCTCATGTGTGTACCACCTGCTCATGTGTGTACCACCCGCTCATGTGTGTACCACCCGCTCATGTGTGTACCACCCTCTCATGTGTGTACCACCTGCTCATGTGTGTACCACCCGCTCATGTGTGTACCACCCGCTCATGTGTGTACCACAGTAATGTGTGTACCACAGTAATGTGTGTATCACAGTCATGTGTGTATCACAGTAATGTGTGTATCACAGTAATGTGTGTACCACAGTAATGTGTGTACCACAGTAATGTGTGTACCACAGTAATGTGTGTATCACAGTCATGCGTGTACCACAGTAATGTGTGTATCACAGTCATGCGTGTACCACAGTAATGTGTGTACCACAGTAATGTGTGTATCACAGTCATGCGTGTACCACAGTAATGTGTGTATCACAGTCATGCGTGTACCACAGTAATGTGTGTACCACAGTAATGTGTGTATCACAGTCATGCGTGTACCACAGTAATGTGTGTATCACAGTCATGCGTGTACCACAGTAATGTGTGTACCACAGTAATGTGTGTATCACAGTCATGTGTGTACCACAGTAATGTGTGTATCACAGTAATGTGTGTACCATGTACAGCCTCGCACGTGACCATCGGCAGACTGACTAATGATTTCACAATTAGAAAAACAAAACCCTAAGTCATTAACTGTTAAAAATATAACATGCTTTTATTTTACTTCCAGAAACCCTTGAGCTGCAAAATGGAACAGGCAAAGTCCCACCTTCCAAACTACGGTAAGCTTAAAGGAACACACACTTTAAACTACAGAAAGGAATTGCAAATTACAAAATGCAATATTTGTATGGCTTGTTGATTGACAAAAATAGTGTAGACCAAACTTTCACATATTTTTCAGTTGGAGATAATGAGCATTATCCTTCTATAATCATTCTATTTACCATGGGCTCAGATTAAGGATTTTCACTTGTATAGCAGCGCTAACAATATTTTCCATTCATGTAACAAGATTATTTTTTTCAAATGTATTTGTAAACATTCTATCCAAAAAAAAACATAACAAATTAACTTTAAACACTTTTTAAACATTTTTTCAAAATAAAACAAAACATTCCAGCTAAAACATTTCCATTTTTGGTTTTGTCATTTGATGACGGTCCCTAAGCCCTCGTCTCCAGCTGCACATTCGGAGCGTGTGATTGGCTGAGCCCAAAATACACATCTGATTGTTAAAACCAGGTCGTGTCACTGCAGTGTAAATATGAATATTTTGGCAGTGAATGATCTGCAAAGACTTTTGTGTTCAGGAGTTATTGACCTCTGACCTCTGAGTCTGAATCTGTGACACTAACTTTACCTGTGGCTCCTCCCACTTTCAGACTCGTGGTCTGAGACAGCAGCGTCCTACATGTGTCATGTCCACACAGCGTCCTACATGTGTCATGTCCACACAGCGTCCTACATGTGTCATGTCCACACGGCGTCCTACATGTGTCATGTCCACACAGCGTCCTACATGTGTCATGTCCACACAGCGTCCTACATGTGTCATGTCCACACAGTGTAGCGTCCTACATGTGTCATGTCCACACAGCGTCCTACATGTGTCATGTCCACACAGCGTCCTACATTGTGTCATGTCCACACAGCGTCCTACATTATTACAAAAACACTTTTTTCTGACAAATGCATCGCATTTGAGAGAAATTGCGTCACATTTTGCGATGCAATACCACTTATTCTGAACCCTGAACGGGTTCTGAAAAACTACAGCGTGAATGATTGCTACTGTGCTTAAAGCCAAGGCTGCAAAATACTTAATACATAAACTTACATAAACTCTTTAAACAAATATTCACATATATATGCATATAAACATACATTTTACTGATCTCGGGCCAATATTTTTGAACAAAAGGACAGTCCCAAACCACGTGATAGTGGTTTCCCTCCTGCTGCCACAGTTTCTCCGGCAATTGGAATTTCCTTGTGAATAATTGGCCCTTTGACTTGAGACACATTTTCCCCACAGATCTCTCTCCAAACATTACATTTTGTCGTCTTTCACTGAGATGTACATATATTTAGTAACTTTCTTTTTCCAATTTATTTTTTGTATATGGTTGAATGACCAGATTATTTAAACATTTACTGTATCGTCCGGACTATAACTCGCTCCAGAGTATAAGTCGCACCAGCCAAAAAATGCCTAATAGAGAAGAAAAACAACATATATAAGTCGCACTGGAGTATAAGTAGGATGGAGTATTTTGGGGGAAATTTATGTAATAAAATCCAAGACCAAGAACCGACATTTAATCTTGAAATACAGTTTAAAATAATAAACACCTTCAGCTACATGATGCGGTGTACGTATGCTAACGCTAACACCTTCAGCTACATGATGCGGTGTACGTATGCTAACGCTAACACCTTCAGCTACATGATGCGGTGTACGTATGCTAACGCTAACACCTTCAGCTACATGATGCGGTGTGCATATGCTAACGCTAACACCTTCAGCTACATGACACAGACAGAACTGTGGTAAGTGTCTGGTATGTTAACGTAACATATGAACAGTTATTCAGATAACTATAGCATAAAGAACATGCTAACATGCTAACAAGTTTAGCAAAGCATCAGTTTTACCCCAAATCACTAAATCCATTGAATTCTTCTTCCTCTGTCACTTCAAAACAACTCCATAAGGAGGAAGAGGAAGTGCTGGTTCTTCTTCTGCGTCGCTTAGAGCCGAGAGCGCCCTCTTGTGGCTGTCAGTGTGAAAATAAGGAACGAGACCAGCCGTTTTAAAACCAGGCACAAGTCTCCCCAGAGACATGAGTTATTCACATAATCTGAAAGTGTAGATTCAGAGCTATGCAATGATGTCTCACTCATGTAGATCTGATCATATTTGAATAAGTTGTGGTCATTTGAATGTTACACGTCTGAAAAACTTTTACTGAGAAAACGCCCCCCAAACATTCCTGCCCTGTGTCACATGGAGGACAATGTGCTCATTTGCATCTCATTGAGATAAGCCCCTCCCCTCCTCACACTGTCACACTGACTCAGAACAACCTTAGATTTAAGAAATGTTTATTACACTAATCGCTAACGGTAACAATCTACACAAACACAGAGTTAAAGTGAAATTACATTTTCAGATTATCAAATCACATCTGTACCATCCAGAAGTCCAGTTGAATTTAAAAATAACATTTTATTCTAAATAATGTTGTTGGATTCTTAGAAAACAGGCCCTACTACCACCTCTCTACATTATCTACATCATTATAGTTATCACTTTTATTTTTTAATTTGCCCTTTTATTTTAAATGTACTTTTGATTCAGCTATTCAGCAGCTAGCTGTTAGCCCCGGAGCTAACCCGGAGGCAAAACCCGGGTTAGCCACGAAAACTAACGCCAAAGCACCATAAAACACACATAAAGCACGAGCCACACAACCCACGGGTCAAAAAATACAACATAATTATAGGATTTGTACAGAACAACGCCGAAAAATAAGCCGATAACATGGCGCTAGCCTAGCTTAGCTTCCAAGTTAGCCTGCGGCTAACACAGGAACAACAACACCTACTGAGCTAGTTTTGGATGTGCATATCATTTTAGCATGTCTGCTAGCATGCAGGGATCTTGTGAGTACTTACGCCAGACACTTTCTTTTCGTGGATCTTGTTTCTTTTCATCTTTTTGTACTCCGTACTCCATACATGTGTACTCCATCTTCAACACCACGAGTATGACCGTGTTTTAAGTAGCCATGTGGCTCGCAGCTGATTGGCCGAAAAATAACAACATTGCACTGCTGTAAATAGGTGACGCCCCGAGGAGCGCTGGAAAAAGACCCGAAAACTACCCATTTTTAACAGCTTAATGTATACATTTAAGACAACCAATAGTGTTATCTGAAGCACAGAGGGGGAGGGGCTCCTTCATAACTTCAACTAGCACATTCTGCAAAAAAATGAAAATCACAAATTTGAAAACAATAAATAAAAATGTGTCTTTTTGTCAGTTTCGTTTTCTCCGACTTGCGGCGTTTTTTAGCGCGGCAAGTCACATATACTAATGTGTTAATAATATCACATATAAGTCGCTCCGTACTTATAGTCCGGGAAATACGGTATATAATTTCTATATTATTCCCCTTGAAAGTTCTGATTCATAAGCTTTAATCAATATTCCAGTCAAATTGCTATGATGGTCATTTCTGGGTTATAATAACTCCTCATTTGTAATACCTATAAAAGTACTGTTTCTCCAAGTCAAAGGATTCTTTCACCATGTGATTTTCTTTTACAATCTGGTACCGTTTGATAACCAGAATCAGAAAAGGTTTATTGCCAGTGCCAAAGAACAAAATTCACAAACTTAGGAACTTGCTGTAGTAACCAGACTTTAATTCTCAAGTCTGTGCTGTTTGGTGCAAAACTTTGATCATAAGCCAACCAATTTAAGATTTTAACATCGTTGTTGAGGTTAAATGTTATTAATATGTTAATATGATTAGATCTTTCCAAATTTTATGTACAGATTTTACCCAGGGATCCTTCACTTCCTCCGTCAGACTCAAGCATCTGTCATCTGCAGTAAGACCTGTACAGGAACCCCCGGCACCACATGACTCTCAGTATAAGACCTGTACAGGAACCTCAGGCACCACATGACTCTCAGTATAAGACCTGTACAGGAACCTCAGGCACCACATGACTCTCAGTATAAGACCTGTACAGGAACCCCCGGCACCACATGACTCTCAGTATAAGACCTGTACAGGAACCCCCGGCACCACATGACTCTCAGTATAAGACCTGTACAGGAACCCCCGGCACCACATGACTCTCAGTATAAGACCTGTACAGGAACCCCCGGCACCACATGACTCTCAGTATAAGACCTCTACAGGAACCCCCGGCACAACATTACTCTACACCGGCCCCTAAACCACCAGGGCAGATGAGGAGGGGCAGCAGATCACTTCCCCTCTGGGTCCACTGTACGAGACACCTCCACCTGCTGCTCCGCTCAGCCTTCGTGACTGTTTAATGCTGGGTTTACTAGGTTTAACCGACTAAAAGCCAGCCCATATCAAGTACTCAACCCGATGATGTTCTAAACACTGACCTAAATATATCAACATTTAAATTAATAAAAAAGTCTTCGAATTATCCACATGAATGTGTGAATTCTTCAATCAAAAATAGACTTTATTAGAGTGTGGTGTGTGAAGCGGCTGGGATGAGAATCAGCACCTCCAAATCCAAGGTCATGGTTCTCAACCGCAAAAAGGTGATTTGCCCTCTCCAGGTGGGTGGGGAGTCCTTGCCCCAAGTGGAGGAGTTCAGGGGTCTCGGGGTCTTGTTCACGAGTGAGTGAAGGATGGAACGTAAGATTGACAGGCGGATCGGTGCATCGACTGTTGTGGTGAAGAAGGCTCTTGATTTACCGGTCGGTCTACGTTCCTGCCCTCACCTATGGTCATGATCTTTGGGTAATGACCGAAAGGACAAGATCGCGGATACAAGCGGTCAAAATGAGTTTCCTCCGCCGGGTGGCTGGAAGCTCACTTAGAGATAGGGGGAGGAGCTCAATCACACGGGAGGAGCTCGGAGTAGAGCCGCTGCCTCCTGGGCGTGACCCTGGGGAGGTGTTTCGGGCATGTCCCACCTGGAAGAGTCTAAAAAACTATTGTAATGACCTCACACTTATGACTGCTCCACCCGACCGGACGCTAAAGACCCTCAAGACCCTCTTAACCTGTCACATCCACCTGTGGCCTGCGAGCATTTACCACATTAGAAAAGTTCTCTTACATCATCACTTTTATTTCTGTGGTCAATACCAGAAAGTTATTCATAATTTTAAAGCTTATTTTCTCAACAAAACAAATATGTCATTGATTTACATTTGATAATTGCTTCTTGGGGCAAATTATTCATAGTTTGTGAGAAAGTCTCAACTTTTACAAACGCATGTCCTGTTTGCTGTTTATGACGGACGAAACGGCTTTAATTCTGTACATCCTTGTACTCGGTCTGTCCGTAAAGAACCATTGAAAAACAATATACACTTATTGTCAAGTAAACAAAGTTTTCTTCTCTGGCTCATGCTTTTCGTCCGGCTCGTCCGGTGCATTTCTCTGTCCATAACAAATTACCTATTTGACTTATAAGATGGTGTTTAACTGTGAGCTACAGAATGAGACCATCCGCTTCCGACGCACTCGATTTCTCTGTTAACATTGAGAATGCGCATGCTCACGGTGACGTAGAAGACTTTGATTGACATATTATTCTAGTCAATGAGTATAGCTTTCGAATGGTGGGTGGGACTTAGGGGTCCCACACACAGAATCGTCTCTATTCAGATGCGACAGTTACGCATCACGTTTTCTGATTTTATTAGCCTTTTGGACGCGCATTTTGTTAGATATATGTATTATTACACCAATAAAAAAATAACCTCGATGGGAAATTCATGGGTAAACTCATATTTACATATTTTCACATACATTGTTTTTAGCAGTTATAATAGGTATTAGTGGCCTACAAAACATCAAAATGTATGTTTTATGATCACAGAGGAGCTAAAATTGTAATAAAACAGTTTGGCACAGTTGGCACATATTTGGATCACTTGAATATACTTTTTGATACTAAAAGGTCAAAGCACCAAAATGCCTGTTCTAGAGATCTGAAACTTTACACAGTTGTCATGACTAAAAAAAGGATGTATTTTGTATGTTTGGGCATACACAGTATGAAGTATTAAATACACAGTATGAAGTATTAAATACATAGTATGAAGTATTAAATACACAGTATGAAGTATTAAATACACAGTATGAAGTATTAAATACACAGTATGAAGTATTAAATACACAGTATGAAGTATTAAACACACAGTATGAAGTATTAAAGACACAGTATGAAGTATTAAATACACAGTATGAAGTATTAAACACACAGTATGAAGTATTAAAGACACAGTATGACTCTCTGAACCTAAGTTACTTTTGTTATCAGCTCTACAAATAGTAAATTGTTTAACTCATGTTTTTAATCTCTACTCTAAACTCTAAGGTTCAGCTCTCAGGTTCAACTCTAAGGTTCAGCTCTAAGGCTCAGCTCTAAGGTTCAGCTCTGAACCTTAGAGCTTAGAGCTGAGTCTTAGAGCTGAGTCTTAGAGCTGAACCTTAGAGCTGAGTCTTAGAGCTGAACCTTAGAGCTGAACCTTAGAGCTGAGTCTTAGAGCTGAGTCTTAGAGCTGAGCCTTAGAGCTGAGCCTTAGAGCTGAGCCTTAGAGCTGAACCTTAGAGCTGAACCTTAGAGCTGAGCCTTAGAGCTGAGTCTTAGAGCTGAGCCTTAGAGCTGAGCCTTAGAGCTGAGCCTTAGAGCTGAACCTTAGAGCTGAACCTTAGAGCTGAACCTTAGAGCTGAACCTTAGAGCTGAACCTTAGAGCTGAGCCTTAGAGCTGAACCTTAGAGCTGAGCCTTAGAGCTGAGCCTTAGAGCTGAGCCTTAGAGCTGAACCTTAGAGCTGAGTCTTAGAGCTGAGCCTTAGAGCTGAGCCTTAGAGCTGAGCCTTAGAGCTGAACCTTAGAGCTGAACCTTAGAGCTGAACCTTAGAGCTGAACCTTAGAGCTGAACCTTAGAGCTGAGCCTTAGAGCTGAACCTTAGAGCTGAGCCTTAGAGCTGAGCCTTAGAGCTGAGCCTTAGAGCTGAACCTTAGAGCTTAGCCTTGGAGCTGAACCTTAGAGCTGAGCCTTAGAGTTGAACTTTAGAGCTGAGCCTTAGAGCTGAACCTTAGAGCTGAGCCATAGAGCTGAGCCTTAGAGCTGAACTGAAGGAGAGGAGCAGCTTCCATGAGTGAAATGTTTGTGATTGTTGTAAAGACAGTGTTGTGTTGTGTTGTGTTGACTGTGGAACACGCCTCAGACTCTGTAGATCTAAAGCTTTGCCAGAATGAAATTATTTCAGGTTTTGTACTTTTAATTTGTATCATTTGTATCCAGACATTTCCAAAAAACATTTCTTGAAGTAATAAAATCCGTTTGGTCAAATATGAATGAACATCATCTGCAGCAGCTTTATATTTGTCGATTATAACAGTGAATACTTTTGGATCGTCTAATAAACTGGGCCAATGGTTCCAAATACAAAGCAAACAGGAGGAGAGACCAGGCACAGCCCTGTCCGACCCCTCCAGAGTCAGTGTCCAGGTAACATCACATCCTTTAGATCATGCTCCGCTGTCATATGGGTGGAGCCGCTCTGCCCGCTCAGTGACCACTGCATCATGGGAATTCTCCTCCATCCACATGAGCTGAAGCTCTGAACGTGTGCGTTAGCTAACCCTGTGCTAAGCTAACCCTGCGCTGAGCTAACCCTGTGATGTGCTGTGCGTCCTGCAGGGAGCGCTGTCTGCTGCCTCTGCAGATGGCTCTGGAGTCCAGGAGCACCAAACTGGGACAGACGGCTCTGGCAGGGATGCAGGTGAGTACCTCACCACAACCACCACCACAACCACCACAACCACCAC